>NW_027466098.1:10612500-10970000 GCF_046127955.1 Nelusetta ayraudi | reverse complement strand
GCGGCGAGATAATTAACGAGACCACTGAGATGTTCGCTGCTGCAGGCAACTGTCCATGGTTCTGATAATGCCCCCCCCCCCCCCCCAACCAATCCCCCGTGTGTAATCGTCGCTAGGGGGCAGAGGAGCCTCTTGACGCTTTGATCTGACCGGAATTGTTCCGTCACCAGAGCTCTACCAGCTTTGGATGTTTTCCTCACATGCCAGCCGCTGACCTGTGAATGGCTCCTTCTGGGAGACTGGCGGCGCTCCTCTCGGCTTTGGCACATGCGCCACGACAGAGGTGGGGCATGTTGGCTGTTGGCAGTAGGGAGCAGGGGCCTCCTGAAACCCATAACTGAAATCCGGGCGGCACTCGGAGGCATTCCAGAGCACTGGCGGCACCATCAGAGATCGCCGAGCTGTCACAAATTTTTCACAATTTCATTGCCTTGTGCACGTTGTCGTGGTGGGAATACATGGCAAATTCCTGGCACTCTGGAAACAGAGCGTGCCAAGCTATCAGGCTGCAGCTGCAGCATTTCCTCATCCACCTCAGCGTGTGCGTGTGAGACGAGGGCTGAGGAAGTCTGTTTTTTTTTTTTAAATTTTGGCATCAGCGAGACGGGAAGCACGGCAACGCAACCCCCTTATTGCCTTGGAGTAAAAGACAGTGTTGGGTGGGTGGACAGTTTGGAGGAGCGAGCGTGGCTGCTAATCTCCTTCACATGGAGGCAACAGCTTTTCCAACGCGCTTCCCTCCGCTGATGATGATGAATCCCAGCACGCTCTGCAGTCTTTTCGTCTCTTCCTATTCCTTTCTGTCCCTCCGGGGCAGACAGTGAGCTAATAGACGCCAGGGGAGGCAAGGCGGCAGGCCCCTTCATCCTTTTTATCCTCTCCATTTCTCTCCGCTTAGTATCCTGCGTCTTGTTGTTTTCAATCCATTGCGCTTAACTTGCCAAATTCAATCAGCGGGTTAATCAAATCCCTCATGAATTCATCCCAAATCTGCTGTAAAGAACATTCAAATTCGCCCCGGAAGAGAGAAGTGAGTGACAGTTGGGTTTTGCCACCAACACGCGCCAAAGTGACATTTCATTTCCGAAGCGACTACAAACGGGCACTCCACATGAGAGGCTCCATCTCCATCTGCTCGCCCGTCCTCCAGCGCCTCCTTCCCGAGGAAGAAAGCAGACGCTTGAACGCTGCAGGAGCAGTCAACATCAGCGTAGGCTGAAACCCACCTTGCGCGCACGCACGCCGGCGTGCACGCGCGCTGCTGCTCCGGCTCCAGCTCCAGCTCCTTTGATGTCAGCACTGAACTCCTCCACTCGGGGGAGCCCCCTGCAGCATCTTTGGTGAATGCATTATCTTGGTGCAGTTGTCATGTTTATTTCTACTGCGGTGGCGCTGCTCTACAGTCGGCACCCTGCGGGGACCTGGGAAACCATTTGTAGCATCGGCGGCTGGAGCGCCGCCTTCAGCGTTCTTAATTAGGTGGAGTGAGTGACTGCCAGATAAGAGCGCGGGTTCCCCCCCCCACACAATTTGCTTGTCGCTCGCCCGCGTTTCGTAACATTTTGTGTTTCTAATAGGAAGGTGCGCCGACTTACGCCTCTAATTAGTTTGCTTTAAATGGTTTTCATAATTGGATTTGTGCCGCCGGCTTGCAAGGCCCACCAGCTTTATTCTTGGTTGATGTGATGAGGACCAGTGAGCAAACGCTTTAAACACTCTGTCCCCAACATGACTGAGCTGCAACTTTTATTAAAGGAAAACAAAAGTTTTCCTTTGACAGTATCACGAAGAAACCATTGAAGAAAAATGAAATAAATTCAAGTGACTGACCCTTTGTAGACCACTCAATGAAACAACTAGACATAAATGTAGCTTAAAAAAAAATAGAAAACTAATTTTTTTATTTACTTTATTTTTTTTCCTACACACAAAAATCTAGCATATCGGTAACGTGATAGGTGTGCTAGGTGCTAGCAGTGATGATGTCAACATGTTTACAGAATGTTGTGTTGATAAGCACTTACAACAACATAAACACGGTGAAGGTGAAATAGTTTTTGTCACACAAGAAAAGTCAGAAGATTATTCCAGCCATTTAAGACACACCTGGCACCGCGAAGATCTACTAAAAATGTCATTAAGGCCTTGGATTGATTGTGGATATTTTTCAGTCTGGATTGAAAGGAGGAACAGACAGATGGACTGGCATTCCTCGGCATTTCATTCCTTCATTAGAAAGTAGCATCTGTCGAGCAGCAACGGGAAATCAGAGTGAGAGAGATGCAACAGAAACGCCTCTGAAGATTCAAATCAATGATTCTGTGGTCCAGTGTTTAAACCACCAGAGTAAAAGATTTCCCTTGTCGCACATTTTCATCATGGCAGCTTTGGGAGTTGTTTTGATAATGGTTTGCTAAGAGCTTCCATTTGCTAATCACTGTAATGTTTTACCTGTTGTTAGTTTTATCTGTTTAGATTTTACAAAATGAACCTAAAAAAAACACAAATATTTGAAAAGGTTGTGACAGGCTGAAATGGTCTGACGGCGATGACAGATAATAAAGCGCTTTTATAAGTGACTGCTAACATTCTTATCTGGATCACATTTGATGTCCCACCCTTCTTTCAACGTGTCAGAATCCAGCCAGTTATTGGATTTACTGCTGTTTTCTTGAGATAAACTGTGGCGAGCGCTGCTTCCTCGGTCTGTGTCCTTCCTTCTCTGTGAAATTGATGCAGATTTCCTCGCTGTGTCTGTCCAACGGCCCATGATCCAGAGCATTAGCTCCCAGCCGCTGCGCAGGTGTGATTGTGACTTTCTATCTGGTTATCTTAGTCCTGACTGGCTGCACATTCAGGCTGATCCCACAACTCCCACCACCAGTGCGTGCAGACCATACATGCCAATGAATAGAAACAAGCGACAAGCTCTGACATGTTACTCCACTTTGTTTCTTCCAGTTTTACACATCTGAGGACATGGTAACACTTCTCATATGTGTTGAAAGCCCTGGGGAGCCGTGCATCATGGTGGATAGTAGATTTGACAACCAAAAAGAAGATAATGTGATAGGATTACGTGGCACCATTAAGAGCTTCATCAACTTTAGATTTCACAGGAACAGCAAGATTATGGCTGCACCCACACTAATGACACTAGACTAATAGTGGTGATGATATTTGATGAAAAAAGGGAAAAGTAAGACAAAAGTCCACAATGAGCAGTGTTGTTGGGATTACTCCATAAAAGTAATCCAACTACTGATTACTCCTCAAAAAGTAATCTAATTACTTCTTTAACTACTTTGTTTCGTAAGTAATCAGTTTCTAATGACTAATTACGTTAGTAAAGTAACAGTTGCTTCAACTTTTGGCTCCAGATAATACAAATAATAGCCCTAACAATGGGGTTAGGGCTATTACATGACATTTTGGCCTTTTGGAATTAACTTCATGTTAAACTATGTTCCTTAAATGAAAGACTGGTAGATAGCTAGATGGACAGACAGACAGACAGACAGACACATAGATATTGATGTTTATACTTCATGATTTTCCAGCATACTGTAGAAATAATCTCTGCACGCCGCAGAGTTTTGCTGCCAGCTGCCAGAAGAGACTTCCTGCAGCGATAGGGCCTGTGACTACAGCAGTTGCTCTGATGAAACACCTCAAGGGCACGAAGAGGGTGAAGATGATTATTCGCCATGCAGCGGAGTCCAGATTTGAGAGTGCTCTTGCCTCAGACACCCTCTGTTTTTTTATTTCTCTTATTGATCCCATGATGGAGCCTGGAGCTTAGGTTTATGATGAGTTTATTTATCCTGTTTCTGTCTGCTGTGTGAGAACCGGCACCCCATTTCATCACACCAAAGAACAGGGCAGTGATCAGCGCAGTCTGGCAGGTGGTGGAGAGGAGAGGGGCCCAGGGACGTGGAAGGATCTGAGTCTCTTTGAAAAGGACTGTGGGCTCTGTTCCATTTTTGAACAGTGAATCCATGTGGCTGGACCAGTCCAGCTCTTTCTTCCACAACTTCTTAGCTTGAGACCAGTTCCACCATGGCCATCACCTTATTCTTTGATAAATGAAACCCCCTCACCTATGCACCTGCATTCCCCCGCTTCAACACGCCTGCAAATACTGAATCGCTCGAGAGCTTCTGCAGGAAGCAGCTGTCAGAATTGTGCTTGAAGTCAGATGTATAATGCATTTCAAGAAAAGGGACGGACCACCTCCTTCCGGGACCCCTAGCTCTTCTCCCTGCCCTGGTTTTACTGGTGACACGGCTTTGTAGTCGCACATACCGCCGCCTAAAAAAATACATCGTAGTTGACTCAGGAAATGAACTGACTGACTGAATTTGTTAAGGCTGCTTGAAAAGACAAGAACCTATTCTTAGCTGTTGCACCAGCGGTGTCCAGAGGTTGCCTGGGTCCCTGTGCAGCATGTAGATGAGAGCATATCCATGTTTATGTTGGAGAGGACTCGTTCACCCCAGGGCCGAGGGCTACAGGCTTTTAAACTGCTGGAGCCAGTTGATGGCGAATAAGAGAGAATTTCACGGATTCCATTTAGATCGGACAGATTCTATCAGATCCAGCTGTGCTTCACTGCCACAGTCAGCAGGGAACTCTTTACCTGGCTCCTGTGGAGCACCGAGCTCCGTCGACCTCGAATGTGATGCTGCGATGAAAACGCAACATCAACAACAAGACCACATGCGGTCCACGCGTGTTGATGGCTACATCAAAACACTATCTAAGTCTTGTCCACCACCTGCAGCTCGACCCGGTTTAGCTTTTGGCTAACCGCGACGGCCGCCGATCAGCTTGTCTCATTTATCTGACAGCAAAGCAAACACAAGCTAACGGTGATGGCAACAGTGCAACTTCGCCCCGGCCGAGAGTGATGTGATGGAGGCGGGGGGTGCAACACAGTCGGCGGGCGCGGAGGGGTGCTACTGTCGGATCTGGTCTCTGCTGAGCGTTTAATTTTCCCACTTCTCATTCCGGTCCAGACCTGCCTCGCTCCATCCGGCTGCAGCTGCTGTTCCGTTCCTTGCTCATAGACTCGTTTCACCTCCTTAATCTTCATTCAATTCCTTTAGTATTGCCCATTTCCCAGTTGCCCTTCCCTGAAGACATTTTTTTCTCCAGCTCAGCTGAGATTCCGTCCTGTCGTTGACCCATGGCTTTTTGTTCCGAGTTTTAGTGTTGACAGCCAGAGAGCGAGTAATGGAAGTTATGTCATCATCAGCAGCATTTTAAATATAGATATTGTATGTATTTGCACCACTATAATCAGCTTTATCTGAACAGGAACTAATCCAGGCCTCCTGCTTATTGTACAGAAAGATTAAAATATTTGTGACCTCCTGTGTGTTTACTATTTAGACCATTTCTAACTCCACTGTCTCTCACTCTTTCCCATTACTACTATGTTTAAAAGGGATATGAGGAGCTTATGTAATACCTTGCCATTGGTTGAACTTTGTTCCAACTCCACCTGTTGACGCGGCATCACCTCTGCCCAACGCACCGTCTCGGATCCCGGGCTCTGACCCATCTATGCGAGGGTCAAGCGTATTTAAATACAAGATGGACAGATGTTGCCCTGTGGACTCCCTCTGTGCCGAGCACTCGCACAGAGGAGAAGACCCACACGCAGACCCATTAAACGGCGCATTATCACAAATGTTATGTCATCCTTCTTTGCCTTGCATCCCTCTGCTTAACCCTTACGGACTGATACGCATCTGCCACGCTCCTCCTGCGCCGCTCCTCATAAACCAAGTGACCAACAATATCCCCGCTGTTCTGTTTAACGCCACATCTGAATGCAGTAGTCCGGGTCGCAGGACAGTGTCTCTGTCGAGGCAGAGTGGAAAAAAGTGGCAGCGGGGAGCAGCTAACCGGGAGACAGGTGGAACCGTGTGCGCATGCATTTTCTTTTTTTCTGGGTGGAAACGACTGTCAGTTCAGACTGTGGCTGTGGCTGCAGATCACAGACCGGTTCAGAGGAGGACGAGCGACAGGGGATTCCCGATGCATTCTCGCTGTTCCTATCGGAAGCCAGTTTGGACTGTCCATCAAATGTAATGTGAGGAAACTTGGATTTTTTTTTTTTTTTTTTTTTTTTTTGTTTCTTAGTATTTTTAGCCACAGGTGGCACCGCCTTACTGACACCGGGAACAGACTGGGGCGGATTCTCCGCGGCTCCTCATTGATGTGCAAAAAGCAAAATGGAAGAAATCTGCGCTTCTATTTTTGGCCCGGCTTCGTTATCTTCGCGCCGGGAACGATCCAACTTTATTTGCGGTCCGGCCGAGAAATCGGCTGTGTTGACTGTGGCGACGCTCCTGGCGCGGAACGTCTTCCACATTGGGGGCACTGTGGCCGTGCCACAGAAGTGTAGACTCACACATATTGGTAAGTTAAACTGTGTGTGTGTGTGTGTGTGTGTGTGTGTGTGTGTGTGCATTTGTGGAGGGAGGGGAAGAAGAAGAAAAGCATAGCATATTAAACACATCCCCTTGTTGGTGCTATTTATAGTGCAGGTTGGAAGCAGGAACTCATGTTTATGTATTAGCATATCTACAGGATGATTGAATCAGTTTCCGTCACAACTACTTTGAACCGGATGGTGGAGCTTCTCTTAATGAGCTGCAGCTCATTACACGGAAACCTGTGGACCTGACACGTTTGTGTGTTGACCCTGGTGCATTTTAGCCCAAATGACGTGCAGATGCCATTCACTTTGCCCCGTGCAGCAGAGGCGGATGAAACAAATCTTTAGGCCGTGAAAGAAAAAAAAGCGGCTGTAACGTAGCAGTGATGAAGGAATGCAGCAACGGAAATAATGCACCATACCCTCGCTGGAAGGTTCTCTGTTATGGTTTGATTGTTTTGTTTCATTGAACCTGGCAGTAAAGGCCTGTGGTGCCTTATGTCACATGAATAGTGCATGAAGGATCAGGCAGATGCTGCTGAATATGAATTTATGTAGTTATGAATAAATTATTATAAACTGCTGGACCGTGGTCCGTTCTGCTTATCACCCTCGCACCAAATCTTGGCAGGGAATCTCATTGCAGGGGTTCCTCGAGAAGCTAAACATTATCCCCGTGTTAAAATCCCTGAAATGAGGCGTCAGCGCCGGCTGAGTAAAATTGCGCTCGCCTCGTCGTGCCCGGATTAAGAATGACGGTGGAAATTGAAAATGATGAATGAAAGGTGTTGATTGTGCGGGTTGCTGTGCCAACCTGACCCCTCCGTCGCACGGATCTAAGTGCCGGTGGGCTTTGTTAGCCGCCCGCGGCCCCATTAAAATATGTTTCAATCGGGCCGCGACGGCTAAACAAAGCTTTGATCTGCTCCTTTCGCTCTGCTCTGACCGAGATGATTAGTTTGGGACGTACACACACACACACACACACACACACACACACACACACACACACACAGACTTGCAACGTCTGTACGTGTGTACGCAGGCGCGTAAACACAAATGGACATATGCACAGACTCTAATTTCGCCCAAATGGAAATGGGAGGCGAAAGCGGAAATTGAAAAGCGAAAGGAAAAAAAATGCTTGCTAATCCCATTTCACAGCCGCTGAGCTGTTTTACTCTGCTTTGGAATGATTTGCTGTTGGTCTGGAGGACAGACCTGTGGGCAGCGACTGTGACCGATAGGGACAAGTGGGGTTAAGACAAGTGGGGGTCGAGAAGACACTAAATTCCGTCTTTCCATCGCGCTCCGACGTGAGATGTTCAAACTGAACTGTGGGCATAAATTCTCGCCACTTTGATGGGTTTAAGCGTTAGCACATGAGGGGAAGAGCGAAGATGTGGCGATACCGACTGCGGCCACCGCTGGTCCCCTAAGAGCCGCTTCCATCGCTTCTCATCTCTGGCTGAGGCGGATAAATTAACCAGCCTACTGCTTCACCTTCAGCCCAAGGGTTTGAGACGTGCCTCGCCGCGGCTCTTGTCATGCTGACGGAGGGAGGTGTAACGTGACTGGAGAGCTGCCACCCTCCCCAAGGGAAATGTCAAGGACCAGCGATAGATAGACAACCAGATGAATATATCTCGGAATGACAATGTAAATATGCAGCAAGTTCCCGTTTGAGAGACAAGCGAAAGACAAATAGTTGATACGCCATGCTGCTATTTCTGCCTCATGTTATGCAGTAGATGAAACAAATGCGACTAAGAAGCCTGGCTTCCATTTTAGAGCCGTCTTGTAAAACATATCCGACTGCCTGTCGGGGAAAAAACAATTTTACATATTTACGCGTTGGGGGGATTGAATGAATGGGACTGTGAAGGTAGGGGTGGATTGGGTCTTTGCCACTCACTGATTCATAGTGTTAAATTTCTAAAGGAAGCAGCGACTGTAGGCTTGTCAGGTCTGACAGATTCCGCAACATGAATGCATGGAGTGTGTACATGCAACGTGCGAGTAAAGCTCCGGGGGATCTTTACGCCTGCACCTCCTGTGGTCAGTATATCACATCTGATAGTGACAGTCACTTATTGACACGATTAATGTTAGCAAATTGGTATTTATAGCGTTGCATGTGCAGGATCCTCTTGCACACAAGTCATTCTCAGTCTGATCATTTTTTTCTTGTAGAAATGAAATGCATAGCGGATTAAAAGAAATGATAGCGCTCAAACGGCAAATTGTAACCACAGAGCAGGCTACTCCGCAATCATTTTCTTTTCTCATCAGCAAATTCCATCTGAGGAAGCCCATCCTGATGTCAGTCCCTCTTTTCTGATGTCCTTGATCTTGCATCTTTCTTTGATATAAAGAAACCCTGAGCAGACCCACTTTGTTGCTCTAAAAAAACAAAAAAAAACATGGAGGCGTAATATGACCACCGTCTTACAAGTGGACCCACTCTTTACGTAAAACATAAATGCTTAGCGCTTAGAAATGCAAATCATTTGAACACTGCAGTTATTTATTTTTAGCGACTCTATACATCTTTAAACATGCAAATGCATTTTTCATTTCATCATATGTAAACAGATCTCTTCAAATGTTACATCTCGGACCTTTAATGTGCTGAACAGAGAGCGAAAAGACAGAAATGAAATCTTGTATAATGTCATGTTGAAATATAGTTATTAAAATAACTTTTTACAATACAATACATTCTCCATGACAGGCCCAACTTTGACCCTACTCGTGTATTCATTGCTCTTTTTTTGATATTTTATTAATTTATTTTGCATGCATCCCGAGATGGAGGAACACAATGATTTTACACACCAAGCCGACATCTCAAAGCAAACACAACTCTTCAGGCGATAGCAGTTACATAACGTGGTCTTTTTACGGCTCATACGCTCGCTGCCTTTATTGGTATGTGTATTTGGGGTCCTCTAAAACGCCGGGAAGGTCCAATAAAGAAACGCTATTAAGATGTCATGATGATATCATGGGAAGATGAAGCCGCTTTGATCTTTGAACGCTGCTATTTTTGATCATACAGTCTCTCGTGCCTACCCCGGCTTTATGTAAGTGCAATATTAAAACAGTAGAGGGGCCCAATGAGGATATTACATTTCTGTAGGAAATGTGCCATTATCCCTTTGGCATTAAGGGCTAAAACCCATTTATTTACGGTCATGATATGACTGTACAAATTGACCTTAAATCCTAACATGCTGTTTCTACATAAAGGGGGATTTTTTAAAAGTGTTTGCTATAAGTATAAGTGATACTATTTATTTTTGAACAAAACAAGAGCAGCACATCAAATGAGATGAAGTGAGGGAAATGTGTGCTCGCAACTTGGGGAATTAACTATATTTTTTGTGAGCTGGCATATTTACCTGGGTTAATGATAAATAATAATCCACGAGTCGTATTTGTTGCCAGGCTTGCAGTTGAGTCTCATTTGGATCCTGGGATCCGTATTGAGAATTTAAGCTCCTGTTTGTGCTCTTCAGGCTGTTCTGGAACATTTTCTGTTGTTGTTGTTGTTGTTGTTGTTGTTGTGTGTGCAGTGAGAGAGCACACCGTGTTCTGCTTAAGCAGCATTGTCCATGGAGTTGTGTGTTTGCGAATTGTGGATCTGTTTGTGCAGATGCTTTGCGTCGAGCGACATCCACGTGAATGACAGCATCCAGGGTTTCCCCAGCAGAATGCTGAACTGTAGAGACGTGGCTGATATTGTTAATTTGAAAAATGCGGGTGGGAAGTTTGTCACTGTTGCTCGTGTTTCCTGGATGAAATGGACCGACGCTACAAAGCACAAACACACCGAGTTCTAGAAGAAGATGCTGCTGTCTCATGAACTCGGGTCTTGCTGTAAGACTAAAAAATTCCACAGAACATGTTCTCCGAGACACTTTACCTATCGACTCTGTTGCCTTTTGCTCACTTATTCATTCGGTGCAACATGAGAACGATGAAAAGTAAAGTTGCCACAAAGCAGGTCAGGTGAACACGTCGCCGCGTCGCGTGGAAACGTCGATCATCATCAGCGAACAAATGCGCGAATGCGACAGTTGTGTTAAAGTGCAACTCATTACCGACTCATTACCTCGAGACTCAAGTGTTTGCACACGACGCAAACGGCCATTAAAATGCGCCAAACGCATAGCCAAATACATTTGGAGCACGCGCGCACGCGCGCACGAGCGCACTGGACACACTCTACTAATGAGGATAGGAATCTCTGACAGTCAGTCTCTGCTGTCGTCTGCATCTGTTTACCTGCCAAATTCTTCCAGGAAAAGTTTGAAGTTTGCTCTCCGTCGGGTCTTGATGTCGGACGGCGCCAGGCAATTAAACACAAAGCCACTTCCCGCCGTCCTTCCCGTCCCTCCGTCCCCCCCCCTTCCATCTCTCGTCTCTGGCGACTTTAATTAAATCTTTACCTTTAGAGGAAACTGAGATCGCTCCTCGGAGAACGCGTCGCGTACGCTTACTGCTTACCGGGAACTGTAACGGAAGCTGAAATGCGAAGGTGACGACAAGTAATGTAAGAGCACTTGAGCTAAATATACAAATTATTCTGAGATGTGAGGCGTGTTTGTTGTCGGCTTCATCTGTGAAGCAATTGTTTGTGTTGATGTTTTCAGGATAATATGCAACAGCAGGGACGCTGATCATGAAATCACTGCTGTGATAAGCCTTTTGCACTCTGCGAGACACAAAATCACAGACCCTAAATCCTTCGCACATATTGAATTACCTGCAAAGGTTTTCAAAATAGTAGATCGACAGTCCAATCAGGACTCTCTGTG
Organism: Nelusetta ayraudi; assembly: GCF_046127955.1. Lineage (NCBI taxonomy): Eukaryota > Metazoa > Chordata > Actinopteri > Tetraodontiformes > Monacanthidae > Nelusetta > Nelusetta ayraudi. Next base: position 10,958,729 of record NW_027466098.1, on the reverse strand, counting down.
CATCTGGCCCACTTTCCCCTTCCTGTGTGCATTTTTTAGGGACACTGTTCATCAGAAACCTGCAGATTCCCTGAGAGGCTGAGACAAGCAGCATCTCTGTCTCCTTTTTATGAGATCTCCTCTTGTTTCTTCACTCCCTCTGTTGCCTCCAGCAGCAGGTCAGTGTGCAGCACGAAAAGCGGCCCTGTGGGCGCTCACAGTGGCGTCTCTGTTGCACTTTTGGACACCGACCCGCATCAGCTGCTCGGCTAATTGTCTGACGCCGCGACACTCTGCCTTACTTCCTCCTGAGTCAAATCAAGCCCGTGCACCTGTTCCCTCGGCGCCTCAAAGCAGCACGATGCTGACCCTTCGTGTTTGCACTCTTTTTTCTTCTTTCAGTGGAGCGATGCATGAGTGTGATGCAGTCGGGGACGCAGATGGTAAAGCTGAAGGCAGGGTCCAAAGGACTGGTGAGACTCTTCTACCTGGATGAGCATCGCTCCTGCATTCGCTGGAAGCCCTCACGCAAGAGCGAGAAGGCCAAGAGTGAGTCTGGACACGTGTGCACGCAACCCCTGCAGACATTCCGCACACTGAATCTCATGCGTTTCAAACAGATAACAACAAAAAAAAGAAGATAAAATAACATGTTTCAAAGTTAGACATCCAGACTTAATAATGAAAATGAAAATGAAATGTTATTAAAGGAAGGGGATGGATTCTGTTTAAATTTTTAAAAAAAATGTTGAAACAGCTGTATGTTGCATTAATTAAAAGGAAATCATGGTTTTTGTTCCATATTTTCCCGATATTTTTTGACACTCCTAAAATTTTTTTCAATTAAACCATGTAGAGCTTGCAGGAAGTGAGTTGAATCCCCCTTAACAACCTGCTGCACATCGCATTGGTCTTTTAAAGTTACCTCCGCTCAAGGCTGAGATGATATAAAATATATATAAATATAGGATGAGAGAACTTAGTGTAAATGGACACAGCAAATTGTAGGCTGGATAATGGGAAGGTATTATTTGTTATTCGTAATTAAATAAAATCATAAATTAAGCATCACGGAGTTTCCAAGGTTAGTTGTTAGGGGGAGAAAACACACCAGGGTGCTTATTAGAGTCATCAATTAATTGTATAAACGAATGAGTCACATTTTGACTGCGTGCTAATGACAAACTGTAATGAGAGACAGAGGAAGGAATTGTGTAAATGTGATTGCCAAGGCATTCATGTTTGCGCTACTTCCACTTAATTCTCAGAAAGTGCCACACACACGCTAAGGTCTGACTTGTGCCCTTGAATACACAATAGTCAAAAGCAGTGATATTTATCAATGGCATGAAGCAGAACTAGTTGCTTTTCATAGAAATGTTACAATGACTGATAATCCTGCACGCTGTAGTCGGTTGTAATTGCACGGCTCTTGTGTTTGCATTTTTTTTAATTAAAAGAGACAACAGAGCAAAACCGTTTCTTAATATATTCTTTCCTCCCCATGGGGACCTCGTGAGAATACAGAAGTAAAAAGGCAGCACATTTGTTTGTCGAGTCGCTTTTTTGCATTCATTTGTGACGACTGGCTTGAGCTGCCGAATTGAAATACCCATTTTCTGTGCACCTGCAAGCAACACATAACTGCAACTCTATATTTGACTTGCAATTGCAATTAACAACCTTTACGTGTCTTTTATTTCACTAACAACATTGTCCCTTTTTCCCACTTCCCCCACATCCTCGTTCCTCCAGTTACCATCGATTCCCTGTACAAAGTGACAGAGGGCGGCCAATCGGACATCTTCCATCGGCATGCCGACGGCAGCTTCGACCCGGCCTGCTGTTTCACGGTGTACCACGGGAACCACATGGAGTCCCTGGACCTGGTGACGTCCAACGCAGAAGAGGCCAGAACCTGGATCACTGGCCTCCGCTACCTGATGGCCGGCATCAGTGATGAAGACTCGCTGGCCAAACGGCAGCGCACACATGACCAATATCCCTTTCGGCGTTGTTATGTGAAGTGCAGTGTCTTGAAATTTGTCTCTACGGAAGCAGGAGTGATTTTTTTTTTAGGAGGCCCTCTGCACACGAATTGTTCCTTAACATGTTGGACGTGGTTGAAACAGACGTTCGAGGAGGCCGACAAGAATGGAGATGGACTCCTAAACATCGACGAGATCTACCAACTCCTCCACAAGCTGAATGTCAACCTGCCGCGGAGGAAGGTCAAGCAGATGTTTCAGGTCAGAAATGAAGTAACAGTGACTTGTTTAACACAAAATTCTCTCTTGCAAAACTGTTTCTACTGGATTTTTGAACTACAACCACACAGGCATCACACATTTGTTATTTTCTAACTTACATATGAGGAACGCACTTCAGTTTGAGGCATCATCAAAGACGATCCTGACGGGAACATTCCCATTAATGCTTCTAGTCCGACTAAAACCAAGTTAAAAACAGATCTGCCTTCATTTCAGCCGATTAGATTCCCCATTTTTAAATGTTTTATCTCAGTGACGTCACGTCTCTGTTGCATTTTTCATTTTGAAGGAATTTGTGCAGTTCAGATAAACAGAGAGACATTTCATCTTATCCGCGAGACTGTCTTTAAAAGGAAAGGGCCAAAACAGGCGGATGTGAGGGGAGGGGAGGCGGCTTCAATTTTTAACACAGGAGTCACTCTCAATAACGTGAGAGATCTGCTGGCTTTTTTGATGTGACTAATGATGTGCCCATCAGAAAAGAAGGAGTTTGCAACTTTTTTGATGCAGTAGTGGCAAAAAAGTTTTCTTACACTTTATTTTTTAATTTTACACAATCTCAAATATATTGTCATGAAAAATTTTGGGGAAATATTTTTTCGCGTTTCAAAAGTTGTGGCTGTAACAGACAAACGGCAATGTTTTTATTTGTTTATTTGAGGAAACAAGTCTCAGTAATAATAAGTTGTTCTTGTACTTGCCCTTGATGTGTGGCAAGGTGCATTATATTGCTGAAACCTCCAGATTAGACCTAGACAGAACAATGAAGAAGGGACCATGTGGGTGACTTGATTGAAATAAATTGCACTTGGAGACGCAAGAGTGTCCGAAAACCTGTTTCCATCCCTGTATGACCATAAACTACTAAGACATCCCAAAACAGAAGTCACAATGCATCTTCCATATCTATCACTATCTGTGTAGAGAAGCAGGACTAAAGGGTAAAACATAATTTTGTCGCTCCTGTTAATGGTTACAATTCCAAAGATTCATTTTTTGTTTGATATTGTGACCACTACAATCACCATGTAAGCTTACATCAGATAAACCTAAAGATGTACGCCTATAAAAGGCATTATTTCCATTTCAACATTGGCAGAACACCATGTTGCCGCCAGAACAGCTTGTGCACTTGTTCAAAAATACCTCAACGCTCTTTGTTTTCTGTCCATAAGTTCCTCATAGAGTCCCTCACAGTGATTTATCTGCCTAGTTGTGTGTAGTTTTCTCCAAGATCGAGTCCCCGGTGGCCCACAGTGAGCTCATTATGGGGGCGTGATGGAGGCATTAGCAGGTATTATTAGATCTAGTGTGGAGACGAAGGGCTCCCCATGAGAGCGGAGTAATATGAGTCGCTGGATTCCCAGCGAGCGGACGCAGCGAGGTGGCAGGACGGAATGAGCAACGAGCCGCACCGTGCATGTCCTCAGGCGATATGTAGCGAGGTACCAGGTCAGGAGCAGAGACAAGCAGCTGTGTGCAGAAGGTATTGCGCCGGCGCTTAGGGTGGGAATTTGAGGTAGAAATGAAGAAGTGAGAAACAATGGTGCAGGTGGGAGTAGTAGCATACATCAAATGTGGAGTTTATGACAATGTTCAGATACAAGAGAAATATTTTTGGCTTATTGCTTCCAGTTTTCATCTACAGTTCTGCAGTTTTCTTCCTTTCTTATTTGGCTTGATGTTCCTATTAGTCACCATTTAGACCAACACAAAGGCATCTGCTTATTATGTAAAAAAAAAAAGGATTGCAGGTTGAAAAGCCACCAAAGTTTCAGTGTCTTGGAGCAACAGCGGATATATTTATTTATCTTGAAGGTGGAAGGGAGGCTAGCAGCCCAGCCAAGAGAAAACTGCAAGCGCTAAGTGAAAATACAGTCTTGCTTACGCAACTCTTACTGACTGGACCCTCTACAGCCTTTATGGGACTGCGGATATTGGCGGAAAGTTTTAATGACAGGTTGCGTGCAACACAAATCGTTGCCGCAGCATGTTCTTGAGCCAAGACAGCACCACTGAGGCGCGAGGATAACAACATTAATCAATACAGATTTGACCGGCTTTCCTGTTAATTGGGAACACATTGGCGATCAAGAACCATCACAACAAAAAAAGGATGTGCTGTTTCACTGAATTATCGGTGTCATGAGTTCTAGGATGGAACGTTAATTCCCCCCGCCCATTTTTTCTCAACAAACACATTGGATTTTGGTGGACAACCAGTACATTCATTCATTCATTTTCCATACCCGCTTAGTCCCGAGGTCAGGGTCACGGGGGTCTGCTGGAGCCTATCCCAGCTGTCATAGGGCGAAGGCAGGGGACACCCTGGACAAGTCGCCAGTTCATCGCAGGGCCACATAGAAACAAACAACCATTCACACTCACATGCACACCTACGGACAATTTAGAGTGTTCAATTGACCTCACATGCATGTTTTTGGAGTGTGGGAGGAAGCCGGAGAACCCGGAGAGAACCCACGCAGACACGGGGAGAACATGCAAACTCCACACAGAAAGGTCCCAGGTCCAGGCCCCGGAATTGAACCCACGACCTTCTTGCTGTGAGGCGGCAGCGCTAACCACTGCGCCACCGTGTCGCCCAACAACCAGTACTTCCCATTCATTTCCAATGAGACCCCATGTGAACTGGTGATCTGGTCACGGACTCTCGCGGCAACTGAAGTCCAGCTTGCGTTGCTGGTCCATGTCAGGCTGTGGCCAACTACGCACATGCAACACAATGCCATGTTAAATAAGTGAATTTCAGTGAATGTACCTGATAACAATACCCATGAAGTAACACATGAAAAGAAACAGAAGAAACAGGGTAATTTAACTCTTTATCGTGCCTCTTTTCCAACCTGTTGTATGAAAGCCATTATTTTTGACACGGCACCAACATCCTCTGTGGTTCGTTCTGTCATTGGAAAAAACAATCTCCCCCACTGCTCGCTCTCAGGAGGCTGACACCGACGACCAGCAGGGCACGCTGACCTACGAGGAGTTCTCCGTCTTCTACAAGATGATGTCCCTGAGACGGGATGTCTTCCTGCTGATGATGGCATACAGTGACAGGAAGGATCACCTGACCGCCGACGAGCTCGCCAACTTCCTGCGCAACGAGCAGAAGGTGAGCGGCAACTGTGATCTGCTCCGATGGCACACCACCCCACACGTCCTTCGGATCTCCCACGACGTTGACCTTGCTCCCCCCACTTAGCCTGACGTCTCGCTCCTCCACCTCAGCTGTCTGCTCACGAGAGGCCGATCTGTCACCCCTGAAATGGCTCTGTCTCCTGGGTGTCGTCTCCTTGTCCTCCTCCCCCGCTGGCTTATCTTTGTGTTCCCACGCGCTGCGCTCTTTTCCCTTTTAAACACGGCTCCGGTTGAATTTTCCATCGTGCTGCATTCACTGTCACGCCAGCGACGCGCAGCGTTAATAGCGTTGGCGGCCTGTTCTGCCTGTTTGTCATGGCTTCTGACAAGAATGTGGGGAAATCAGTTTGTCTTCATTTAGTACTTGTTTAAAGACTGACTTGATGACTATATTGTTGAAAAGATTATAATGCTCTCTGTTGTTTATTCCAATGTCCAGATGACCAATGTCACGCCAGAGCACGTTGCAGAGATCATTGAGAAATTTGAGCTCGCCGACGAAAACAAACAAAGAGGCGTCATGGGAATTGAAGGTAATATCACCAAATTTTTCTGTCCATTTTCCTTAACCGCAAAGCATTTCCACTGATCCTTAAGAGGTAATTATGTGGTTTTCAGAAAAAAACTGTCTAAATTCATTGACCAGCATCATTTATTTCAATAATTCTCAACCACAAATCAGATGTATTTTGACCCTGTTTACCACTGCTGCATTAATGTACTGCGTGTATCTTCATGCCTACAAGGTATTTGTCTGTTTTGGTTGCATACTGAAAAACTGTTATGGGACATACTAATTGGAATGTGCATATCTGCATATATGGACCCCCCCGAAAATGAGATGGGACATCTCAAAGGGCTATCCACGAAATAAATAAATAAATAAATAAAATAAATAAATATCAACAGTTTTGCATTGAAAAACGCTACATTGGATGGTCTAACACCCATTATGAAATACAGGGAGACCTGATTGACCTAATTTTGCAAAGCTGTCATCCAAATGGTTTTCAGTCACACGAACACTCCTCTTTTTCTTTTTTTTTTTAAGATGAGAGAGACACATGGCCTCAGGTCCAGGTGACAAAAACAGGAAGCAAATGCTAACTTCAACAAAATGGTGACATCAGCTGGGATGTTGCAATGTTTGGGCTGTTTGATCGGAACTGTACATCCATTCCTCATTAGGGATATTTCCCAACTCCCAACTGGCTCTGTCCCAACCCCCCAACACTGAGACGAATGCCTGAGCATATCCATAGAAGGCAGTGCAATGGTGCACACAAGAGCAGACCTTGACCATAAACAAACTTGCGCTTGCGTATTAAGATGCTCTGACCACACGGCGTGTGCAATATAAAAGGTGTGCATTTAGGCAGTATAACCTGCTGATTTCACGACTGCTGATGGAAAACGCCTTAATGAGCTCGTCAAAGTCGCAGTAGCATGGACAAAGTGGAGTCGCTCCTCTCTGCCTGTTTACACAGCCGGTCGAGGTATTGCATCAAAACTCTGTGGTTGCTCCATGTTGCTGTTTAATGCACACAGAAGACCGAAGTGTGACAGAAAGTGTTAAATCTAATGTGAGAAAAACAACAAAGGTTGTTCCTCAAAAATGGACCACCCCTGTCTCAATAATTCAGAAGGGCTTCTTTACCAATTGAATAGGTGAATTAAATCATATCTGTGGAACGCTCCATCTGGCGTGTCAGGCTTTTTGACAAGAAGTGAAAGCGAAGGACTGCGAAAATGTTCTGATCTGTGTGCGTGTGCGTTTTTTTTAATTTTTTTTATGGCTCCGGCTCACCTCTGAGTGCAACTTTCAGTGCGACTATTCGAACCAAAGGGTGAGCTGGGGAGAGAGGAGTGAGGCTGAGGGCGGAGGAAGTGAGAACATCTGACAGGAGCGAGTCGGAGGAGAGGAGGACGAGGATTGGCGAGGGGGCTAATCTCGTCGTTGGAGGCTTGAAGGTTAAGACTGTGTGCGTCCGCCTGATTAGAGCACCAGGCTTGATGTCTCGCCTACAGGCCCGGGAATATGTACATTTAATCGCGGCACGTGTGCAGATGTGACAGAAATGTGCAAACAGATTCGTGTTGATTTTTTCCTCTACTGTGTTTGGCCTCCTCACATCTGTGTGACTGTGCTCGGCAGGGCTTTGGAAGCGTGCCACCACGCGTAACGTCAACGCTGACGTTACGCGTGGTGGCACCACAATGAGGTTGTACGTCCGGGTTGATTATCTTACAGCAGGAATTTTTTTCATATACATGGGACTGTTTTTCTTTTTTGCTCCACGTGAACTTGTCTGCTCTCTGCATTTGCACCCCGATCTCGGTATTCGTTTCTCATTTTTATCCATCCTGCCTGGATGAAAGGGCGCTTCCTTCCTGCTCGGTGCTCTACATGACACACCAAAAGTTTGCTGCAGTGTTTAAAACCCTCGCCGCCCAGGTTTAAAACCACAGCAGAACTTGGAATTCAAAGATTTGATGCTGCATAGAACTGACTTGAATAAGTTATTTTTTGTCTTTAGCGAACCACAGAAATGAGAAGGGTCCATCTGTTGCTTCTTTTGCTGCCTCGAAAGTGTATACAAAATCTTTGTCATGTCACAAGTATGGATTTCATGCAGGAGCAAAGTACTGCGGCATGATCAGGGGATTGCATTTGCTATTCTTTATTTCTGGATCTGGATCTCCTATTTAAACAGTGCTCAGGGTCACTGGCTTAAGAGTCTCTGTGCAAACACAGCGCTGCTCTGCGCTACAAAAATCACAATATAATAGCCCACATGGTGCAGTTTACACCAAAAGACTCACTCATCAACTTTCTTCAAACTTCATTTTCACACAGGTTTCACAAGTTTAATGCGGAGCCCGGCGTGTGACATTTTCAACCCGCTGCACAACGAGGTGAACCAAGACATGGACCAGCCCCTTTCCAACTACTTCATTGCCTCCTCTCACAACACGTACCTGACCGGAGACCAACTCCTGTCCCACTCCAAGACCGACATGTACGCCTGGGTGCTGCAGTCCGGCTGCCGTTGCGTGGAGGGTGAGCACGTCACGATTAAAACTGAGAGTGCAACACAAGGTCCGGGTGTTCTGACGTTCTGCAGGAAAATGCCACAATGTGGGAATCATGCTAAACATTTCCAATGCGGTGAAGCTGCTTCACTGCTGTCGCTGTCTAACTGCCGTGGATTACCGAGGCACTTGAAATTAACTGAGCCATAGCCAATGTTATTAGCGGCACATTTGCTTTTCCGTGACATAACAACACCTGTGCCATTACATTTGACAAGGTGGATTTTATGGGTGCTTAGAATTGCAAAGTGCGCAAACCCTCGTTAATGTTATTGCTCTGCATTGCGCTAAAAACTCCTGAAAATACAAACAAAAAAAAAAACGATAGTGCTGTTAAATCCCAATAACTCAGCAGCCTTCTCTCCCCATGCAGAAAAGGTGCCGCAACAACACAGTGCGGTAACAGTCCCACGGCCTCTATTGTCTGACAGCTGCTTCTGTTCGCAACTAGAATAATTCATTCCCGAGGAAAGTGAAGCAGTTCGGCAAAAGAAACCGTGACATCCAGAAGTCTCACACTGTCCTTTGCTCTGTATTAAAAAACGGCCTGTCAGAAAAACTGCAAAAAAATACATCATACTGTTTTATTCATGCATCGTTTCTCCTGTTTTCTCTGCGCACTGCAGTGGACTGCTGGGATGGTCCTGATGGAGAGCCAATGGTCCAACACGGATACACTCTGACCTCAAAAATACCATTCAAGCTGGTCATAGAGACCATCAATAAATATGCCTTCATAAATAACCAGTGAGTCCCAGCGCCCTGTTGTGTGTCTATGTGTGAGTGTGCGTCTTTGTGCGATAGCGTGTGACATTTTATGGAAAGTAGGTGTTTCCATTATCCCACAGGTATTGTACAGGAAGGAAATGGCTCGGAACAGCCAATAGAAATTCAGGTTCTCTCTATTTTCTGCCGGAGATGGATACATAAAAGGAAGTGAAACATATATTCTGGTCGAAAAACCCGTTTAGTGAATGATGTTTGGAGAAACTCCGCGTTGTGCGTTGAGCTCATCAGGCAACATGTGGAATGGGAAAGGACAACATAGCGGTGCTCCTATCAAATACAGTCAAGTTGCAGGACTAATGCTTTTTTTTATTACACGGTATATGTTTAAGAGGTTCCCCTCACAGGCTGACAAAGAACTTTGGAGATTATATTTGTTCCCTTTCGCGAGAGTCAAACTTTGCGTTTGCTGGCAGTAATTACCACCCTTTAACCAAGCCATCTGCTTTGCAGTGTTTCCCCCGGCTCTGGGAGAAGCCAATGTTTATCTCTGACCAACAATAGCCAAGCAAAGCGGCGACAAAACGCGCAGGTTCCGCTGCCACGTTGGCTCAGTCAGAGTGGCGACGACGACCACCGCTTGGTCTCAAGCCATCTTTTTAATTCAAACATATAGGCAGCAGTAGAATAACTGACGAAACAGCTTGCAAGTGGGATGGAAATAAAATGGCGCCTGAATTTCAGTCGTAATTTACTCGTTTTATCGATCATAGCGTAAGTACAGAGATAAAATGCAGTAGTGATTAACATCCTTTTTAAAATCTTGAATTATGTGATTACACATATTTATTTCACTGTCATCTCAGGTTTTAATACGTAACCTCTCTGAGGTTGGTTTTCGACTGGGTGTGATATTTGCGAAACAGGTCAACGGTAGCGCGGCAGCCGCAGAGGCGGCGTCGGTGCCTCTCACTCAGATTGCGACAGTCATCTTTTCGCTTTTCAGTTCCTCCTGCAGTCTCCCTCCTGCATGCAGAGCGCTACCCAAGTCTCAGCGGTGTAAAAAATTTAAACAGCTGTTGGCGGAAACATGCCACCGCGGGGGAGTGGTAGTTGGTGGAGGAAGGAGAAGTGTGTGTGTGTGTCTGTACGTGTGTGTGTGTGTGTGTGTTTTGGGGAGCAGACCTGCGTCCCCCGAGGGAGAGGCGCCGGGCTGACAAACCTGACATTTGAGCTGCGCGCTGCCACAAGTGTGGCCACAAGTCGTCTCACCGTTTCTAGATGAAAGCGGGAGGCACCTGCAGGGAAGGTTCCTCGCCGCTCCAGCGGTACGCCGCGTTCCAGAGATCTAAATGATAAGATTCCGCTCCATTTTGAAGAGTGGAAAAAAAATAGAAAATAAAAAAATTCCGCTGGTTTATGTACAGGCAGTTGCCTCAGGTGGGATTTCACATTTTCAAGGGAAGCGTATTTTTTCCCCCGCAGGGGGCGATGGATCAGTTTTCACATGTCGTGTCATGTTTACCTATCGGAACAGGTGCCCTGTTCCTGGTTTGTAAAGCGGGCTGGTGTTCCCTCCCCCACAGCTACAAGGAATGGCGTTAGGTCTCACAAATTGGAGCATCCGTCTATAATGTGGCACATCTTGGAACGAATGAAAGTTTACTCTTGGGACTTGTCATCCGAGCAATTCCTAATCCCTAGATTATAGAACCGGCAAAACCGTCAACACTTTCGTATTAGTCAACAAGATTCAAGCATGTGCTTAGTCTTAGTTTGGCTATCTCAACTTTTCTGTAGAGTAGAGAAAAGTAGAGAAGTAGACAAAAATTATTTTTTAGCAACACAAGCAATCGTACGGGTAGAATTGGTTCCACTTCAAAGGTCATAGTTAAAGAAGATCAATCTTGAGCCATATTTTTTTGGAGACAATGTTTTTCCATTTATGGAAATCTGAACATGTGTTTTTTTTTTAAATATTTGTCTTGCAGGTATCCAGTCGTCCTGTCCATAGAGAACCACTGTAGCATCCAGCAGCAGAAGAAAATTGCTCTGTACCTGCGAGACATTTTCGGAGACAAACTGGATGTGGGAGACATCCTGAACGGAGACTCTGCAACTCTACCAAGTCCTCACAGCCTGCGGGGGAAGATCCTCATCAAAGTGAGTTTAGGGCGGTTGGGAAAAGGATAAATAAAATAAAGCCATCCATGAGAAACGCTCATCTCCGCGTTTTCTTGGTCTTATTTTGGCGGGGAGAGCAGAGAGCTCGTTATCGCTCAATATTTCACGTCATGTGTGCTGCTATTCTGAGGACTGGGAGAAAGGAGCAGGACTGCCAGGAAGCTAATTAGTGCCCATAAACAGAAGACAAAGGAGAAAGTGAGGACCAAACTAGGTCAGTGTATTAATTAAAGCAGGGAAGGAAGAGATGCGCCGATGCGATGACCAGCAACAGACTGATGATTTCTACCACGTTGTGTTCTACAAGTAAAGAAAGACGCAGAGATGTGATGCACACATAATATACACAAATGTACCAAAGTATGTCTTGACTGTAAAGATATTATTAAAACTTAATCTTCAATCTTAATCTTAATGGCCTCTATCCGCAACAATTCTGAAATTAACCACAATGCATGCATGAATATTTAAAGACCTTTAAAATTTTGATGAGAAATTTGCCCTGTTACTATCTTGCAGGGATTTATGTGGAATAATAACGAACCATTATTTTTTTTTTGTGCAAAACTTGATCTTATTTAACTGTTCAAAAACGGAAGCGCCGGATACCAGCATGGATATGATGCTGCAGCCTGCTGTGGTCTGAGATGCGACAGATGTGCTCGTATTCCGCACAAGAGCATGACTAGTGTGATGCTTCTAAAAATCCCGATTTCGATTTCTCAACAGTAACAACTGTCAACAGTGTGATTTATTTTTTGTTTATTCGTGCTCAGTCAGTCATTTGGATTCGCTGAAACTGGACCGGGACTTAATAGTCACTCTGCAGTGTTAATTGTAATCATTAGTAGACACACCAGGGACGCAGAGCGATCCATCTTGTTAAGCGTCCCAGTGCTGCATTGTTCTACGACGACACTTGCTGCATGAGTCTTGTCCAATTACCAAAACATCTGGCTCGGTATGCCGAAGTCAAGTCGTACCATTATGTTGGAAAAGGTGTTGAACTTGTGGTATTTGAAAAATACAGGAAAAGAAGATCGGATCTGTTATCTGAAAAGTTGCCATTGCTGAAGCGCTAAACGTTCCAATCACAAAAGGCCCCACAGCTCTGATCAGCTCTGAGAGACAGACTGGAACCCAAGGAATTATCTTTATTTCAACTCTTCTGATCTTCTGTCTGACAGGTCCGGGTTCAGGTTCAGAAGATCCTTATCCACCTGTAGACGATCCAGCACCGAGCAAGGGAGCAAAGGCTCGCCAAATATATTTGATTATTCGCCGGAGAAAGCTGATAAAAATTGACTTGTGGTGGGAAGAAAGCTCGCATTGTTCCTCTGGAAGAGAGGCCTTGGCTTTGTCCCTTCGCAGCCAGATGTCTGAAAACTGAAAGAGCGTTATTGATTTTCCATAAAGCCCTTTAGCCCGCCTTTTCACAGCTTTCGCCATCTCTTCCACCCCCCCTGCTGCCCTCGCGCCAGATTCTTTTCACCTCTTGCCATCCCCCAGTGGAGCGTGAGACAACCGAGTCACAAGACAATGAGGGTTGAGTGGTGAAAGGGTTTTTGACTGTGGCAGACGCAAGGCGGCGAAAAGGGGGATGCCATTTATGATAGTGGTTAAGCAACAAAAAAAAAGAAAAAAAAGAAGGGGTTCCGTCGGTGCCAGCGCCGGCGAGAGACTCGGTGTGGGAAGCTGAGAGTCTGGCATTGATTTTGGAAAGGAGCTTAGAAAATCTTGACTCCCACTCACACCTTCCGAGTGGCTCACTAATGGGATTCCACTTAGATGTTAGGGCTGCTCGGGGATCGCCGCAGAAAATCTGCAGCCTGTTGTGCACACATGAGTGTGCGCGCCGTGCCCCGTTGTGCACCTGAATGCGGCGGTAATGGCTTTGCCTCGAATATCAAGACTGTTTTCAAGTCTGCGGCGCTGTACAGCGGAGAGGATGTGTGAGCAGCAAGATCTTTGAAGTGCACATGAGTGAGGATTCCTGTCCTAATAAAGATATATTCATGTCTTAAACGGGCACTCATCAATCGTTTTTTTTTTTTTTTATCTCTCTCTCTATCTTTCCAGGGGAAGCGTCTGCCCGCCTATTTGTCTGCCGATGCAGAAGAAGGAGAGGTGTCCGACGACGACAGCGCTGATGAAATCGAGGACGACTTCAAGCTGAAAAGCAGCAACGTGAGCACAAGTGTTGAACTAAAGATCTTATGTTGAAAAATTGTATTCTAGTCATCTGTGGCTCTCTGTGAAATTGAATTCATTCTATATATATTTTTTTTTTAATTCATTACATAAGATAAGACAACCATATATATGTTGGAAAGTAGCTGGTGTTTCAAGATGATCTCTCTCTCTTCAAGCCATTGCAGAGTAATGCCAGGTAAAATAAATGATTCAGCTTTAATATATTTTCATAGCCTGTCAAGGAAAGTACTAAAACGTTTTAATATACAAAGACAACACGCTGTGATTTGATCTTATTTCTTCCGTATAATTACATTACCGTTTGATTTCACATTTGTCTTTAGCTCATGTAGAAGCAGAAAAAAGCAATACATCCAAAGTTATTTATTTCTCTGTCCAAGGACCACAAGCAGCCGTTAGATAATGAGTTCTTAATGATGCCGTGCTCCATTTAACGACTTTAAATGTTGCTTGTAATGTTCTACTAATCGCCTTTTCAGGAACGTTTCAGAATAATCAGTGCTTGTCCGTGCAGGCACACATTTTAAGCCGACGCATTCCAACACATTGTTTAATATCGCTCATTATTGCCTGGTGCACATTTTTCATCGTTGATTTTGCGTCGCGGCAGTGCCGAGGCCCTCCATGCCACAGCTAAGCATGGAAAACACTCCAGATGGTTCTGTTGTGTAACCAAATGTGACATCATTCTCCCCCCGTTTAGCTGGAGGCAGGAAGCTGCAGATGCCACCGTGGATGATTATTGCCATTTTAAAAGGGTGGTGGCAGGTTTCCACACATGAGAGCTTTTGTTTTCTGGAACTCATTAGGCCAGCGCGCTCTCACAATCGCCTCCACGTTATTTATCACTGCATGAGGAGTGTGATGAAACTGCCATCGGGGAGTAATACTCTGGTCGTAGGTTGCAACGTGTGTATTTCATTTGAATTATCTCACTTGTTCGATCAGGTTGGGGCAAAGGTGGCGCCGTGCTCACTTGTAGTGGCTCAGGAGTAACCATCAGTTCTGAGCTCACTCTTCTGAAGCTGCTTCACCGTACACCTTGTGATATTAACTATCAAGCATATAAGTTTGCTACACTAAATTAGCACCTGGACAGTAAGGATGCTATTATTCTTTTTAAGCGGAATAGCCAAAAGTGTCCTCCATTAGCCTGTCCTTGAGATTTTGGCTAAAGATAACTACCATGAGTGATATCTTGTTCTTGGCTCCAAAATGGCAGTACATGTTCAAGGATGGCCATTGTCAAAAGTTTGTGACCATAGAAAGCCTGCAAAAAAAATTCTCAGAATGTCAGAAATTTGAAATGCCCATCTCAGGGTTGGACTGCTAATGCGTCCAACAAGCCAACCAATAGAATTGCAGTATGAAATGATGTACTGTGGTGCGAAAGCTGGACAAACAGATGGTCTGCAGCTTTCCTTGAAGGTAAAATGCACCAAAAGATATGTGTAAATAAGACACCCTTGCTGGGTTCAATGCCAGGCCTCTGTTATTTCTCAACATCTATTTCTTCCCTTGTGATTTCTTCCCAAAAAGTTGACGATTTATACCTACATACTTACAATGAATGTATGGCTAAAATCTAGGTTGCGTTTTAAACGTTAAAGGTTAGGTCGTACCCAAGATTATAGATTCATACTGTGTCGCTTGAATTAATAAGATTAGCTTAGTCTTTATGAATTATTGTTAAATCAATATTCTATTTGTAAAGATCATACACGTGTGGGATGCCCAGGACATTTGGAAAGTGGATGAGTTTCCAGTGAAGACGTGCCAAAGATTCATGATCCGAATGTTGGGAACAGCCACACAGCACACAGCCAATCTCTGAGCTCAAAAGATTTTCTTTGAGGCCTCTCACTGTTGTTTGCTCTGGTGTCTGCTTCGTAGACTATAAAATCTGAATGTCTGGTGCAAATCCAAGTTCAGTGGTTAACACAGGTTCTAGCTGCATGCATTGAATGCAGGTTTGCATTGATGGATTAAGAGTTTTTGGCTGTGACAGTATCACCGTGTGGGGTTGTATCTCCATAACTTTTCAAACAAGACCCTCATGATTTAAAGGCTATCTCAGTGCTCTAATATACTGGTCTGAGATTCTGCAGCCAGTGGCAGTCTCATATCTTCACAATCTGGGGCAAGATAGCAGGTCTGGATCCCACAGTGCCAGGGTTATCGCAGACAACCTCCAGACTGTGGAGAGAATGGAGAAGCATGTCAATGGCCCAGACCACAAGGTTCCTGAAAAGTTGGGGGATTGAGCGCCTGCACATGCTGGCCTGACCCACACAACCACACTTGCCCACTTGTAACACATCCCCGCTGAGGAATGAGCGGCCACCTTACAACCACATTTGACGAGGTAACTGGCCAGAGTGAGGATGACTTGCCAGATCGCTCTAGCCACATGGGATTCCGCTGTCCCAAATGTCTTATTTGTTCCTTGCTGAGGGTTGTTGATTGGATAATTACTTGTTTTTGGACCCATCCACTACCTCAAATGACATAAGACAATAATGTCAGCATCATCAGGAGAACAGCATGAACACCAATCAGCTGGGGAAGAATTTTGGCACATTTTTGCTGAAATCTTAGCCACTTCTCAGCTGTTCTGTTTGTTGCCTCATTAAAGTATGATCCTAACACATAGGAAATTATTAGAAAGGGGGATGAACAAGCTTTTCATTGACGACTGAACCATTAGTAAGGTGGCAACTGAGAAAGAATCAATCCAAAAAAGTTCAAAATCTTTTTGGTATGCCCATAAGATGCGACAGGTCTGTGGTAATGCAGCACTCAAGACAATCCCATGTCCATCTGTGTTGTTTTAGCCTCTCTCCCCAACGTCCTCCTTTTGACTTTCTTCATCTTTCACACAGGGCAACGGTCACCACCAGGTTGAGTCTCACATCAGGAAGAAACTCGACTCTCTGCTGAAGGAGTCTCGGATCGGGGACAAGGAAGATTCGGACAGTTTCAGCATCCGGGCTTTGCTGCGGGCCACACATCAGGGTCTTCAAAAGAACCTGCGACAGGTAGTGGCCTCGGCGAAGTTTCAGGAAGAGTGTTGTGAATGTATGTGAGAAGTGAAGAAGGGAGAGTGTGAGGAGGGTTTAAGTAGGCCATCCCTTTAGTCATGGATATTATCAAAAATATAGTAGCCTAATAGCAAACCCCTCTAGCAAATCAGTTAAAGTACAGAAGCAGAACCTCTGGCTTGGCGATGTTGAATCCCAATATGTCAAAACAGACTGAAAATGATGTCTGCAGTGATGCTAAATATTTAAATTCCCTGCTCTTCCTATTTATAGAAGCTTTTCCTGACAGCCACTTTGTCTGTTGGGTGTTGCACATTTGGATTTACCATTCTCTTTTTTCTACTCATTTGCTTTTATGGCAATCCTGCCTCTTGCAGTGGCCTTGAAAATTTTCATCCTATCTCCGTTGTCTCTGTAATTTTCTTCTCTTTTGTAGCTGCCCCGCCCCCCCTCTCCCCGCTCTACTTTGTTGGCTTATGACTTGCAGCCTCTCCAGCTCATTCGCTGCCAGGCTTTAAATGACTCACTGAGTTCAAAATCGGTGTGTGTGTGTGTGTGTGTGTGTGTTTGGACTAGTCAGTGACTCACCCATGCAAATGTAAACATGCATGCGCAAATAAACCCAAAAACAAACAAACAAAAAGCTGTTTTAAAGTCTCTGAATTTGTTCCACCTTTCCCTAGAGTTCCAAAGGGGTTTTGAAGAAATCTCAGAGCAGATCCTTCATTACGACGCTCAAACAGAAGGTGAGGACAAAAGCGGTAGTCCTTTTCTCCTTGATTCTTTAACAATTTCTCCCAAAAAAAAGACTCCACTTCTCAACTGCCTACATAATCACTTATTTTGTCCAAAATAGTAAACGCTGATTTAGTGAGTGCAAAGTGTATCAGAACATATTTTTAGCCCAACCACAATAAACTAGGAGCAATTCATCTAAAAAGTCTTGTTTAACGCAAACACTCCTTCTTGTGCGGAAGTTCTTTTAATTCAGGTGCAATATTTTATCTTGATCAAATGTTTGTTTTTTCCAATTTGTGGCTATACCTCACTTTATTTTGCTCTATTGCCTTCACCTGTTCGAACTTCCTGCTCTATCTGCTGTCGTCAAATAAGACTTAAGTCTGAGGGGCTATCTTCTTTGTTTTTCAGTATTGTTAGTCATAGTATCACCTGAAGACTGAAGAGAATTTAAGACCACAATCATGCATTTACGCAAGTTCAACGGTAGCTCAATTTTCTGCTTGAGTATTTCACATATTGCCCATTAAAAATTAAAGAGTGAGTGTGGTTTGGGTGTTAGATGAAGTGGTACAATACAAAAGGGGAAACATACAACACAGTTTAGATCAATTATAAATGTACACATAAAGAGCAGGCACACACTGACCATGGGTCAGAATGAGGCAACAGTAGATGTTCTGCAGTACGTCTTTTAATCATACAGATTCAGATCGATAACAAAGACCCACCAATTCTGATTTGAAATGCGTAAATGTGAAGAATACATTATTGTTTTTCACTTGCAAGCAGCAATTCAATTCCCAAATCCCAAATTTTTTCATTTCAATGCATACATGGGTTAGGTCGGCAGTGTTGTGTGTCTAGTTGTACTTGGTTATTTTATTTCCTTTTCTTCATTTCTCGTATCCCTGCTTGCTTCACCGGCCATTTTCTCCTTTTCTTCCATGCCTTGTTGCCCCCACTCTCACCCCTCCCTTCTTTTTATGCATCCTCCCACGTGCGCATATACTCGCGTATGTAACATGTTGGCAAGCAGCTTAAACCCTGTAATTACCGCAACCTCCATCGTCTCGTCCACTCCACTTTAGGCCTAGAAGAGGAGCCGCTTTGCCCAATACGTGCTCGCTCTAATTATATATGTTACACCTAGAACACCCACTAATATGCACTAACCACTAGTTCTATCAGAATAATCTCTGATAGAACTCAACTCAGCTCTCAGCTCTCTTTCCCTAGAGGGCCCACTGCAGGTCTGTGTGTAGGCGTTTTCATGCATGGTGTAAGTTCAACATGTGTATATTTGAACAACAGGCAAGCATACTGGCACTGCATTTTTGCCACTTAAGCAGCAAGCTGACACCTTCCACTCAGGGCCTTTGCTCATATACCCTGTCCGTATGCATGTGTGTGTTCTTCAGAGGCACTCCAAATCCAGGCTTTCATGTTCAAGTGTGGACAAGGAGGAGGAGAGCCAGGAGCGCTCTTCCAGGGAGGCTGGAGAACAGTTTAACAGGTGACCTTTGACCCGTATCCACAGTGCTCCGACGGTTTTTCACCATGAGAGGTTTGTTAGTCCCGGTGAGCAGGAAGTACGGTGCTGTGCAGGGCAGCAAAAAAGGCAAAAAGCAACGGCGTCATAAAAGGAGTCAAAGTGCTTTTGATTTGTACCGATCCAGTGCACCATTCATTGTAAACAAAGGCAAGTAGGAGTGCTAAGTCACGCTCCTCGGCCTCGTCGTCCCTCAGGGCATGCTACTCGAACCGTTACTGCACTACATTTTTAGCTCAGCGTATGGAATGATAAGAGATATGGGCAGCAGCTGTACATATATGTATATATATATATATGTATATATCTCTTTCATTGACTGCATGGCTGCCAGATCCTCCATGATGTCAAAGTCTGCAGTTATACCACGTAAGTTGAGTAGCTGGGCTTTGTCACATACATCACAGCTCTCGTCCAAAACCAGAGACAAATAGTCAAAGTCTGTTCTTCAGCTGCAGCGATGTCCTCGACTCGCCTCATTAGAGTACGGTCGGGAGAGTGGCTGGCACGTTCTCAAATGATTCCTTTTTCTCCGGGCATATGAGTGCAACAGAGTCCAATAAGGCCTCCTTAATAAACTCTCCACCAGAAAATGCCTTGCTTTTGGGTTTGCAGTTTTGTTAGCAACTCATCAGACTTGTGCGCGTGCGCTTCATTTGTTTTTGAAAACACGGCATTCTTTATCAACTCTTCTTTTCTTGGCGTGAGCTGACATCTTGTGGGTACCTGGCCAGTGTCACTTGAAAACGAGATCTGCATACAAAGGCTGCAGCATAGGCAGTACTACTTCTTGCCATAGCTATTATAAACCTCATTATAAATGTCATCCATCTGCAAGTTTTACACAAATGCAAATATGCAAACATGATTTTAATTATTTTATTAAATTTCACCCTCCCTCCTTTAACTACGACATAGATGTAATGGAAATGTCAAGGAATGGATCAAATGTAGATATAGTTAGATGGAATAGTCAATACAGTTTCCTATTATTGAAATTTATGTCATCATAGTATTTTTCTAAACGCACCTTCTTATAAATGGATTTGGTTCTCCGTCTTTCCTTCAGTCTCGGTACGGAGGTGTAAGAAACAATCTGCAATGTGGTAGATTCAGCGTATTTCCAGTGATTTATGATTCTCTAATGAGGAGGAGAACCCAATTGCTAGCCGAGGACGTTTTATTTGTGCAGCTCATCTCATACTTGGGAATAAGTGCCGCTACATCTGTTTCTAATCTGAGGCAGGGTGGTATCTCTGCATCGCACACCGCAGTCTCTGTTCTATTTTATTCCCAGACTCAGTGAGCGTGAACCATGGAAATTCACACGGTTTTTGTCTTCTCTCATTCGGCGTGAGGCCTTTGTCTTTGTTTTCCCGGCCTCTCCTCCCGGTTGCATATTCATGTGTGCACTTCCGCGAGAAACCGTCACAGCACAGATTCTTGCGAGTGTGTTGTGTCTAAATGGCCATGTGTGTTTGCGCAAGATGTGAGTTGTGCGTGTGTGTGCACGTGCGCGCGTACGCCACACTGCATGTGCTTTGGTCTTTATTAAGCTTTTTGCCTTTGATGCTCTTTCCTGTGGTTTCCAAGCTGCCTCACTGGTGCACAATCCTCTCGCATGCCCTATTTGCCAATAAAGATTTAAGGTTCAGTGCGTATAATTTAGTGGGGTTAAAGGGATAATTCACCCAAAATTGTCATTTCGCCCATTTGGTCTTCTCCACTATACAGACTAAGTGCTTTAAAAAATAAAACACAACAGTGCGTGTTACTCTTGCGGTGTCATCCAAGTGTACAGAGCACTCACCGTTCTAATCTGGCTGCAAACAGAAACATTAACACCATACTTTTTTGCCAGATGCCCACCCTTGGCTCCGAAGCCAGAAGCGACATTCATCTTATCATGGTGGCACCTACACTTTTCAAGGCCTATCACAACGAGAATGCAGCAAAGTTATACAAAATCATCTCTTTGTCTCTTTCTGAGACATCGCACTACAGCTTCCAACTCTGCTGTTTTTTTCCCCCATTGTGTACATTCTTACTGTAAGCTCTTACTGCATTGCCAATGTTAGGAATTATTTTACATTTCAGAGGGTTTATGCAAATTCACAAATGTCACTTAGAGCCACTTTCTGCAAAATGATGCATTGAAAATGGGCAATATATATATATATATATATTTATATTTTTTTTTACATTTTGCTGTTGTTTAATTGGCATTAATGAACAAAGACAATCCCGTTTTAATTTTGGAAAACCAAGCACCGTTTGATCAGACTATCACTTACGTAGGTGTTTGAGAGAGAAGACAACTGTTCCGATGTCATACTAAATACTATACTTGCTCTGCTTGACTCTCATACCCAGCCTCGCTAACGCTTGCTGTGCAACCTCTGCAATCACCTTGTTGCCTGCGTGTTGTTTCAGGGGCGGAAGAAAGAGGAAAACAATGAAGCTGAGCAGAGACCTGTCGAACCTGGTGGTGTTCACAAATTCTGTAGCCTCACAGGAGTGTTTGACTGACGGTAAATCGCTTATTATCTGACACGTGTACAAGTGCAAACTAACTCTTTTCTTTTCACTTCTCATTCCTCTCACCTCCCTGGAGACGTTTCCTCATGCCTAACCTGTGCCTCTCTTTTAGGTACTCTGGCGGACGTGCTGTCATTCAGCGAGGCCAGGGCCCAGTCTCTGGTCAATCACAAAGCCGAACAGTTCCTGTCTTTTAACCAGAGGCAGCTGTCACGGATTTATCCCTCAGCTTATCGCATCGACTCGTCCAATTTTAACCCCCAGTTTTACTGGAACGTGGGCTGTCAGTTAGGTGAGACCACTGTCACTTGGGCACGGAGCCTTGTATATCCTGTCTAACAATCTACCTGTTCCAACAAATGCCGTGCACTCACACAGTTAAAACAAATCATATTTGCCATCAGGCAAATGTGATTCTGCCAGTAGCAAAATTCAATCAGAGGCATGATTTTTTCTTCTGGCGTCGAAATTCATATCTCTGATTTGAGAATGCACAAGACCCCCCTTTTTTTTTTAAATGCCCAAGCATATATTAATGTCCAAGCAGACACACACAGCTCTGCAAAGAAAAATAATTCTTGTTTTGTTGTGCTGCAGTTAGAAACACAGAGGAAGGGGGTTATAGGACCCGAGGTGCAGAGGGTATACTGAGCAGATGTAATAAAGTTTCAGTTCACAAAAAGGAAAAACTCTCTCCTCAGACAACTCACTAATGAATCCCAGGATAGTTGGGGGGAAAAAAAAAAAAATACAAGAAGGAAAGGCAGACAAACATGTGAAAATGGGGGTGACGCAAGGAAAAACACAGAAAGGAGGGATGGCTAACAGGGAACATTTTCAGCTGCAGACAACACAAAGGAAATAGCTGACAGCTTCTGCTGCTGTTGTTTTTCCAGTTTTAACTGTATTATTAAATACGCGCCTTAAGTAGATCTGTTTTTCTCCCTTTCAGTTGCACTAAATTACCAGACAGAAGGCAGGATGATGCAGCTTAACAGAGCCAAGTTCATGGTGAATGGAGGAATTGGATATGTCCTCAAGCCGCCCCCCATGTGTAAAGGTACGGCAGCAAACAGCAAACAAGCACACAATACACACTGTCAGGACACGTAACCAAGGATAAATACTGTGAGCATGAAGCAACCACTGAGAGGTTGGCGGGACCTCTGAGTGTATATATACACACACACGTACATATATATATATATATATATATGTGTGCATATATATATATATATATATATATATATATATATGCACACATATATATATATATATATATATATATATATATATATATATATATATATATATATATATATATATATATATATATATATATATATATATATATATATATATATATATATATATATATATATACATACATATGTATATATACATACATATATAGAGTATATATATGTATATACATATATATATGTATATATATATATATATATATGTATATACATCTACATATACATCTATATATATACATATAGATGTATATATATGTATATATATAGATTTATATGGATTTAATGTCAGGACTGAGTGGTGACTTATATGAAAAGCTTTCCTCTACCGCGTCGTCTCCTTCTAGGCTCATTTAATCCATTCAGTGACGACCCGCTTCCTGCCTATCCCAAGAAGCAACTCGTTCTGAAGATCATCAGTGGTCAGCAGCTGCCCAAACCACCAGACTCCATGCTGGGTGACCGTGGAGAGGTACAAACACACCAAAACACATAAAAACCAACACACATTCTCTGTATTTCTTTTACCTTGTCTGACATGTAATGCAGCATCACAGCTCAACACGGTACTTACTAGAACTCGCGCTGCCTTCCCGTCCATCAGATCATTGATCCGTTTGTGGAGGTGGAGATCATCGGTTTGCCCATCGACTGCTGCAAGGAGCAGACGCGAGTTGTGGATGACAACGGTTAGTCAAGCGCTGGCTGATTTTGTCACCATGAGAATGCTTCACATTAATTACTTGAAGGTCCTTGTTGCAAAGGAAAAACAAACAAACCAGGATGGCAATTGAAATTTGATTAACATGATGATCATGTTAATCAATTTTCAATTTTCAGGTGAAAAAAAAAACTAAACAAAGACAATAGCTGCTACTTTTTCTGCAGACACAAGTAGCACATTTGAAAAAAACAAAAACAAAACAACAAAAACAAAAAAGTTTTGTTTTGTTTTTTTCTCCAGAAACTCCAAGAGGATGCAAAATCTCATTTTGTTCATTCCCAAACATCTTTGTTTTGACGTGACACAGATGGCAACATTAAATGAGTCATGGCTGAACTCAGAATATATTATCTGATTAAACTGGTTTCATGGCAGCCATGAAATCAGTCTTTACATGTCATTACTTGATGGAACATTATATTGTTTAGGAAATGGCTACAAACTATATTATAGACCCTTTACTTCTGAAGGAACATGTTGCATGTTGATACATCAAGACATTCCGTTGTCGTATTTTGCAGATATTTTCATTGTCTGCAAAGCAAAGCAAAGCAAGCTTCATATTTGTCTTATCTCTCTTTTTTTTTTTTTTTTTTAACCTTTTATAAGTGATGCATACATAAATACACTGCAGAATGATTTATAACATTGTTTGTAACATCAATTACTCAGGATAAATAAATAAAAAACCCTAACCATATTATTTCCAGGTTTTAATCCAGTATGGGAGGAGACTCTGTCCTTCACACTTCACATGGCTGAGGTGGTTTTAGTGCGCTTCCTTGTCTGGGACCATGACCCCATCGGACGCGACTTTATTGGTCAACGGACGGTTGCCTTCACCAGTTTGATGCCTGGTTTGTGCTGAATCTATTATTATTAGAAAAGCATTTGTGTGTGTGCACGTATCCTTACTATCATACATATTTTGCTTGCTACACTTTTTCGAAATTGTCGACAAATCGTCACTAATGCAAAATATGTGTTTTCACTGAGATTCACTTTTTTTTTTTTAAAAGACAATTAATTGTGAAAAAGTGAGAACTAAACATTTGAATTTTTTTTTATAAAATGGATCTTTAAAAAAGCAGTAAATATGTGTTGTTGTTTTTTAGATGTCATAAAACAGACTTCTTGACATTTTATGTGGTACCCCTTGCTTTATTTTGAAATAGGTATACGTGTTGTATGTTGTGTGTGAATGTGTCTGTGTAAAAGCCTGTGATCTGGGTATCTTCGCTGTCATCCTCATACAGCTTCACTAAAACCACCAGACGGATGTCACACGCTTTCCTTTTGTGACTCATTAGCGAATCAGATGCCTTGTCCTTTGTTTTCCAACAACAGGCTACAGACACGTTTACCTGGAAGGGCTGACAGAGGCTTCCATCTTTGTGCACGTCTCAGTGCATGACGTCTATGGGAAGGTAAGCGCCACGTTGTCCTGGTTTTGGTCGCAGCGTTCCCATCAGCCCTTCTGAGATTACGTCTTGGAGGTAAACAACAAGAGTCAATCTGTTTAAGCTCTGCTCCCTGAATCCTTTGTCTTTTTAGTGGAGCCCTCTTGTCCTGAACCCCAGCTTTACCATAATGCACTTTCTGGGATCTAACAAGGTATCCTGGTGTCCCAGGTCGTGTGTGGTGCTGCATGCAAACAAACAATGCATGATGCAAGCGAGCAGTTTGTGTTCAGCCATGTCTGCAGCCACTTGATTGCCATTTTCAGGCCATTCTATTCAACTGCGCTTGCTTCATTTGTCACAGTTATGTAATAATATGCAATCTGAGGATGCATGCCTAATCCACCGTGGCGTCTGGCAGTGTTGTGGCATGAGGAATTGAGGAATAAGGGTGCCACCTATAGGCACTTCACAAAAAGACATGCCATTGTTTTGTGTGCTCAGAAAGGATACTTGCACTCTTTTAAGTGCATATATAGCCTTTCAGTCTCTGAGATAATCATCAGAGCATATTAATCCTCCTACATTGCTGCTGTAAACTATGTTTCATCTTGTTCTTGTTGATACGTGCACATGTAAGAAGAAATCCATGAGAAACAGCTGCATGACGTGCCGCAAATCTTTCCTCTTTGTTGATTTGAGGATTTAATATATTTTTTTCCTGTCCTGTCTGTTATGCACCCAGGGTCACCAGCTGCGAGGCATTCGGGGTTTATTCAAACGCTCCTCCAAATACTCCGTGGACACGAATTCGGGTGGTCCTCGGAAACGCTCGTTCAGCGATCACCTCTTGCGGCGCACAGCCAGCGCGCCGGCGAAAGGCCGCAAGAAAACCAAGATGCCGCTGTCTGAGTCGGTTGCTTCCATATCAGACCAAAGGAATGGCATGGATGCAATGATGGGAGATGAGGGCACGTCAGGGAAGGAGGAAGTGGTGGAGAGGCGTCTGCAGCCGCGAGCGCCTCTCACCCACAGGCCTATTTCCATGCCCCTCGACAGGCTTTTGAAAGAGCGGCTGTCCATCTGCTCGCCAGACAAGGAGCAGCAGCACATGGGTGCAGATACTGTTATTGGTGGGTACTTTATAATTTATTTATTAATTAAAAAGCATTATTTATTTATTTATTTTTAGATATGTTTAAGCTATATCATACATATCTTCTTTTTTAAGTCTGTGATTTTTTTAATGTAATAATTTACTGTTTGACTATTCTTAAACTGGACATCACCAAATTGGATGAGTTCATGTTCTTTAAACTGCAAAACAAAGCACTTTTTCCTCCTTATTCTTGGCCTTATCTTCATCTTGCATTATAAATTGATAAATGGAAGACACTGATTTCTCATTTAACTTTTCTGCTTTGCTTCACGTACCCTGCTACAAGTTTCTAAAACCTTGTACAGTAGCCATGTGAACTAACTGCAGCCTTCTCTCCAAGATGCCTTAACATGCCTTTTCTGTCCCATCTTCATTTGTTGTGCTTCTTTATAGTAGAGAAGTGACTAGGATATTCCGACAGGTAATTTAAAATACCTCTGTCCGAAGGTTGCATTGTCCAAAAACGTGCCCGTATTGCGTCCACCCAGTGTATTTTGTCCCAAAGTGGTCTGGAAATATATTGCTGTGTCTTTGATCCCATTGACCAAACCGATCTCATTTTACCATCTTTTTCCTAATCTGACCAAAGCAAATGTGGAGCAAAATAAGAGCTCCACAACCTCATCTTCCAGCTTCCCCTTCACAGTTGCACTTGGTGATCCATTTGTCTGTGTAATGCTATTGCCTTGTATTGGCTGGACTGTTAATCATTCTCATTTGGTTGTTGTTATGCTTGATGTACAACGGCAAGAGCTGACTGCTGTCTGTTTCTTTACTAATATTCTTTTTTTCATTCATCTGTTCTCACAGGTGCTTCACCCTTCAACAGACCCAGGTCTTCTTCTTTGGACCCTTTCATTCAGTCTCTCTCCATTGTCCCTAATGCCCTCTCCCCTTCCAACAAGAGACCCAAAGAATTTGACAAATCAGAGGAGGAGACTTCCTATCTGGTTATTGGAAGAGAGGAAGCTAGAAAGGAACAGCATTACGCTAATTACCAACCAGATGTTAGTATTGCCAGCAAATCAAACAAAACCTCCCAAGGATCAGTGATATTCCCTGCAAAAAGCTGCCTGACGAAATCAGACAAACCAGAAACCTCTTCAAACAGCACATCATTTACTGTTGCACCATCCGTCTCCTCATCCTCCTCCTCTGCCCCTTCTTCCGCTGCCCCTCTCTCCCCTGTCAGTTTCGATTGTAATCTGAAGAGTCCTGGCTCATTGCAAGAGAGCACCATATCCAGGCTCATTGATGCCGTTTCCTCAAGCAATGAGGAAGACACATGTGGGTCTATCTCAGCTTTGATTGGCCATTTTGAAAGCACTGTGAACAAAAGTGACCATACAGCAATTTCTCATGGAGAGACCTCACTTTGTCTCTCGAATGCCAAACCTACCACTCCTAAAGAGCTTCAAGCTTCCAGTTACCCCCTCAATACCAACACTGCATCTGCTCACAAGAAACTTATATCTAGTCCCCAAAAGGTTGCTCCAAAAACAAATCATGTCAACCATGAAACTCCTTTCCAGACCAAAACAGTTGCTTGTGCGAGCTTATCGAGCCCAGAAACTGCAGAGCTTGAAGAGGTCTACACCATTTTGGATGAGGAAGTACTGTTGCCTGTATCAGTATACAACCTAAATAAAAAGACAGTCCTTGTTCAGGCAGACACTTTGGAGAGCACACCCTCCAGCAGTTCAAGGTCCTCCCCAGTGAAGTCAGTTCAGGGCTTGAGGAGAGAGCAACATGTGAGATGGGATGATAGGCTCACAAAAAGGGGTGGGAGTGAAGACATCGAGGAGGTGGAGGAGAGAATTTATGAGGAAGTGTTCGATCCCCCAACTCCTTCACTGGAGAGGGAACTAGGCCATTCTCAAAGATACATCAGTTCCCCTGTAAACGGTGACTTTTACCATTTCCGCCCTAATGCAGCACATCATGCTTTTGCAGAAGTAGAGATAAATGTAGATGAGGACCCACTAGAAATCTCTTCCATCATGTCGAGGCATGCGAGCCAACAGGATGAACACCTAAGCCCTACCAAACAAAATGCCATTTACCAAAATGAAGAGCCCACTCGCAACGTCTCCCTGCAAAAGCAGCAATATTCCTGCTCTGACTATCAAAAACAGGGTGTGTCATATGGATCACAGTTCGATTTTTCACCCGGTCTCTCCCCAGTGCATGGTCATGTGCACAACCATCAACAAAACCAGAATATATCTTATCGTTCACCCTTTCCAAGACAAACTCTCAACTGTAGACCCTCCAACCCTAGTCCGTTGCGTCAGAACAGCTACCCCATTCCTCAGAGAAATCCCGAGCTTTTCCACAACAGCAGAGACATCAAGAATCTCTACACACAGCAGAGCAACTATAAGTGTAGCCAGACCCCAAGTCGGTCACATCAAGATAGTCCAAGATATAGGCAAATAGAAAGAGAACAAGTCAGTTGCCCTCGCAATGGTTTCTCTTCCACTGAAAACCTCACTGGTCAAAGTCCGGTATTTGCCAACGACTTTTCCAAAGACGGAAGGGTATGCTCTCCTTCTTCAGACTCAAATGCAGTGTACAGTCACTTAAACTATGGCTGCTTTACACCCCATCCAGAATCTCCCGCTCCCCAAAACACCCAGGCACACTACCAAAAACAAATAAATTCATCCACCCCAAAGCAACAATGGACCCCGCCCATCTCTCTCAACAATATGAGGCACCACTCACAGCTTGAATCGATAATTTCAAAGCACTCAAATGAAAGTCCTTTACCGGTAAAATCTTTGTCTGCTGTCATAGACCCCACCGTCCCAAGTCCGTGCAAGTCCAAGTCCTTAGGAGACTTGACCTCTGAAGATATATCATGCAACTTCCAGAGTAAATACCGCATTATTAGTCGTAGTTTCATCACACCTCATATGAGGCAGCAAAGGAGGAAGGCTATGGGCGATGGAACCTTCCAATCACAGTCATGTGATCCACTTACAGAGCAGCTCCGTAAATTGGTCAGTCTAGAGAGGGATGATATTGACAGAGAAAGGCCACAGCCACCACAGCTGCATCTGGAACCGGGACCCCAGCAATCACAACCACAGGCTTTGAGTCCAGCTCCCTCTCCCAGGGACATTGACGATTCCCCTCCACCACTCACACGGCGATTATCATCCAGGAGTCAGAGCAGGGTACGCCACATCAACAGCCGTGCCCGTGAGAGACAACAAGAGGCCCTAAAGCCTCGGACTGGTGTCACAACGAACAGTAACAGTTCCAGCGTTGGCGGAGTAGTGTTAAGGCATAAACCAACCTCACAGAATCCGCCACCCAACAGACACTCGACTGGGTCCTACATCGCAGGCTACCTTGGTCAGCTGGAGGACAGGGGACTCCCCGAAGGAGCTTGCACGTCATTACACTATGGAAACGGAGATCATTACAGAGATCGGTTCTATACAGATGACTCCTTCCCAGTAGCTGAGTCCAACCACTCTGCATCAGAGCCTGAGGTCTACTTCCTGCTCAGACTGTAGCTCTCCAGTGACATTAAAAGCACATCTCTGATGCTTTTTAATAACACCAAAAGCAGGAAGCTAAAGAACATAAAAAGGTTGTTCTTGTTTGTTTCGGTGTGTGGACTTGTATGTCTGGGCGATTTCAAGAGAAGTAAACTTTCTGTACAATGTAACTGAAACATCATGTTTAATTTAATCCGTCAATGGATCTGAAAGCATGAATTTCCTGTATGAAATGTCAACTTTTCAATAGTGATGGTCTTTCTGGTCTGGCAGTGTAATGTCTGTTATCTGCTTAATGTATAAATGTCTTTTTTGGGGAACTTAATTTTCCTAAAAATGGATCGTAGACTGATTTTACATATGCTTGTAAACTTTGTCCCTGTGATGTAAGGTCTGAACTTTGTACATTGACAATGAAGCAAAAAAAAAAAAAAGAAGTAGAGTTTTAAACAAAGAGGGATGCGGTGTCTTTCTTTGAATGTGTTCACATTTAATAGATAGGATTCACATTTTCAAAGATTGAATTGTAAGTCTTCCTATATTTTAACGGTATTCCTTTATGTGCGTCATGCGTAGATATTCCTGTCATTGCCATCTGAGATGGGTCCCACTTGACAGCAAATCCGACATTGTTTGTGCATGTTACCTTTGAACATGTCAGGCATGACTATGCACCAGTTTATACAATAGATGTTGCATCATCCGTCCACAGTTTCACCAAAATAAATAGTGGCACTGGGAACAACAGAGAACAAGTGCTTGTTTGTATCGGCATCTGTTTTTGGACTTGTTTCTGTATGATTTTTAAGATTAAAAACAGAGCTGATTTTGAAGATTTGGAGTTTAAATGGTTTTTATTTTTATAATTGCTTTGATACTGACTGAAAAGAAATCTTGCTGGTTATGGTTATTTTATTTTTGATAACTTGGTGGCCAGAAGAGAGAAACAGATGAAGGAAGGGTGGCAAGACACCAGTTTTCTGTATTGTTTCAGTGTGTACCATCCTTTTTTCTTTGTACTGTTGCTCATTGGAGGACTGTGAGCATTTTCCTACCAATGCAATAAAAATATTTGATTCCAACATTGTCATGTTTTTTGTTTGTTATATTCAAGGGGATATAGTGATAAATGATAAATGAAGACAGAAGCTCACACTCTAAGTCAGTGTAATGTAACTCATAAAATAGCTGCATCTATCCTCACATGCTGCATTCATCAAAATAGGATGTAATTGCTCATAAACGGCACACCTGTTGCTCTGAGTATACAATTCCCTGTGCTGACTGCAACTTACTCTTGGTTAAGCTTAATGGATCAATCTCAGTGCCATATTTCACTGAAATCGACAAATTAAAGCTGCCTGATTGCCTTTGAAACTGATGTGATCTCAAAGCTCATTAATATTGATGTAGAGCAGCCAAAAAAATGTCACTTGTTAATCGCTATCTCAGTAGTGCTGGGTCACTTGAATGACAAACACACACACACACACACGCACACATTTGCATGTGTTTACATTTACATGTGAGTCACTGACTAGCCCAAACACACACACACACACACACACACACACACACACACACACACACACACACACACACACACACACACACACACACACACACACACACACACACACACACCAATCTCGACTTTGCAGACGCTAATTACTCGTTTGCCTTTCAATTGTTTTTCCGACATCACACTTGAGAGGAGTCATTGGCGGTTGTAGGATGCTTGTGTCATCAGTTTTACACCCTGGCAAAACACTTCACACCAATTATAAATACTCACATCAGCACTTCACTGGTGCACAAGGGTAGCAGGTTTGCTTGGGTCAAGATTTCCTTTTCCAAATTCGTAGGCTCTCCTCCAGTTCAAGCTTTTCAACCAAAGGAAATTCCATCTGGAAATCTGTGCAATTTCTCTTCGACTTAACTTTGATGACGCCACAGTGATTGGAATAAGGACTGTTGAATCTTTTGTATGAGGTAAATGTTTATTTTTCATGTCAACAGTTAATGATGAGACAGCTTTAAGAATCATGTCTATACCATGTCACGTCATGACTGTGCTTACTCCCGTGTGTTCAGAGCTGCTGCCATTGCATCTATGTCTTGGTTTTTGTGGCTCCTCACTCCATGGTCCTCCCTGACCACTCAGCTGGGTCTGGGTGCAGCGGGCCTGGGGGTGGTTCAGGCATCGCTGTGCTTCAGCTGGGGTGCGCTGAGTGACAAGAGCCTCTTTCAGGATGGGGACGTGATTCTCGGTGGACTTTTCCCGATACATTATGCTGAGTCAAGAGAGCGGCACAACTTCACTGCAAAACCTCTTCACAAACCTTGCACTGGGTAAAACGTCCTAACGGCATTTGTGGAATTATTTTAAATTTAGATAATTCAGAAAAAAATGACAAAAAGGCTAATAGCATTATTATTGTCCACGTTAAAAGATTTTTAAACATTTATAGCCATGTTTTTTTTTACTTTCCTTTTCCTTTTACCCTCTCATGACCTCAGGTTTGACGTACAAGGATTAAAATATATGTACGCCATGGCTTTCGCGTTGGAAGAAATCAATCGCGATAGCACTCTACTGCCGGGAGTGAAATTGGGCTACCACGTGTTTGATAGCTGCAGTCGTTATCCCTGGGCGCTGGGACATGCACTGACGCTGGTGGCTGGCGACACAAACAGCTGCAACCTAACAGCTCCTCATGAGAGCGCAGGTATCTCATGACCTGGTGTAATTTTGTGCCATGTTGAAAGGAGGGTAACTCACTTCTTTCATTTGTTTTCATCCTGCAGGGGATAAGCCTGTTCCGCTGGTCATTGGTGGCGCAGCATCATCAACAGGCATCCTGCTGTCCAGTATGTTGATGCCCTTTTCCGTGCCAATTGTGAGTTTTGCATAAATGGAAAAATAAAAAAGGGTAACGTGAATTCTCTGCGTCTCTAAAAAGTAACCATTTGAAAAGACATTTCTGTATTGTCCACTTAGATCAGCTTCATGGCTAGCTGTCCCTGTTTGAGTGACAGAAGAAAGTTTTCCAACTTCTTCAGAACAATCCCCAGCGATGTTTACCAAGCTCGGGCAATGGCAAGACTGGCCATGCGCTTTCACTGGAACTGGATCGGAGCAGTGGCCGTGAACACTGATTACGGTCGCCTGGCGATACAGGTAGTGCTTCTCATTTTCAGTTTTTGGATACTGGAAATTGAGTGAAAATGTGCTGAGAGTTTCATTTGTATCATGTTTACTCGGCGAAAAGTAAAATACATGACAACCACCTCATTTAAAGGCGTTCCAGAAAGAAATACGGGGCCGCGGAGTGTGTTTGGAATACATTGAAATGTTCAGCAGAGAAACAATTGCGATCGATGCCAAACGGGCAGCGCTCACGATAGAATCTTCCACTGCCAGCGTGATTCTCATCTTTTCCTGGTATACTGACGTCAAGACAATAATTCTGGAGCTGGCAAGAAGAAATGTGAGCAAGCTGTATTTTCTTTTTATTAATAGGTTAAGGGATACAGAACAGAGAAATATTTCTACACACCCCCACTATCCTATTAGTCTATATTCCTTCATTCTAGGTAACTGGCAAACAGTTTCTAGCCAGTGAGTCCTGGAGCACGAGTGAGCATCTTCTACAGGATCCTGCAATCTCCGAGGTGCTGGCTGGTGTCCTGGGAGTGGCCATTCAAAGTTCACCAATTCCCGGATTTGAAAATTATCTCCGAAGCCTGCACCCGGTGTCTCGTCCCTTTGACCGCTTCTTAGCCGAACTCTGGCAAAGAGAGTTCAAATGCAATGCAGATTCTGCTTTTTCCGGCGCTGAGCGCTTGCTTCAAACAGCATCTCTGCCACCCTGCACGGGTGCAGAGTCTCTGAAGGAGGTGCAGCATCCTTTTACTGACACCTCTCAGCTGAGAGCGGAACACAACGTCTACCTGGCTGTTTACGCCGCAGCCCACGGCCTCCACAGCCTTCTGTCTTGCCCTCGCCGAGGGTCTGATCCTGGGAAAAATCACACCTGCTTCCCCCCGAAACACATTCACTCCAAGGAGGTAAATGTGTCCGTAGTATCTGTTTCACATTTCAAGTATATCGAACGCAGACGTGGTGCCTTTAACGATTGCCGCTTTCAGCTTTTGCAGCACATGAGCAAAGTCAATGTCACCACGGCGCTGGGAGATGCATTTTATTTTGAAGGAGCAGATATTAAAGCCAAATACGACCTTGTCAACTGGCAGAGGAGCCCTGAGGGAACTCTCAGACTTGTTTTGGTTGGCCGCGTGGACGGCTTCGACCTCCATCTTAATGAGTCGGCCGTGCAGTGGAGCACCGGATCCAGTCAGGTCGTCCGATCAGAGGCCTATAAAATACAAATACAGGCCTGTCAAATTTAGTTAATCAACAAGATTTTGTGATTACAGGCTTTTTTTTTTTCTCGTTCAGGTGCCGAAATCAGTGTGCAGTGAGAGCTGCCCTCCTGGCACCAGAAAGGCCAACAGGGTGGGAGCACCTCCCTGCTGCTTTGACTGTGTCCTGTGTGCTGAAGGGGAGATAAGCAATGACACTGGTGAGGAACAAAAACTAATTGAAGGCACTTTTTTTTCCACTTGATATTTTCTCTAATCAGATTTCTTTCCTTTTTTTTTAACATCAGATTCTCTTCACTGCAATCCTTGTCCTCCCGAGTTTTGGCCCAACGTTGAACAGACGACCTGTGTGCCCCGCCAACTCGATTTCCTTTCCTTCAGTGAGACTCTGGGCATTACTCTGACCACAGTCGCAGTGTCAGGCGCCACGGTGACGGCAGCTGTGTTTGTCGTGTTTCTTCACCATCGTCACACACCTATTGTAAGTTTGTTTGACTTTGGTTTTAGAAGTTGAGAGAAAAATACGCCGCTCAATCTTTTTTTTTTTTTCATGTGTGATTCTCCTTCAGGTGCGAGCCAACAACTCAGAGCTCAGCTTCCTGCTCCTGGTGTCACTGAAGCTGTGCTTCCTGTGCTCCCTGGTGTTCATCGGTCAGCCGTCAGTCTGGTCCTGTCGCTTCCAGCAGGTGGCGTTTGGGATCAGCTTTGTCCTCTGCGTTTCCTGCCTCCTCATCAAGACCATAGTGGTTCTGGCCGTTTTCCACTCTGCTCGGCCTGGTGCTGGATCCATGATGAAGTGGTTCGGCCCAGAGCTGCAGAGGGGCAGCGTGGGCTTCTTTACAACCATACAGGTGTGAAGCTTTGTGTTTTGTAACCAACAAAATTATGATCGAATTACATGAATATTCATCTTCCATGCAGGTCATCATCAGCACCATTTGGCTGTCCCTCAGTCCCCCCGTGCCTAAACTGGATCTGGGTTTCCAAGGGTCAAAGGTCACCGTGAAGTGCTCTATGACCTCAGTGGTGGGCTTCTCTCTGGTTCTGGGCTACATCGGCCTGCTGGCCTGCACCTGCCTCCTTCTGGCCTTTTTCGCTCGGAAACTCCCTGACAACTTCAACGAGGCCAAGTTGATCACCTTCAGCATGCTGATCTTCTGCGCTGTGTGGGTGGCCTTCGTGCCCGCCTACGTCAGCTCTCCTGGAAAATACGTTGTCGCTGTGGAGATATTTGCAATCCTGGCCTCCAGCTATGGTTTGCTGCTCTGTATATTTGCCCCGAAATGTTTCATTATTCTGCTAAGGCCTGAGAAAAACACCAAGAAACACTTGATGTCCAAATAGGAAATCTGATTGTGGGGTGACACCCTGTCATTATTGTCTGATAGGTCCTTTGTCCTGTGTGATGCTGATTATTTTAATCATGGTCAGTTTCAGTGTAATCAGATATGTGTCTTCACAGATCACCAATGGTAATGTCTTGACTGTCTTAGAAATTGTTCTGCTTTTATTTCAAATTCTAGTAAAACATACTAATTTTTTCTGGCAAACATACATTTATGTGAAGGGTACCATTATTTGCTGCTTATTCAAATCAACCTAAGAATTTTACAAAAAAGAATTTGTGCTTATTAGTTCTGTAGTATGTTTGTATTCACTACTTCCCATGTTTGTCTTTATTTGTATGGACCCTCTCGAAAATGAGATAGGACATGTCAAGGGGCTAGCCGTGAAATAATTGAATAAAATAAAATAAAAAATTTGATTGTGCAAGTGATTTATTGCAGGTGTTGACAATAAGTTGTTTGACATTGGCATGGTACAAGTTAAAAATCTGACAGCAACCAAATATTAAAGCCTTGGATTTTTGAATGCAGCAAACATCTGCTGTGGTCTCTGACTTCAAATCAAAAGTTCATTGTCACTGATCACTTTATTGACGTTTGTGCCAGCATCTCATGTAAAAGAAATACCTGGGAACTGCTTCAAAAGCCGTTTAAATCAGCCAATATCAACCACAACCACTAGATAGAGCCATTGCGTCAAGATAGAAGGTCTCAGATTGTGTCCAGCAAGATTTTCCTTCCCTGTGCGAGTGCATGTTTTTCATCTTCATGTCATTTTACACTTTCTGGTGCTTTCTTGTACACCTCATTTTTGGGACTGTGCAATAATTAGAATAGAATTAGTTTAATTCAACACATTTACATACCAGGGCTACCAAAGTTGTCATCCTACATATAAAAATGAAGATCTACAAATTTCTGAATTTTTAAAATTGTAAACCAACTGCACAGAGCAAGATCTGTCGAAAACAGATAATAGAAACTTGTGGCGATGAAATATTCATAACCACTGCGTCACCGTGTCACAAACTTTTGTTTTCACTTTTGATATTTTGCTAGAGATACACTAACAACATGATTTTTTTCTAAGACTGTGACAAACTGACTCTTGTCGCGTAGTGTTGCAAATGGCTCTGAACTTTATTTATCTTTTCAAATTTATTGTTTCAAATAAAGGGAACCAAAATTCCTAACTGTCTGGATTTGGAGCAGGTGCCAGGGGTCTGAAAGAGTGTGTTTGAGGGGGGGAACTTCTTAAGTAGGCTCTGCCCTCAACTCACAACAGGTGTTCTCAATTAGCCATCATCTGCACCTTGAAGAACACAGAGTAAAATGTAAAAAAGTAAAACACAGTGGCCTGTAACAATACAACGGTGCTTTATTAGTACTTAGAACAATACTCACAGTATGTCTTTGCCAAAATCCGATGTAAGTGGGGAGGAGGAGGTTGACTTTATAAGGCCTTTTTATTCCCACCTATTGTTTTTTTGAATGTTTAAGAAGATAAAATAGGCGACACGGTGGCGCAGTGGTTAGCGCTGCCGCCTCACAGCAAGAAGGTCGTGGGTTTGATTCTGGGGCCCGGACCTGGGACCTTTCTGTGTGGAGTTTGCGTGTTCTCCCTGTGTCTGCGTGGGTTCTCTCCGGGTTCTCCGGCTTCCTCCCACACTCCAAAAAAAAACATGCATGTGAGGTCAATTGAACATTCTAAATTGCCCGTAGGTGTGCATGTGAGTGTGAATGGTTGTCTGTGTCTATGTGGCCCTGCGATGAACTGGCGACTTGTCCAGAGTGTCACCTGCCTTCGCCCTAAGACAGCTGGGAGAGGCTCCAGCAGACCCCCGTGACCCTGAGCTCGGGACTAAGCGGGTATGGAAAATGAATGAATGAAGAAGATAAAATATATAGTGATAACATACATACAGTATCTTATGTTTGAAAATACATTTTTGTTGCACCTTATAAGATAAAAAAAAAAAAAAAAAATTTAAATACATAGTTAAAGGTCTCAAGTTAGGGTCTTTATGATCATGCTCCATATATCAAGACAAACCTTTGTAGCACAAGTTTCTTGTGTTCTGTTTTAATTAAAAGCCCTTTGGTTGCAGCTTTCTCCAAAAACATTGCACATTTTCAGCTTCCCGCTAAAATCAATGATTTGTTGGACCTTCTACGTGAAAATTCTGTATCAAACAATAAATTCTGTATTGTGTCTTGTTTTAGAAATTAATGTAACTGCACAGCATCATAAAATGACAGTGGTTTCTGAGTCCCAGATATATTGCAAAGCAATGATTTCCTTCCATTGCTCAGGCCGTTTCATCTCTGGCTTCAACACTGATGGTTTTAGAACACATGCACTTGCCTTCACATGAACCCTTCATTAGTCAACAATCCTGCCATAACTGCTGCCTCACCACCTCTAAAACCTCATTAAGCTGCTTAACTTCCCGTCATTGTTGCATTTATTCTAAGGCTAAATTGCAACAGGCCACAATAGCCTGATCTGGGATTCATTTCTAACTTAAGCCGGTGAGGGTGTCGTTGAGATGATGACAAACAACAATGGCACACTGAGACTCCTTTCAAAGGCTGTTGCACATCTGCCAGGGATGTGTCAAATACACAGTGGAAGAACTGAGGTACTGCATACCTGCAAACAATTAGAAAAAAGACTTGTGTAACCCAACAAATTAATGTTCATGCTGGTTTTATGTTTCTATGGCAATCAGCCATATGCTAGTCATTATACTGTTGCTCCTCCTTCGTCTTTGAGAGAGACACTTTGCCATCCAGGTGACTGTACTTCCTACTCATAAGGACGGTCACCAGCTGTTATAAATATCACTAACATCACACATGTTGGTCAGAGCAGCCAGGCACTGTTTCATATGTTGTCACTTTTATTGTGAAAATGCTCTAATGTGGTTTCTCTCTCCATTTTACAGGTGGATGTGCTCAGGCCAAAACATTTACCTAAATCTTGCTGCATTTAAAGAGTTTGTTGAGCACCAGTTGTATCTGATTGTGTTGAGCATACAGAAAAGCTTCACCAATGTCTTTTTTCCAGCTCCTCCTCAATTTGTGGCTGCCCTCACTCCTGCCGCTGCTCCTCATGGGGTTTGCGGGTGTGGAGCTGGGGCTCTGGGTGAGAGTGCAGGCGGTTCAGCCGCTTACTTGTTCCCGATGGGGTGCACCCAGCGACGGAGGCTTGTTCCAGCATGGAGATGTTATTATTGGTGGGCTCTTCAGTCTGCATTACAAGCCTCCACCGACAACTCACAACTTTACCCAACAACCAAACTACAAGCCTTGCACTGGGTAAAACTGAAGTATCAATTTTTATTTGTTTTGTCAAACAAAATGCATTGTGCATTGTTGTTGTCATTGTTGTCAAAGCATCAAAGCAGCATTATAACTCCAGCATTTTGCTTGATGTACTGTATGTATCATCTCTTCTCTGTGTTCAGATTGCAAACTCTTCCACTGCAGTACTTATATGCGATGGTGTTTGCGCTAGAGGAGATCAATCACAGCCCGACTCTGCTGCCAGGCTTGAAGCTGGGCTACCACATTCGCGATAGCTGCGCCTTGCCCACTTGGGCCATGCGGGGTGCGATGACACTGGTTGGGGGTGAGAGCGAGGCCTGTGACTCAGAAGCTCAGCCGGATTTCTCTGTTGAACCTGGAGAGGAGCGTGACAAAGGAAGAGGTGCATCACGTTATGTTAATAACAAGAAAGTAACAATATTGGGGAAAATATTGGGTACCGATGTGATGCTTGGTGCAGGATGTGCAATCTTTTGATGTCCTGGGATGTTATCAGGTGCTCAGTTT
Organism: Nelusetta ayraudi; assembly: GCF_046127955.1. Taxonomy (NCBI): domain Eukaryota; kingdom Metazoa; phylum Chordata; class Actinopteri; order Tetraodontiformes; family Monacanthidae; genus Nelusetta; species Nelusetta ayraudi. The sequence continues at coordinate 10,919,612 of NW_027466098.1, read as the reverse complement.
CTTCCTCTGATCATCGGTGGTTCTTCATCTGTGGCAGCCAAAATACTTGCCAAATTCTTGGGACCACTCTTCATACCTCTTGTGAGTTCAATTCAAATGTTTAATGAATTAAAAAACATTATTTTTTGTATAAGATAGGAGAAGGATTCAGAGAAATTGGAGCTGCAGAACATATTGTGTGTGTGTCTCTGTGTGTGTGTGTGTGTGTGTGTGTGTGTGTGTGTCTGTGTTTTAGATGAGCTACACGGCCAGCTGTCCCTGCTTAAGTGACAGGCGCCAGTATCCCACTTTCTTCAGGACCATGCCCAGTGACATCTACCAAGCCAGAGCCATTGCGCAGCTTGCAATACGATTCAACTGGACTTGGATCGGCGCTGTGGTCGCAAACAACGATTACGGGCACATGGCAGTCAAGGTGTGCGTGAGGAGTGAATCCGCCACCGGCGCGCCAGTCGTTGCTTTCATGAACGCTTTTCCTCTTTGGTGCCGACGTGACAGGTGTTTCAGGAGGAGACTCAGGGGAGGGGTGTGTGCCTGGCGTTCGTTGAGACTCTCCAAAGGGAAAGAATTGTGAGTGATGCCAGGCGCGCAGCCCTCACAATTCAGGCCTCGACAGCAAAAGTGATTCTGGTCTTCTCCTGGTATACTGATGTGAGAAAACTGTTCCTGCAACTCTCGAAAATCAATGTAAGAAAAAAAAAAAAAACATGTACTGGGCATTTAAATGAAATATTTTGGGATTTCTTTGTTTGATTTTAATCATTTTTTATTCTCTGTAGGTGACTGACAGACAGTTTCTCGCCAGTGAGGCCTGGAGCACCAGCGGCAATCTCCTCCAAGATGTTCTTTCCACTCGGGTGGCAACTGGGGTCGTTGGGGTGGCAATCAGAAGCGCACCGATGCCCGGATTCCAAAAATATCTCTGGAGTCTGAAGCCGTCTCTGCAACCCGATGACAAACTCCTGAAGGAGTTCTGGGAAAATGAGTTTCGCTGCAGCCCAGCTACTGCACTCAGGTCCAGTGTTCTACCGCCCTGCAGTGGCGCAGAATCCCTGGAAGGAGTGCAGCACACCTTCACTGACACATCCCAGCTGAGAGTGACGTATAATGTCTACCTAGCTGTTTATGCGGTCGCTCACGCCCTACACAGCCTCCTGTCCTGCCCGAACCACGATGTGAACATCACACGCAACAGGTCTAATTGTTCCCTGCCAAAACACATTCAACCCCAAGAGGTAAACTGTTTTTGTTAGGTTTAACGCCTCAATAAATGTTTTCATATTATATTCATATATATTCATCGATGTTGAAAATATAATAAAACATTCATTTTCGCTCATTCCAACACTGATGTTTTCAGCTGCTCCATCACCTCAACACTGTGAATTTCATCACACCGCAAGGCGAACGGCTCCATTTCCAAGGTGCAGACGTCCCTGCAAAGTACGATCTCGTCAACTGGCAGAGAACCCCCGGGGGAACTCTCAAACTCGTTTTGGTTGGCCGTGTCGACGGGTTTGATCTGCGTCTTGACGAGTCGGCAATTCAGTGGAGCACTGCCAACAATCAGGTGGGGATGTGTGAAAAAAATTGCAGCTTCGCGTTTTGTCCTTAGACAAAGATTGACGGTGGATTTGATAGTCACTCTGATTCACTGAAGGAGAGTTTTTATTTGTCATTAGGTGCCAAAATCAGTGTGCAGTGAGAGCTGCCGTCCTGGCACCAGAAAGGCCAACAGAAAAGGCGAACCTCTCTGCTGCTTTGACTGCATCCCTTGTGCTGAAGGAGAAATTAGCAATCAGACAGGTAAAGGAACGGGTTTGTTTTTTTTTTTTACGCTTTTTTCTTGTGTCAAATTCTTCAACTTCTAACTTTTTTGGGGGGGATCTTCAGATTCCCTTCACTGTGAGCGTTGTCCTCCAGAGTTTTGGCCCAACGTTGAACAGACAATCTGCATGGCCCGCCAGCTTGATTTCCTTTCCTTCAATGAGACTCTGGGCATTACTCTGACTACAGTCGCTGCATCGGGTGTCACGGTGACAGCAGCTGTGTTTGTCGTGTTCCTTCACTACCGTCACACGCCTGTGGTGAGAAACTGGAGTGATGTCAAGAACAACTTTTTTTTATTTATCATAACTGTTTGTCCCGCAAACGCTGCTTGCAGCTTTAATGTTTTAATTATTTCTCTTTTAAAGGTGCGAGCCAACAACTCAGAGCTCAGCTTCCTGCTCCTGGTGTCACTGAAGCTGTGCTTCCTGTGCTCCCTGGTGTTCATTGGTCGGCCGTCAGTCTGGTCCTGTCGCTTCCAGCAGGCGGCGTTTGGCATCAGCTTTGTCCTCTGCGTTTCCTGCCTCCAGGTCAAGACCATAGTGGTTCTTGCAGCATTCCGTTCAGCTCAGCCCGGAGCAGGAGCCTTGATGAAGTGGTTCGGTCCAAGCCAACAAAGAGGGAGTGTCTGCCTGTTTACTTCGATACAGGTAAAGAAGCACACAATTTGAAATTTCGCTTCAATATTTTGCCGTCAGTTCTCAACTCATATTGATTGTTTTCTGTGACGTTTTTTAATTTCAAGGTTCTGATCTGTATTATTTGGCTGTGCCTAAGCCCTCCAGAGCCACAGGTGGACTTCAATAATCCAGGGTCAAAGGTCACTCTGGAGTGCTTCATGGCCTCAGTGGTGGGCTTCTCTCTGGTTCTGGGCTACATCGGCCTGCTGGCCTGCACCTGCCTCCTTCTGGCCTTTCTTGCACGGAAGCTCCCAGACAACTTCAACGAGGCCAAGCTGATCACCTTCAGCATGCTGATCTTCTGCGCTGTATGGGTGGCCTTCGTCCCCGCCTACGTCAGCTCTCCTGGAAAATATTCAGTCGCTGTTGAAATCTTTGCAATCCTGGCCTCCAGCTATGGTTTGCTCTTCTGTGTCTTTGCTCCGAAATGTTTCATTATTCTCTTAAAGCCTGAGAAAAACACCAAGAAACACTTGATGGGAAGATAGGGGGAGGAGGAGCACACTGGGAACATTTTAATTGATTAACCCACTATGTCATTGTTATTGTTTAATAAATTTATCATTTGATACATTTGAAAAGATTTTCTTCTAATATTGCCTGTCTATTGTTGTTCAGATATTGTAATCTAAAGTGTATTTATGTAACAGACATCTGACTTGTACTATCTAAAAAAAAAAAAAAAACTACTGTTCATCTGATAATCATCCTTCTTTACGTATTTTAAGTATTTATATTTTTTGACTACTGTATTGAGATCAGCAACATTAATACAATAAAATAATTGTGATGCAATTTTAGCACATTGAAATGTTTACAGTGTTTTTTTATTTTATTTTATTTAATACTGCTTAATTTAATGTTGCTGTAGGCTTCATGTATTCACTTCAACCAAATTGTTCCAATAGTGGACTGTATCGACATCCTGATATTTATAGCACTTATGTGCTTTCATTCCTTTAATTAAAGCACATACGCCTGTGATTTAAATATGGTTTGAGCGAGTACCAGTAGAGGTGTTTGTCTGGTATGTCAAATTATGGTCATCTGTGCAGGGTGCACCTCATATTTTGCTATGTTTTAGTTTATGTTTGTCCCACTGACACAAATAAAACAAACTGTAACACAATAAAACATAGCTCAAAAGGGGGGAGTTTCATTTTGATATATATGTGATTTATTCAGCCCCAGTCTTTTTATTCAATTAAGATATTAAAGATCACATTTCATCAAAAGTGCTTTTGTGTCTTGGTATTTTCTTAAAACCCTCTTGTAGTTGTCCATAGATCATGGGATTTTTATGACTCAATTCCTCGGCCTATAATTGCTTTCTTGGTGTTCCTCTCTGGTCTCAGCAAGATAATGTAACATTTGTGTCCAAAAAGTGGCACCAGGAGGCCGAAGCTGGAGGCCAGAATTGCAAATACTTCGACTGCATCTGCATATTTTCCTGGTGAGCTGATGTAGGCAGGGACAAAGGCCACCCATACGGCACAGAAGATCAGCATGCTGAATGTGATGAATTTGGCTTCATTGAAACTATCTGGAAGATTCCTTGCTATGAAAGCAATCAGGAAACTGAGAAAAGCCAGTAAACCAATATAACCCAACAAGAGGGCAAAGCCAACTTTAGACCCAACAACACACTCATAAACTATTCTGTCGGTATAATATTTGGTGTTTTTATGTGGAGCAGGTGATGCAGTAATGATCCAGGCAGTGCAGAGTGTTACTTGTATGGATGTGAGTACAACAACAGTCACTCTCTGCTGTAAAACACCAAACCACTTCAGACTGGCTCCCCCTCCTGGCTTGGAGGCCTTGAACACAGCCAGAACCACCATGGTTTTCACCAGGATGCATGAGACACAGAGGACAAAGCTGATGCCAAAGGCTGCATGTCTCAGCTGGCATGTCCACAGTCTGGGACGGCCAATGAAAAGCAGGGAACACAGGAAACATAACTTGAGAGACAGCAATATATGAAAACTAAGTTCAGAGTTGTTGGCTCGAACTATAGGAGTATTGTGATGGCAGGCAAAGATGCCCAGAACAATGGCAGAGATGAATGTTCCCAGCAAGGAAGCAGCTGTCAAACAGAGCCCCAGAGGTTCTTGATTGGAGACACAGTGGTCACGCTGTGGGCTGGACCAGAAGTCCTCTGGACAGCTGTTGCACTCCATGGAGTCTAAGAAGAAGGAGACAGTTTTGAAACAGGTCTTAAATCCTTTATTTCACAATCTAAATCTGAAAACCAACCAGTGTTATTGCTGAATTTTCCCTCAGAACAAGGGACACAGTCAAAGCAGCACACAGGTTGTCCTTTCTTTCTGGCCATTCTGGTACCAGGAGGACAACTCTCACTGCACACTGACCGAGGGGCCTATGTGAACAAACAAACAAACAAAATTATTCTATTTAATTGAAAGGACTTGTTTTTGTGATGAATTCAAAAGGTATTCTATAAATCATATAATGTTACCCCTTTTGATTCAAAGTTCCAGATGATCTTGTCCTCCTTAATTGTGAGTTATTTGCCTTTTAGTGCTGAACTTTTTACATCACCTACATTCTGAACTTTAGTTCCTCCATCAGGGAGCAACGCCCAGTTCATGATGTCATATACTGGTAAAACATCCCCATTCTCATCAAAGGAGACTTCATCACCAAACCATGTGGTGAAGTTGACCTTTTGCAAATAATGCACAAGCTGTAAAAAGTAAAACAAAGAATGGAGAAAAAATATGGGTGAACAGAATGAAAATCATTCATGCAATAGGTGTCACTATAACTACCCACTTAGCTACCCCACCCACCATGACACACATATGTAGATACTGTAGATATAGATATTATTTTTTCTGCTTTGTGTTACAATACTCTCCAAGAGATTTTTATTAGCATACAGTCGATTCGGATATCAAACCTGCCATGGCTCCAGGCTTTTCAAGTCACCACAGCTGTTCCCACTGAAAGGGCCTCTCCCTGGTTCACACCTCAGCATATCATCAAGGGCATATGCCAGAGCATACACGCTTTGTACACATTATACTCTGGCCGGAGGTTTGAAATGTCCAGAAACTCAGTGACTATGCTGAAAAGGTCTTCTTGTCCAGTGCACAATGGCCTTCCTGGGTCTGAATCACTTGTCCTTGCAAATCTGCATTTAAACATATGCTCCCAAAACTGCTTTACCTGAAATATGATTAAAGCAGCATCTAAAGACAGCACTCTTTCCCCCCCCATGATGTGACTACATTAATCATTCAGGTCTCACCATGTCATTTTCATGACTGCTTTTCTGCTGTTGGTCAGGACGAACTTGAAGGAGAAATTCCCTCAGTCCTGGTATTTCCCCTCGACGGATGGCGATGCCTAGTGTTCCAGCCAGGTATGGCATTAGCTGAGGAGTCTGGAGGGTAGCAGCTCCTGTCCAAGCTTCACTAGCCATCCACTGCAGGCCTGTCACATTTTGCCTCACCACCTGTGCACAGTAGCAAAAGCTTTATATTTTCAACACACCAATCTCAATAGATTAAACTCTTATTAAGTTCAAAATTTGACCTCTTCTATGAGTTGAATCATGTGGCTCTCATGTGCAAACACAATCACCACGCGAGCTGTGGATCTCCTCATCACATCCACTATCCTCTTCAATTCATCATGATCTCTGCCTCTGGGTAAAACTTCCAGGTAGGCGATGCAACCTCCTCCTGACTGAGACAGGTCAGTTTGAAAGGACCGAGCAGCATGACGTCCATAATCATCATCACTGATTAACAAGCCTGTCCATGTCCATCCAAAATGTTGGAGGATTTGAATCATGGCTCGCACCTGGAGGAGTCAGAGAGAAATATTTCATTTTGAAACCCTGCAAACATGGTCAATAAACACAGAGTGTAATTGCCAATGAACAAACCATGTTCTCTCATTCTTTTTTTTAATTTACAATGACCTGATGTCTCTTTGGTCTGTGGAACATTCACCTGCACACTTTCTTTTAATTGTATTTTCATTCTCCTCACCTGAAAAGCATCACTTGGAATTGTTCTGAAAAAGGATGGAAATTTTTGCCGTTCGCTCAGGCAGGCACATGTGGCAAAGTAACTCACCTATGGATGAAACAGACACTGTAAAAATTTTATTGTAACCCGAAGGGTAATGATCAATTTCAAAATGTTTTGAAAACACTTGCAATACTAATACTTACCATTGGCATTCTGCACAAACCTAAAACAGTGGAGATGGCAATAGAACGTGTCGACGAAGAATCACCCACAATGCCTATGACCGGACGATTTCCTTCACAGGTGTCCTCCAACACAAACTGCTCTTCTTGACCGCTGATTAAAGACAAGGCGGCATGAAATCCAATTGCTAGTTTGAGGCAGTTATCATAGAGTTTGTATCCAAGAGTTACGTTTGGTAGCAGGTTGGAGTTTTTGTTGATTTCATTGATGGCAAACACCATGGTCTGCGCCTGTCTGAACCCTGGAACATCAAAACTATTGAAAATAGAGGTTTTGTTAAAAACGAACAATGCAACATTGCAATTATTAGAAACCTTCCATGTCTCACTCATACACTCACCCATAGCAAGTGGGCTGTTCCGGTTCTGAAGTAAAAGACAAGTCGGGAAAGACGGAAAAGAAGTGTATCTGAAACAATCCTCCCAGAACCACGTCTCCAGACTGGCTCATCCCATTTAGATGAAACTGTCCCTCCATCTGGCAGGTGGGGAGGACTCAGCATAATGAGAGCGTGAATGCAGCCGCAGGTGATAAAGGAGCAACAGCAATGTGATCTTGATGTATGCCCACATGATTTCTCAATCTCTCCTGTGCTGCAGTGGACCCTCCTTTTATGGATTTCTCGTAATGTCCTTTCCTGTATAAAAACCAATAGAATCCAAAGTAATAGAATGGGCAGGGCCTCACGCTCATTATGTTTTGATTGTATTTTAAAATAGGCATTTTCAATGTGAGTGATTAAAAACCAATTTAAATTGTAGAAAATGAAGTCTATTGAAAAATTAATCATCTTGACTGTATTCATTTTTTTACTGACACAAATTTGTAAATTAACCTGTTTTGAACTTGGTTGTCTAAATCCATTAGCAGGCTGTCAGGGGTGTCTAACTTACGACACGCGGGCCAGATCAGGCCAGCAACCTGGGTTTTTCCGGCCCTCGAGATGATTTTGCAAAATATTAAAAACTACAATTTTTCAATGAAAGAAACTGCTGTTCTAAATGTGTCCACTTGATGTCGCAATATCGTTTCTGTTTCGCAAATAAACTTAAATGTTGGGACTGAGCAAGTTGGCACAGGTACAGCCACTCATGTCTCCTATTGGCTACCCTCATTGCCCCAGAATGTCTCTGTCGAAACAGACAAAGTTGATGCAGAGCAGTGTTTTCAACTTGGCGGCTTTCTCGTTATATGTGGCGACTTTCCAACTCCCCATGGCGACTTTTTTTTTTGTCATGAGCGACTAGCGACAAATCTAGCGACTTTTCTTGGCGTTATTGGAGACTTTTCTGGTATTTTGTAGACGGAGCAGAGGAGACCCTCAGAGAGGAGACCCTCAGCAAATGAGTCGCTGAACCCGCCCTTTTTTACAGAGCGGGATGTCAATCTCATTTTGTAACAAGTTTATTCATTGTTACATTAAAATAAATCACTGCAATTGACTCACACAGCCCCAGTCACTTACTAACCCTTAATTCTAAGAACTTATAGTCCTTCAACAAACCTCTTAAATTGCGTGTTAAAACTAAGATATGTGGTACTCATCAAAGCAGCAGTGAGGCTCCGACTAGCCAAACCTCTTACTAATTAACAAGCCAACGATACTGCGCATTGAAACACAACTGAACCTCTTTATGACACAATTCCAGAAAATGTCAATCACACTAAACAATACCATGTTTATGACAATAATATTGGGTAGATTGTGGTAAATATATTTAATATAATATAAAAAAAGTACCTAAAACATATTTAGGGTGTTATTTATACTCTCTCCCGAGACGTTATTCCTCTCCTACATCATCCATTGCGTTCAAGAGCAAATTGTCAAGTATGCAAATTAGACGATGGCGTCATTTGGCGACTTCTAGCGAAGCGACTTTCAGGAAAGTCACTCGCAACGTTCCTTACTGAGGAGTTGGCAACACTGATGCAGACTGCAGAGTGCTCAAAGAACACAAACAAAATAAATCAAAGAAAACAATTGGAAGTTGTTGTTACTTTTACGATATTAATACCATGCCATGATTTTACCGGTCCGGCCCATTCGGGAATAGATTTTCCTCGATGTGGCCCGTGAACTAAAATGAGTCACACCCCTGGCCTAACTATTTCAAGAAAAGTACATTTTCCTGTAAATATGATAATAAAATTACTCTCCATATTCTCCAGTTTTGCATCAAATAATATCCACATAGTTGCGTTGTTTCCACTGTTGTAAAATACGGAGCAGTTTTTATCCAATCATGTTTCAGCTAGCTCGTCTTGTCAGGTTCTATGAAATCTGCCTTAGGCCTTCAGAATTGACATAGCAGGCTCCTGTCCGCTGTAGGTGAAGGGACCTCAGTTAGTTGCGACAGCCATTCAGACCTCGAGTCTGCGATGCCAAGACCAGCTAGCTGGCTTTACACTGAACCTCACATACATGTACTGTGTGAGCTCTGAGAACCTTACAGACTTAACGCAACCCGGAGGTTCAGTTGACACGAACCTATGATGTTTGAAGAAGAAGAATATAAAGACTTATTTGGCAAATAATCTGCAATTTAAAATGTAAATAACGTGGTGCATTGGCACAGCAGCTGCGTCAACAGGTTCCATTCTTTAATAATTCAATGATTCAGTAGTTTGTGTCATTATCGTCTCGTTGGTCTCGCATACATCTGCAACAATGCGCAGTTTATTGGACCAGTTTGGTCAAGAGTTTAAGCTTACAGAGTACTGTTGGTGGATTTATAAAAACCATGTTGAGGAATCTCTTAAAATGACGTTTTATTTGCAAGTATTGACAGTGTCAGTGACCTTATGTACTTAGTCTTAATTTTGAATTAAATGCTCTGGAAACTATGTTTTGCTTGACTAGGTCCCCGATATGAAAGTGATGTAACGTATAAGTGTGATTCTCTATGGATTCTCTGTGTCATATTGAGGGTAATATGAGGTGTATTAATTTAGGGATTGGAATTTCCATCTCTTAAAAAACAATGCCAGTCATTGTGTAAGTCAATTGTACTATTGTGGTTGAGTGTGCTTCGTCAACCTTTTTCTGTTCAAGATTGAAAATGTGAGTCTCAGATATGTAGAAAATAATTAATTATTTTTGTTTCACTGTTTGTACCCTTGTCTGCGCTTGTATAGCTAATGTGTAGTCTGTGAGGGAATTAGAAATAACTAATTTAATACAAAACAAACAACACAATATAAACATTTTTTTTAAAACATATTTACTCGATATGTTTGCATTTGATTCAGAAAATGAAATATTTTCCCCAACCATTAAAATTTGTTGGTTCCTCGGCCCATAATTGCTTTCTTTGTGTTCCTCTCTGGTCTCAGCAAGATAATGTAACACTTTGGTCCAAACAGTGCCACCAAGAGGCCAAAGCTGGATGCTAAAATTGCAAATACCTCCACTGCGTCTGCATATTTACCTGGGGAATTAACATAGGCAGGGAAAAAGGCCACCCATACGGCACAGAAGATCACCATGCTGAATGTGATGAGCTTGGCCTCATTAAAGTTGTCAGGAAGATTCCTCGCGAGAAATGCTAATAGGAAGCTAATGATAGCCAGTAATCCAATGTAACCAAGTAGAATGGCAAAACCAAGAGTCGACCCAACGACACACTCATAAACTATCTGGTCATTGTGGTATTGTGTGTTTTTATGAGGAGCAGGTGAGGAAGACACAAGCCAAGCAGTGCAGATTGCTGCCTGGATGGAAGTAAGACCCAGAACTGTCCCTCTCTGCTGCATGGCACCAAACCACTTCAGACTGGCGCCCCCTCCTGGCTTGGAGGCCTTGAACACAGCCAGAACCACCATGGTTTTCACCAGGATGCATGAGACACAGAGGACAAAGCTAATGCCAAAGGCTGCATGTCTCAGCTGGCATGTCCACAGTCTGGGACGGCCAATGAAAAGCAGAGAACACAGGAAACATAGCTTGAGTGACGCTAACAGCAGGAAACTGAGCTCTGAGTTGTTGGCTCGAACTATAGGAGTGCTATGGTGACAGATGAAGATGCCCAGAACAATGGCAGAGATGAATGTTCCCAGCAAGGAAGCAGCTGTCAAACAGATCCCCAAAGGTTCTTGATAGGAGAGGAACTCCGTTTTCTTGGGGACACAGTGGTCACGCTGTGGACTGGACCAGAAGTCCTCTGGACAGCTGCTGCACTCCACGGAGTCTAAGAAGATGGAGACACTGGTGTTATATCCTTCATTGCAACATCTAAAAATCTGAAAACCAACCAGTGTTATTGCTGAATTTTCCCTCAGAACAAGGGACACAGTCAAAGCAGCACACAGGTTGTCCTTTCTTTCTGGCCATTCTGGTACCAGGAGGACAACTCTCACTGCACACTGACCGAGGAGCCTATGTGAACAATGATTCAAACAAACAAATGTTATTCTATCAAAATGGCTGAAATTATTTTTTGTATGAGTTCCACAGGCATCTAATAAATCATTCAGTGTGTTACCTCTCTTGATTCAAAGTTCCAAAAGATCAGGTCATCCTTAATTGTGAGGTCTTCTCCTTTCAGTGCTGATCTTTTGACATCACCGACATTCTGAACTTTAGCTTTGCCATCAGGCAGCAACACCCAGTTCATGATGTCATATACTGGTAAAACATCACCATTTTCATCAAAGGAGACTTCATCACCAAACCATGTGGTGAAGTTGACCTTTTGCAAATAATGCACAAGCTGTCGAAAGCAAAATAAGTCATGTATTCAAAGTGTAGGCTAATATCATAACATTTATTGTGCAACATATAACTACCCACTTTGCTACCTCTCTCAAACACATACATATAGGTATACAAAACAATGTGTTAGTTTTCCCAAGATTTCTGTTATTATACCAAAGAGATTCAATAGGTTTCAATAGAGTAACATACAGTCGTCTTGGATATCAAACCTGCCATGGCTCCAGGCTTTTCAAGTCACCACAGCTGTTCCCACTGAAAGGGCCTCTCCCTGGTTCACACCTCAGCATATCATCAAGGGCATATGCCAGAGCATACACTGCTTTGTACACATTATACTCTGGCCGGAGGTTTGAAATGTCCAGAAACTCAGTGACTGCGCTGAAAAGGTCTTCTTGTCCAGTGCACAATGGCCTTCCTGGGTCTGAGTGATTTGTCCTTGCAAATCTGCATTTAAATGTATGCTCCCAAAACTGCTTTACCTGAAATATGATTAAAGCAGCATCTGTAGATATCCCTATAAACCTTTTTTTTTTTTTTTTTTTAATAATTACATTGATCATTTAGGTCTCACCATTTCATTTTCATGACTGCTGTTCTGCTGTTGGTCAGGACGTACTTGAAGGAGAAATTCCCTCAGTCCTGGTATTTCCCCTCGACGGATGGCGATGCCTAGTGTTCCAGCCAGGTATGGCATTAGCTGAGGAGTCTGGAGCACAGCAGCTGCTGTCCAAGCTTCACTAGCCATCCACTGCAGGCCTGTCACATTTTGCCTCACCACCTGTGCACAATGTTAAATGTGATAACATTATAATGTTCCCAGTTGAAATGTTTACATTTGGTGGAATGATGCACCATCCATATGTGATATATTGCATAATTTATCGTTCCTAAATTTCCAAGTGCAGCTTCTTTTAGTCCAGTCACCCACAACCCACATGCACCCTCCTGCACGTTCACTGTTCCATCCAGGTTAAGACTGGATATTTCAGCAAGTTGTCTCTTGCCACACATCCAGGGCAAGTACAAGATGCAGCAACACCATTTACATGACAAAAAATATTTTCACGCAAACATTTCGTGACAATATTTGAGATTTGTGAAATTGTAAATGCATCTGAAAAACGTTCTGCAATTGTATATTTTCAAACACCAGTCTTAGTAGATTAGATACAGTACCAAGAGCAAATGTTCACCTCTTCCATCAGATGAATCATGTGGCTCTCATGTGCAAACACAATCACCACGCGAGCTGTGGATCTCTTCATCACATCCACTATCCTCTTTAATTCATCATGATCTCTGGCCCAGGGTAAAACCTCCAGGTAGGCGATGCAACCTCCTCCTGACTGAGACAGGTCAATTTGAAAGGACCGAGCAGCATGACGTCCATAATCATCATCACTGATTAACAAGCCTGTCCATGTCCATCCAAAATGTTGGAGGATTTGAATCATGGCTCGCACCTGGATGAGTCAGAGAGAAATATTGAGTGATATAGCTCTGCCAACACAATCAGTAAAGGCAGAAAGACTGTAAAGTACAAACCAAATTATCTCTTTTCTTTGCTCTTCATTTACAGTGACGAGATGTGACTTTGTCCTGTCTAACATTGACCTGCACAACTCATTTTAAATGCATTTTTATAATCATTACCTGAAAAGCATCACTTGGAATTGTTCTGAAAAAGGATGGGAATTTTTGCCGTTCGCTCAGGCAGGCACATGTGGCAAAGTAACTCACCTGTGGATGAAACAGACAGCATGTCAATTTTATTGTCACTTTCCAAAGAAGCCTCATCAATGGATATTTGTTTTCAAAATGTTTCAAAAACGGTGCCAGAGGGCAATGCCAAAACTTACCATTGGTATTCTGTACAAACCTAAAACAGTGGAGACAGCAATAGAACGTGTTGATGAAGAATCACCCACAATCCCTATCACTGGAGGATTTCCTTCACAGGTGTCCTCCACCACAAACTGCTCATCTGAACCGCTGACTAAGGACATAGCAGCACGGAATCCGATAACTAGTTCGAGGCAGTTATCATAGAGGTCGTATCCAAGAGTTACGTTTGGTAGCAGGTTGGAATTTTTGTTGATTTCCTCAATAGCAAACACCATTGTTTGTGCCTGTCTGAACCCTAGAACATTAAAACTATTAAAAAATATAGTGTATCTGTTAAAAATGAACAATGTAATTACTGCATGTAAGTTTTGCACCGTTTAGTTTTATTTTTTTTAAATAATTGAGTATCATGAACCTTTAACACAGCATGAAAGCACATTGAATTTATTTGTACAAGTTAATTGTCTCACTCACACACTCACCCATGGCAAGGGGGCTGATCTGGTTCTGAAGTAAAAGACAAGTCGGGAAGGACGGAAAATAAGTGTATCTCAAACAGTCCTCCCAGAACCACATCTCCAGACTGGCTCATCCCTTTTAGACGAAACTGTCCCTCCATCTGGCAGGAGGGGTAAGGTGGGGAGGACTCAACAAAATGCGAGCACGAATGCAGCAGCAGGTGATAAAGGAGCAACAGCAATGTGGTCTTGATTAATGCCCACATGATCTCTCGATCTCTCTCCTGTGTTGCAGTGGACCCTCCTTTTATGGATTTTCAGTGTTGTCTTTTCCTTGATACAGCCAATAAAAGCCTGAGTAATAGAAAGGGCAGGGCATTACTGTCATGATGTTTTGATTTTGTATTAAAATAGCCAATTTATATGCAAGTAATTAAACACCAATTAAAAAGGTAAAAAATTAAGTCTATTGAACAATGAATAATCGTGACTGTTTTAATGTATTACTGACATGAATTGCTAAATTGAACTGTTTTGAACTTGGTTGTCTAATTTTTTTCATTACGTTTCCATCACTAATAAAACAAGGGTGGTCACCATTAAAGGCCATCCCACTCTTGTGGTTGCATGTGCTTCTTCCACTTTTTATGTTTGAGTTTGAAAATGTGAGTCTCAGATATTTGGACGATGAATTAATGTTTTGCTCCGTAGCCTGTACTCTTGTCTGTTTTTTATTACATGTGCATAATCTATGAGAGAAGTAGTAGTAATTCATATTATATTAAACAAACATAACACAAATATAAACATTTTAACATATTTATTTTATATATTTGCATTTGATACAGAAAATGAAATATTTTCCCAAACTTTTATGGTTTGTTGGTTCCTCGGCCCATGATTGCTTTCTTTGTGTTCTTCTCTGGTCTTAGCAGAATAACGTAACATTTTGGGCCAAACAGTGCTACGAGGAGGCCAAAGCTGGAAGCTAAAATAGCAAATATCTCTACTGCATCTGCATATTTACCTGGGGAATTAACATAAGCAGGGACAAAGGCAACCCATACAGCACAGAAGATCAGCATGCTGAATGTGATGAGCTTGGCCTCATTAAAGTTGTCAGGAAGATTCCTCGCAAGGAATGCTAACAGGAAGCTAATGATAGCCAGTAAGCCAATGTAACCAAGTAGAACTGCAAAACCCAGAGTCGACCCAACGACACACTCATAAACTATCTTGTCATTGTGGTATTGTGTGTTTTTATGTGGAGCAGGTGAGGAAGACACAAGCCAAGCAGTGCAGATTGCTGCCTGGATGGAAGTAAGACCCAGAACTGTCCCTCTCTGCTGCATCACGCCAAACCACTTCAGACTGGCTCCCCCTCCTGGCTTGGAGGCCTTGAACACAGCCAGAACCACCATGGTTTTCACCAGGATGCATGAGACACAGAGGACAAAGCTGATGCCAAAGGCTGCATGTCTCAGCTGGCATGTCCACAGCCTGGGACGGCCAATGAAAAGTAGAGAACATAGGAAGCAGAGTTTAATTGATACCAATATTAGAAAACTGAGCTCTGAGTTGTTGGCTCGAACTATAGGAGTGCTATGGTGACAGATGAAGATGCCCAGAACAATGGCAGAGATGAATGTTCCCAGCAAGGAAGCAGCTGTCAAACAGATCCCCAGAGGTTCTTGATAGGAGAGGAACTCTGTTTTCTTGGGGACACAGTGGTCACGCTGTGGGCTGGACCAGAAGTCCTGTGGACAGCTGCTGCACTCCATGGAGTCTAAGAAGATGGAGACAGTTTTAAAAGAGGTCTCATATCCTTCATGTTTTCCCATTATGTTCTTCACTATCATATCTAAAACTGAAAACCAACCAGTGTTATTGCTGAATTTTCCCTCAGAACAAGGGACACAGTCAAAGCAGCACACAGGTTGTCCTTTCTTTCTGGCCATTCTGGTACCAGGAGGACAACTCTCACTGCACACTGACCGAGGAGCCTATGGGAACAATGATTCAAACAAGCTAACAAACAAATCTTATTCTATTGAAATGGCTATAATAATTTTTGTGTGGAATTACTTAGGCATCTAATAAATCATTCAGTGTGTTACCTCTTTTGATTCAAAGTTCCAGAAGATTTGATTGTCCTTAATTGTGAGTTCTTCTCCTTTTAGTGCCGACCTTTTGACATCACCTACATTCTGAACTTTAGCTTTGCCATCAGGCAGCAACGCCCAGTTCATGATGTCATATACTGGTAAAACATCCCCATTCTCATCAAAGGAGACTTCATCACCAAACCATGTGGTGAAGTTGACCTTTTGCAAATAATGCACAAGCTGTCGAAAGCAAAATAAGTCATGTATTAAAAGTATAGGCTAATATCATAACATTTATTGTGAAACATATAACTACCCACTTTGCTACCTCTCTCAAACACATACATATAGGTATATAAAACAATGTGTTAGTTTTTCCAAGATTTCTGTTACTATACCAAAGAGACTCAATAGGTTTCAAAAGAGTAACATTCAGTTGTCTCGAATAACAAACCTGCCATGGATCCAAGCTTTTCAAGTCACCACAGCTGTTCCCACTGAAAGGGCCTCTCCCTGGTTCACACCTCAGCATATCATCAAGGGCATATGCCAGAGCATACACTGCTTTGTACACATTATACTCTGGCCGGAGGTTTGAAATGTCCAGAAACTCAGTGACTGCGCTGAAAAGGTCTTCTTGTCCAGTGCACAATGGCCTTCCTGGGTCTGAGTGATTTGTCCTTGCAAATCTGCATTTAAATGTATGCTCCCAAAACTGCTTTACCTGAAATATGATTAAAACAGCATCTATAGATATCCCTTTTTTTTTTTTTTAAAATGATTACATCGATGATTCAGGTCTCACAATGTCATTTTCATGACTGCTGTTGTGCTGCTGGTCAGGACGTACTTGAAGGAGAAATTCCCTCAGTCCTGGTATTTCCCCTCGACGGATGGCGATGCCTAGTGTTCCAGCCAGGTATGGCATTAGCTGAGGAGTCTGGAGGGTAGCAGCTCCTGTCCAAGCTTCACTAGCCATCCACTGTAGGCCTGTCACATTTTGCCTCACCACCTGTGCACAGTGTTAAATGTGATAACATTATAATTTTCCCAGTTGAAATGTTTACATTTGATGTAATGATACACATTCCATATTTGATAAATTGCATAATTTATCGTTCCTAAATCTCCAAGTGCAGCTTCTTTTAGTCCAGTCACCCACAACCCACATGCACCCTCCTGCACGTTCACTGTTCCATCCAGGTTAAGACTGGATATTTCAGCAAGTTGTCACTTGCCACACATTCAGGGCAAGTACAAGATGCAGCAACACCATTAACATGACAAAAAATATTTTCACGCAAACATTTCATGACAATATTTGAGATTTGTGAAATTGTAAATGCATCTGAAAAACGTTCTGCAATTGTATATTTTCAAACACCAGTCTTAGTCGATTACATACTATATCAAAATCAAATGTTTACCTCTTCCATCAGATAAAGCATTTGGCTCTCATGTGCAAACACAATCACCACGCGAGCTGTGGATCTCCTCATCACATCCACTATCCTCTTAAATTCCTCATGATCTCTGGCCCAGGGTAAAACCTCCAGGTAGGCGATGCAACCTCCTCCTGACTGGGGCAGGTCAGTTTGAAAGGACCGAGCAGCATGACGTCCATAATCATCATCACTGATTAACAAGCCTGTCCATGTCCATTCAAAATGTTGGAGGATTTGAATCATGGCTCGCACCTGGATGAGTCAGAGAGAAATATTGAGTGATATAGCTCTGCAAACACAGTCAGTAAAGGCAGAAAGACTGTAAAGTACAAACCAACTCATCTCTTTTCTTTTATCTTAATTGACAGTGACGAGATGTGACTTTGTCCTGTCTAACATTGACCTGCACAACTCTTTTTAAATGTATTTTCATTCTCCTCACCTGAAAAGCATCACTTGGAATTGTTCTGAAAAAGGATGGGAATTTTTGCCGCTCGCTCAGACAGGCGCATGTGGCAAAGTAACTCACCTGTGGATGAAACAGACAGCATGTCAATTTTATTGTCACTTTCCAAAGAAGCCTCATCAATGGATATTTGTTTCCAAAATGTTTCAAAAACATTGCCGGAGGGCAATGCCAAAACTTACCATTGGTATTCTGTACAAACCTAAAACAGTGGAGATGGCAATAGAACGTGTTGATGAAGAATCACCCACAATGCCTATGACCGGAGGATTTCCTTCACAGGTGTCCTCCAACACAAACTGCTCTTCTTGACCACTGACTAAAGACAAAGCGGCACGGAATCCAATTGCTAGTTTGAGGCAGTTATCATAGAGTTTGTATCCAAGAGTTACGTTTGGTAGGAGGTTGGAGTTTTTGTTGATTTCATTGATGGCAAACACCATTGTCTGCGCAAGTCTGAACCCTGGAACATCAAAACTATTGAAAACAGAGGTTTTGTTAAAAATGAACAATGCAACATTGATATTATTAGAAACTTTCCATGTCTCACTCACACACTCACCCATGGCAAGTGGGCTGTTCCGGTTCTGAGGTGAAAGACAAGTCGGGAAAGACGGAAAAGAAGTGTATCTCAAACAGTCCTCCCAGAACCACGTCTCCAGACTGGCTCATCCAATTTAGATGAAACTGTCCCTCCATCTGGCAGGAGGGATAAGGTGGGGAGGACTCAGCATAATGAGAGCGTGAATGCAGCCGCAGGTGATAAAGGAGCAACAGCAATGTGATCTTGATGTATGCCCACATGATTTCTCAATCTCTCCTGTGCTGCAGTTGCCCCTCCTTTTATGTATTTCTCGTAATGTCCTTTCCTGTATAAAAACCAATAGAATCCAAAGTAATAGAAAGGGCAGGGCCTCACGCTCATTATGTTTTGATTGTATTTTAAAATAGGCATTTTCAATGTGAGTGATTAAACACCAATTTAAATTGAAAATTCTATTGAAAAATTAATTGTCTTGACTCTATTAGTTTTTTACTGTAACAAATGTGTAAATTAACCTGTTTTGAACATGGTTGTCTAAATCCATTAGCAGGCTTTCACTAGCAGCTAGGCCTTCTCGGCTGGCCTAACTACTGTTAGAAAAGAACATTTTCCTGTAAATATGATAATAAAATTACTCTCCATATTCTCCAGTTTTGCATCAAATAATATCCACATAGTTGCATTGCTTCCACTGTTGTAAAATACGGAGCAGTTTTTATCCAATCATGTTTCAGCTAGCTCGTCTTGTCAGGTTCTATGAAATCTGCCTTAGGCCTTCAGAATTGACATAGCAGGCTCCTGTCCACTGTAGGTGAACGGACCTCAGTTAGTTGCGACAGCCAATCAGTCCTCGAGTCTGCGATGCCAAGACCAGCTAGCTGGCTTTACACTGAACCTCACATACATGTACTGTGTGAGCTCTGAGAACCTTACAGACTTAACGCAACCCAGAGTTTCAGTTGACACAAACCTATGATGTTTGAAGAAGTAGAATAGAAAGACTTAGTTGGCAAATAATCTGCAATTTAAAATGTAAATGACGTGGTGCATTGGCACAGCAGCTGCGTCAACAGGTTCAATTCTTTAATAATTCAATGATTCAATAGTTTGTTTCGTTATCGTCTCGGTGGTCTCGCATACATCTGCGACAATGAGCAGTTTATTGGACCAGTTTGGTCAAGAGTTTAAGCTTACAGAGTACTGTTGGTGGATTTATAAAAAACATGTTGAGGAATCTCTTAAAATGACGTTTTATTTGCAAGTATTGACAGTATCAGTGACCTTAGTTACTTAGTCTTAAATTTTATTTAAATGTTGCGGAAACTATGCTTTGTTGACTGGATCACCGATATGAAAGTGTGATGCTCTATGGATTCTCTGTGTCATATTGTCATATTGAGGGTTATATGAGGTGCATTCATTTAGGGTTAGCTTTTTTGGCGTTTCCATCTCTTATAAAACAATGCCAGTCATTGTGTAAGTCAATTGCACTATCGCGCTTGTGTGTGTTTCTTCAACCCTTTTCTGTTCAAGATTGAAAATGTGAGTCTCAGATGTGTGGATAAAGAATTTGTTTTTTTGTTCCACTCTCTGTACTCTTGTCTGTTTGTATTGCTTATGGTTTGTGAGGGAAGTAGAAATAACTCCTTTAAAGCAGCTCTAGGTAACTTGGACTCATTACTAATCCCTGCTGGTTGAGAACCGCAAATACTCTTTGCCAGTGTCGTAAAGAGGAAAAATACCAGTCCTTCACGTGGGTTTGTTGACACAGCCGGCATACTGAAGCATCGCTTGGAAATATGTCAACCAACAAGGTAAAGTAACATGCGTTACATGTTTGTTTGTTTTAAATATTGTTATATTGTTCTTTTGAATGTGACAGACAACTACAATTACACAAACAAGGATAGTGTATTGCTTAGCCAGACGGCAGTGTTTTGCGCTTGGTTCGCATCATTCTCGTCGATGAAAATTGCTTGGAAATGATGTGGTGAATAATGGTTATAATATTACAACAGGTTATAAACCCGTGTAGCTGTAATGCCTACAACAACTGTTCAGACGACGTAACGTCGCATTGATTCGGTGGAAATGGTGAAGTGATGAAGTAAACACACTTTCTCTCATCGAGGTTATTTATTGGGTTCCATTCCGTCATTTTACAATCTTATGTATTTGTAATAGTAGCATGTAAGACCGCCTCTAAATAAACGTGTGACGTTGCCGTAAAGTGGTTCGCCCTGTAATGACAACACAAGAAGCCGTGTCGGGTCGTGCGTGTAAGTTACACAGTGCAGTTTCAGCCGGCACAACCCCCCGCTCGCTGCCAAGGCGACACCATTGATCCTATTAATTGTTTATCTACTGCTTTACTGAGTTTAGCATCATCATTTTACGGTCGAAAAGTTACCTAGAGTTGCTTTAATACAAAACAAACGGCATAATATAAACGTATTTATTTATTTATTTTACATATTTACTCTATATGTTTGCATTTGATTCAGAAAACAGAATATTTTTCCGAACTATTATAATTTGTTGGTTCCTCGGCCCATAATTGCTTTCTTTGTGTTCCTCTCTGGTCTCAGCAAGATAATGTAGCATTTTGGCCCAAACAGTGCCACCAGGAGGCCAAAGCTGGAAGCTAAAATAGCAAATACCTCCACTGCGTCTGCATATTTACCTGGGGAATTAACATAAGCAGGGACAAAGGCCACCCATACAGCACAGAAGATCAGCATGCTGAATGTGATGAGCTTGGCCTCATTAAAGTTGTCAGGAAGATTCCTCGCCAGAAATGCTAACAGGAAGCTAATGATAGCCAGTAAGCCAATGTAACCAAGTAAAACTGCAAAACCAAGAGTCGACCCAACAACACACTCATAAACTATCTTGTCATTGTGGTATTGTGTGTTTTTATGAGGAGCAGGTGAGGAAGACACAAGCCAAGCAGTGCAGATTGCTGCCTGGATGGAAGTAAGACCCAGAACTGTCCCTCTCTGCTGCATCACGCCAAACCACTTCAGACTAGCTCCCCCTCCTGGCTTGGAGGCCTTGAACACAGCCAGAACCACCATGGTTTTCACCAGGATGCATGAGACACAGAGGACAAAGCTGATGCCAAAGGCTGCATGTCTCAGCTGGCATGTCCACAGTCTGGGATGCCCAATGAAAAGTAGAGAACACAGGAAACAAAGCTTGAGTGACGCTAACAGCAGGAAACTGAGCTCTGAGTTGTTGGCTCGAACTATAGGAGTGCTATGGTGACAGATGAAGATGCCCAGAACAATGGCAGAGATGAATGTTCCCAGCAAGGAAGCAGCTGTCAAACAGATCCCCAGAGGTTCTTGATAGGAGAGGAACTCTGTTTTCTT
The DNA here is from genome assembly GCF_046127955.1 of Nelusetta ayraudi. Lineage (NCBI taxonomy): Eukaryota > Metazoa > Chordata > Actinopteri > Tetraodontiformes > Monacanthidae > Nelusetta > Nelusetta ayraudi. The sequence goes on along the minus strand of NW_027466098.1, from coordinate 10,897,901 downwards.
GGGGACACAGTGGTCACGCTGTGGGCTGGACCAGAAGTCCTCTGGACAGCTGATGCACTCCATGGAGTCTAAGAAGATGGAGACAGTTTTAAAACATGTTTTCCCATTATGTTCTTCACTATCATATGTAAATCTGAAAACCAACCAGTGTTATTGCTGAATTTTCCCTCAGAACAAGGGACACAGTCAAAGCAGCACACAGGTTGTCCTTTCTTTCTGGCCATTCTGGTACCAGGAGGACAACTCTCACTGCACACTGACCGAGGAGCCTATGTGAACAATGATTCAAACAAGCAAACAAACAAATCTTATTCTATTGAAAAGTCTATAATCATTTTTGCGTGGAATTACTTCGGCATCTAATAAATCATTCAGTGTGTTACCTGTTTTGATTCAAAGTTCCAGAAGATTTGATTGTCCTTAATTGTGAGTTCTTCACCTTTTAGTGCCGATCTTTTGACATCACCTACATTCTGAACTTTAGCTGTGCCATCAGGCAGCAACGCCCAGTTCATGATGTCATATACTGGTAAAACATCCCCATTCTCATCAAAGGAGACTTCATCACCAAACCATGTGGTGAAGTTGACCTTTTGCAAATAATGCACAAGCTGTCGAACGCAAAATAAGTCATGTATTAAACGTGTAGGCTAATATCATAACATTTATTGTGCAACATATAACTACCCACTTTGCTACCTCTCTCAAACACATACATATGGGTATACAAAACAATGTGTTAGTTTTTCCAAGTTTTCTATTACTATACCAAAGAGACTCAATAGGTTTCAATAGAGTAACATACAGTTGTCTTGGATATCAAACCTGCCATGGCTCCAGGCTTTTCAAGTCACCACAGCTGTTCCCACTGAAAGGGCCTCTCCCTGGTTCACACCTCAGCATATCATCAAGGGCATATGCCAGAGCATACACTGCTTTGTACACATTATACTCTGGCCGGAGGTTTGAAATGTCCAGAAACTCAGTGACTGCGCTGAAAAGGTCTTCTTGTCCAGTGCACAATGGCCTTCCTGGGTCTGAGTGATTTGTCCTTGCAAATCTGCATTTAAATGTATGCTCCCAAAACTGCTTTACCTGAAATATGATTAAAACAGCATCTATACATATCCCATTTTTTAAATGATTACATTGATCATTCAGGTCTCACCATGTCATTTTCATGACTGCTGTTCTGCTGTTGGTCAGGACGTACTTGAAGGAGAAATTCCCTCAGTCCTGGTATTTCCCCTCGACGGATGGCGATGCCTAGTGTTCCAGCCAGGTATGGCATTAGCTGAGGAGTCTGGAGCACAGCAGCTGCTGTCCAAGCTTCACTAGCCATCCACTGCAGGCCTGTCACATTTTGCCTCACCACCTGTGCACAATGTTAAATGTGATAACATTATAATGTTCCCAGTTGAAATGTTTACATTTGGTGTAATGATGCACCATCCATATGTGATATATTGCATAATTTATAGTTCCTAAATTTCCAAGTGCAGCTTCTTTTAGTCCAGTCACTCACAACCCACATGCACCCTCCTGCACGTTCACTGTTCCATCCAGGTTAAGACTGGATATTTCAGCAAGTTGTCGCTTGCCACGCATCCAGGGCAAGTACAAGATGCAGCAACACCATTTCCATGAAAAAAATTATTATCAAGTAAACATTTCAATGTTTGAGAGTAGTGAAATTGTAAAAGCATCTGAAAAACATTCTGCAATTGTATATTTTCAAACACCAGTCTTAGTAGATTAGATACAGTACCAAGAGCAAATGTTTACCTCTTCCATGAGTTGAATCATGTGGCTCTCATGTGCAAACACAATCACCACGCGAGCTGTGGATCTCTTCATCACATCCACTATCCTCTTTAATTCATCATGATCTCTGGCCCAGGGTAAAACCTCCAGGTAGGCGATGCAACCTCCTCCTGACTGAGACAGGTCAGTTTGAAAGGACCGAGCAGCATGACGACCATAATCATCATCACTGATTAACAAGCTTGTCCATGTCCATTCAAAATGTTGGAGGATTTGAATCATGGCTCGCACCTGGAGGAGTCAGAGAGAAATATTGAGTGATATAGCTCTGCAAACACAGTCAGTAAAGGCAGAAAGACTGTAAAGTACAAGCCAACTTATCTCTTTTCTTTGCTCTTCATTTACAGTGACGAGATGTGACTTTGTCCTGTCTAACATTGACCTGCACAACTCATTTTAAATGCATTTTTATTATCATTACCTGAAAAGCATCACTTGGAATTGTTCTGAAAAAGGATGGGAATCTTTGCCGTTCGCTCAGGCAGGCACATGTGGCAAAGTAACTCACCTATGGATGAAACAGACAGCATGTCAATTTTATTGTCACTTTCCAAAGAAGCCTCATCAATGGATATTTGTTTTCAAAATGTTTCAAAAACGTTGCCAGAGGGCAATGCCAAAACTTACCATTGGTATTCTGTACAAACCTAAAACAGTGGAGATAGCAATAGAACGTGTTGATGAAGAATCACCCACAATCCCTATCACTGGAGGATTTCCTTCACAGGTGTCCTCCAACACAAACTGCTCATCTGGACCGCTGACGAAGGACATAGCAGCACGGAATCCGATAACTAGTTTGAGGCAGTTATCATAGAGGTCGTATCCAAGAGTTACGTTTGGTAGCAGGTTGGAATTTTTGTTGATTTCCTCAATAGCAAACACCATTGTTTGTACCTGCCTGAACCCTAAAACATCAAAACTATTAAAAATATAGTGTATCTGTTAAAAATGAACAATGTAATTACTGCATGTAAGTTTTGCACCGTTTAGTTTTATTTTTTTAAACTATTGAGTAACATGAACCTTTAACACAGCATGAAAGCACATTGAATTTATTTGTACAAGTTAATTGTCTCACTCACACACTCACCCATGGCAAGTGGGCTGTTCCGGTTCTGAAGTAAAAGACAAATCGGGAAAGACGGAAAAGAAGTGTATCTCAAACAATCCTCCCAGAACCACATCTCCAGACTGGCTCATTCCGTTTAGACGAAACTGTCCCTCCATCTGGCAGGAGGGATAAGGTGGGGAGGACTCAGCATAATCAGAGTGTGAATGCAGCAGCAGGTGATAAAGGAGCAACAGCAATGTGATCTTGATGAATGCCCACATGATTTCTCAGTCTCTCCTGTGCTGCAGTGGACCCTCCTTTTATGTATTGCTCGTAATGTCTTTTCTTAGATAAAAAACAATAGATCCCAAAGTAATAGAAAGGGCAGGGCCTCACGCTCATTATGTTTTGATTGTATTTTAAAATAGGCATTTTCAATGTGAGTGATTAAACACCAATTTAAATTGTAGAAAATGATGTCTATTGAATAATTAATCGTCTTTACTCTATTAATTTTTTACTGTAACAAATGTGTAAATTAACCTGTTTTGAACATGGTTGTCTAAATCCATTAGCAGGCTGTCACTAGCAGCTAAGCCTTCTCGGCTGGCCTAACTACTGTTAGAAAAGAACATTTTCCTGTAAATATGATAATAAAATTACTCTCCATATTCTCCAGTTTTGCATCAAATAATATCCACATAGTTGCGTTGCTTCCACTGTTGTAAAATACGGAGCAGTTTTTATCCAATCATGTTTCAGCTAGCTCGTCTTGTCAGGTTCTATGAAATCTGCCTTAGGCCTTCAGAATTGACATAGCAGGCTCCTGTCCACTGTAGGTGAACGGACCTCAATTAGTTGCGACAGCCAATCAGACCTCGAGTCTGCGATGCCAAGACCAGCTAGCTGGCTTTACACTGAACCTCACATACATGTACTGTGTGAGTTCTGAGAACCTTACAGACTTCATGCAACCCAGAGTTTCAGTTGACACAAACCTATGATGTTTGATAAAGAATATAAAGACTTAGTTGGCAAATAATCTGCAATTTAAAATGTAAATAACGTGGTGCATTGGCACAGCAGCTGCGTCAACAGGTTCAATTCTTTAATAATTCAATGATTCAATAGTTTGTTCCGTTATCGTCTCGTTGGTCTCGCATACATCTGCGACAATGAGCAGTTTATTGGACCAGTTTGGTCAAGAGTTTAAGCTTACAGAGTACTGTTGGTGGATTTATTAAAACCTTGTTGAGGAATCTCTTAAAATGACGTTTTATTTGCAAGTATTGACAGTATCAGTGACCTTAGTTACTTAGTCTTTATTATTATTTAAATGCTCCGGAAACTATGCTTTGTTGACTGGATCACCGATATGAAAGTGTTGTAATGTGAAAGTGTGATGCTCTATGGATTCTCTGTGTCATAGTGTCATATTGAGGGTAATATGAGGTGCATTCATTTAGGGTCAGCTTTTTTGGCGTTTCCATCTCTTATAAAACAATGCCAGTCATTGTGTAAGTCAATTGCACTATCGCGCTTGTGTGTGTTTCTTCAACCCTTTTCTGTTCAAGATTGAAAATGTGAGTCTCAGATGTGTGGATAAAGAATTTGTTTTTTTTGTTCCACTCTCTGTACTCTTGTCTGTTTGTATTTCTTATGATTTGTGAGGGAAGTAGAAATAACTCCTTTAAAGCAGCTCTAGGTAACTTGGACTCATTACTAATCCCTGCTGGTTGAGAACCGCAAATACTCTTTGCCAGTGTCGTAAAGAGGAAAAATACCAGTCCTTCACGTGGGTTTGTTGACACAGCCGGCATACTGAAGCATCGCTTGGAAATATGTCAACCAACAAGGTAAAGTAACATGCGTTACATGTTTGTTTGTTTTAAATATTGTTATATTGTTCTTTTGAATGTGACAGACAACTACAATTACACAAACAAGGATAGTGTATTGCTTAGCCAGACGGCAGTGTTTTGCGCTTGGTTTGCATCATTCTCGTCGATGAAAATTGCTTGGAAACGATGTGGTGAATAATGGTTATAATATTACAACAGGTTATAAACCCGGTAGCTGTAATGCCTATGTAGCCGAGTCTTCTGGACACCTACAGCGAGGGCTCCACTGGAAATAATACACAAACACAGATTGCAAGTTTCTGACGAGAGGTTGCTCGCCCACACTCTCTTTTTATTGAACACCTCCGATACCAACGCACCTCACTTCACTTTCACACTTCTCACTTCCGGTCTTTTGTCCTTCAAAATAAACTCCTCACTTCCTATACATTGAACCATACTAAGAGCTGCCAAAATAGGAGAACTGCTGGCTAAACACAAAAGTCGGTTACACCTACAACAACCGTTAAGACGACGTAACGTCGCATTGATTCGGTGGAAATGGTGAAGTGATGAAGTAAACACGCTGTCGTTCATCGAGGTTATTTATTGGGTTCCATTCCGTCATTTTACAATCTTATGTATTTGTAATAGTAGTATGTAAGACTGCCTCTAAATAAACGTGTGACGTTGCCGTGAAGTGGTTCGCCCGGTAATGACGACACAAGAAGCCGTGTCGGGTCGTGCGTGTAAGTTACACAGTGCAGTTACAGCCGGCGCAACCCCCCTCTCGCTGCCGAGGCGACACCATTGATCCTATTAATTGTTTATCTACTGCTTTACTGAGTTTAGCATCATAATTTTACAGACGAAAAGTTACCTAGAGTTGCTTTAATACAAAATAAACGGCACAATATAAAGTTATTTATTTATTTTACATATTTACTCTATATGTTTGCATTTGATTCAGAAAACAGAATATTTTTCCGAACTATTATAATTTGTTGGTTCCTCGGCCCATAATTGCTTTCTTTGTGTTCCTCTCTGGTCTAAGCAAGATAATGTAGCATTTTGGCCCAAAGAGAGCCACCAGGAGGCCAAAGCTGGATGCTAAAATAGCAAATACTTCCACTGCATCTGCATATTTACCTGGGGAATTAACATAAGCAGGGACAAAGGCCACCCATACAGCACAGAAGATCAGCATGCTGAATGTGATGAGCTTGGCCTCATTAAAGTTGTCAGGAAGGTTCCTCGCCAGGAATGCTAATAGGAAGCTAATGATAGCCAGTAAGCCAATGTAACCAAGTAGAACTGCAAAACCCAGAGTTGACCCAACGACACACTCATAAACTATCTTGTCATTGTGGTATTGTGTGTTTTTATGTGGAGCAGGTGAGGAAGACACAAGCCAAGCAATGCAGATTGCAGCCTGGACGGAAGTAAGACCCAGAACTGTCCCTCTCTGCTGCATGGCACCAAACCACTTCAGACTGGCGCCCCCTCCTGGCTTGGAGGCCTTGAACACAGCCAGAACCACCATGGTTTTCACCAGGATGCATGAGACACAGAGGACAAAGCTGATGCCAAAGGCTGCATGTCTCAGCTGGCATGTCCACAGCCTGGGATGCCCAATGAAAAGCAGAGAACACAGGAAACAAAGCTTGAGTGACGCTAACAGCAGGAAACTGAGCTCTGAGTTGTTGGCTCGAACTATAGGAGTGCTATGGTGACAGATGAAGATGCCCAGAACAATGGCAGAGATGAATGTTCCCAGCAAGGAAGCAGCTGTCAAACAGATCCCCAGAGGTTCTTGATAGGAGAGGAACTCTGTTTTCTTGGGGACACAGTGGTCACGCTGTGGGCTGGACCAGAAGTTCTCTGGACAGCTGCTGCACTCCATGGAGTCTAAGAAGATGGAGACAGTTTGAAAAGAGGCCTCATATCCTTCATGTTTTCCCATTTCCCATTTCCCAAAACCAACCAGTGTTATTGCTGAATTTTCCCTCAGAACAAGGGACACAGTCAAAGCAGCAAACAGGTTGTCCTTTCTTTCTGGCCATTCTGGTACCAGGAGGACAACTCTCACTGCACACTGACCGAGGAGCCTATGGGAACAATGATTCAAACAAGCAAACAAGCAAATCTTATTCTATTGAAATGGATGTAATCGTTTTTGTGTGGAATTCCATCGGCATCTAATAAATCATTCAGTGTGTTACCTTTTTTGATTCAAAGTTCCAGAAGATTTGATTGTCCTTAATTGTGAGTTCTTCTCCTTTTAGTGCCGATCTTTTGACATCACCGACATTCTGAACTTTAGCTGTGCCATCAGGCAGCAACACCCAGTTCATGATGTCATATACTGGTAAAACATCCCCATTCTCATCAAAGGAGACTTCATCACCAAACCATGTGGTGAAGTTGACCTTTTGCAAATAATGCACAAGCTGTTGAAAGCAAAATAAGTCATGTATTAAAAGTATAGGCTAATATCATAACATTTATTGTGAAACATATAACTACCCACTTTGCTACCTCTCTCAAACACATACATATGGGTATATAAAACAATGTGTTAGTTTTTCCAAGATTTCTGTTACTAAACCAAAGAGACTCAATAGGTTTCAATAGAGTAACACACAGTTGTCTTGGATATCAAACCTGCCATGGCTCCAGGCTTTTCAAGTCACCACAGCTGTTCCCACTGAAAGGGCCTCTCCCTGGTTCACACCTCAGCATATCATCAAGGGCATATGCCAGAGCATACACTGCTTTGTACACATTATACTCTGGTCGGAGGTTTGAAATGTCCAGAAACTCAGTGACTGCGCTGAAAAGGTCTTCTTGTCCAGTGCACAATGGCCTTCCTGGGTCTGAGTGATTTGTCCTTGCAAATCTGCATTTAAATGTATGCTCCCAAAACTGCTTTACCTGAAACATAATCAAAGCATTATTTTTACATACCAAACTAGTTTGTGGGTGATGTGACTACATTGATGATTCAGGTCTCACCACGTCATTTTCATGACTGCTGTTGTGCTGCTGGTCAGGACGTACTTGAAGGAGAAATTCCCTCAGTCCTGGTATTTCCCCTCGACGGATGGCGATGCCTAGTGTTCCAGCCAGGTATAGCATTAGCTGAGGAGTCTGGAGCACAGCAGCTGCTGTCCAAGCTTCACTAGCCATCCACTGTAGGCCTGTGACATTCTGCCTCACCACCTGGGCACAAGAGCAAATAGAACAATAGATAATGTTCCCAGTTGAGATGTTTACATTTAGTGTATTGACGCCCCACGTATGTGTGATATATTGCAGAAAGAATCATTGTTAAATCTCCAAGTGCAGCTTCTTTTAGTCCAGTCACCCACAACCCACATGCACCCTCCTGCATGTTCACTGTTCCATCCAGTTTAAGACTGCATATTTCAGCAAGTTGTCTCTTGCCACACCTCCAGGGCAAATACAAGATGCAGAAACACCATTTACATGAAAAAAATTATTTTCATGCAAAAATTTCTGGGCAATATTTGAAAATAATAAAATTGTAAATGCATCTGGAAAACAATCTGCAACTGTATATGTTCATACAACAGTCATCTTAGTAGATTAGATACTATATCAAAATCAAATGTTCACCTCCTCCATCAGATGAATCATGTGGCTCTCATGTGCAAACACAATCACCACGCGAGCTGTGGATCTCTTCATCACATCCACTATCCTCTTTAATTCATCATGATCTCTGGCCCAGGGTAAAACCTCCAGGTAGGCGATGCAACCTCCTCCTGACTGAGACAGGTCAGTTTGAAAGGACCGAGCAGCATGACGTCCATAATCATCATCACTGATTAACAAGCCTGTCCATGTCCATCCAAAATGTTGGAGGATTTGAATCATGGCTCGCACCTGGAGGAGTCAGAGAGAAATATTGAGTGATATAGCCCTGCAAACACAGTTAGTAAAGGCAGAACGAGTGTAGCTGGTAAAGTACAAACCAACTCATCTCTTTTCTTTGATCTTGATTTACAGTGACCTGATGTGACTTTGTCCTGTGTAACATTGACCTGCACAACTCTTTTTAAAGGCATTATTATCCATCTCACCTGAAAAGCATCACTTGGAATTGTTCTGAAAAAGGATGGGAATTTTTGCCGCTCGCTCAGGCAGGCACATGTGGCAAAGTAACTCACCTGTGGATGAAACAGACAACATGTCAATTTTATTGTCACTTTCCAAAGATGACTAATTACTAGTTATTCATTTTCAAAATGTTTCAAGAAGGCAATGCTGAAACTTACCATTGGTATTCTGTACAACCCTAAAACAGTGGAGATGGCAATAGAACGAGTTGACGAAGAATCGCCCACAATCCCTATGACTGGAGGATTTCCTTCACAGGTGTCCCCCAACACAAACTGCTCATCTGGACCGCTGACTAAAGACAAGGCAGCACGGAAACCAATTGCTAGTTTGAGGCAGTTATCATAGAGGCTGTATCCAAGTGTTACGTTTGGTAGAAGGTTGGAATTTTTGTTGATTTCCTCAATAGCAAACACCATTGTTTGGGCCTGCCTGAACCCTAGAACATCAAAACTACAGAAATATAGTGTGTTTGTTAAAATTGAACAATGCAATTAATCCATTCAAAAATAAAAAATTTTGGTTAAATGCAAAATTGAACATTTTTCACATGACTAAGATTTTCCATTTACGATGAAAAATGAACACAGCTTGAATGCACATTGCAAATATTTGTAATATGCTGTGTTTCACTCACACTCACCCATGGCAAGTGGGCTGTTCCAGCTCTGAGGTAAAAGACAAGTCGGGAAAGACGGAAAAGAAGTGTATCTGAAACAATCCTCCCAGAACCACATCTCCAGACTGGCTCATCCCATTTAGACGAAACCGTCCCTCCATCTGGCAGGAGGGGTAAGGTGGGGAGGACTCAACACAGCGAGAGCATGAATGCAGCAGCAGGTAATAAAGGAGCAACAGCAGTGTGATCTTGATGTATGCCCACATGATCTCTCAATCTCTGTCCTGTGTTGCAGTGGACCCTCCTTTTATGGATTTTCAGTCCTGTCTTTCTTAAGAGAAAGGGCAGGGCCGACCGCTCCTTATGTTTTATTGTGTATTAACATCTTTAAAAGCCTATTTCTACATGAATAAATACAAGCCAAATTGAATTGTGCAAAAAGAAGCCAGCTTTTTTAAAAAATTAATCACCTTAACTGCGTTAGTTTATTAAATAGTTTGGAATATGGTTGTTTACATTTTTGTTGAATTTCATCAGCTTTTGTTGGTTCTACTAAGGTGATGAGGGGTGACATTTGTCTTACTGGTAAAAAAAAGATAGTCACCATAAAAGGTCATCTCCCTGTTGTGTCGGTGTGTGCTTATTAGGGACTGAGCCAAGCAATATACCAGCCCTGGAACAGAGTTTGTCATTTCACCTTGTTATCTTCAAGATTTAAAGTGCGAGTCTCAGATATTTGGATGAAGAATTTTATTTTTGTTTCACTTCCTGTACTAGATTTGCTTTTTTATCACCTGTGTGATCAGAAGCATTTGACCATGAGAAAAGTAGAAATAATTCACACATATCAACAATTAATTTTTGCTACAACTTTATTGCATATATTTGCATTTGAGTTAGAAAGTGAAATATTTCCCGGCTTTCATGTTTTGGGCGTAACTCGACCCATGATTGCTTTTTTTGTGTTCCTCTCTGGTCTCAGCAGAATAATGTAACATTTTGGGCCAAACAGTGCCACCAGGAGGCCAAAGCTAGAAGCTAAAATAGCAAATACCTCTACTGCATCTGCATATTTACCTGGGGAATTAACATAAGCAGGGACAAAGGCCACCCATACAGCACAGAAGATCAGCATGCTGAATGTGATGAGCTTGGCTTCATTAAAGTTGTCAGGAAGATTCCTCGCCAGGAATGCTAACAGGAAGCTAATGATAGCCAGCAAACCAATGTAACCAAGTAAAGCGGCAAAACCAAGTGTCGACCCAACAACACACTCATAAACTATCTTGTCATTGTGGTATTGTGTGTTTTTATGTGGAGTAGGTGAGGAAGACACAAGCCAAGCAGTGCAGATTGCTGCCTGGATGGAAGTAAGACCCAGAACTGTCCCTCTCTGCTGCATGGCACCAAACCACTTCAGACTGGCGCCCCCTCCTGGCTTGGAGGCCTTGAACACAGCCAGAACCACCATGGTTTTCACCAGGATGCATGAGACACAGAGGACAAAGCTGATGCCAAAGGCTGCATGTCTCAGCTGGCATGTCCACAGTCTGGGACGGCCAATGAAAAGCAGAGAACACAGGAAACATAGCTTGAGTGACGCTAACAGCAGGAAACTGAGCTCTGAGTTGTTGGCTCGAACTATAGGAGTGCTATGGTGACAGATGAAGATGCCCAGAACAATGGCAGAAATGAATGTTCCCAGCAAGGAAGCAGCTGTCAAACAGATCCCCAGAGGTTCTTGATAGGAGAGGAACTCTGTTTTCTTGGGGACACAGAGGTCACGCTGTGGGCTGGACCAGAAGTCCTCTGGACAGCTGCTGCACTCCATGGAGTCTAAGATGATGGAGACAGTTTTAAAAGAGGTCTTATATCCTTCTTGTTTTCCCATTATGTTCTTCACTATCACATGTCAATCTGAAAACCAACCAGTGTCATTGCTGAATTTTCCCTCAGAACAAGGGACACAGTCAAAGCAGCAAACAGGTTGTCCTTTCTTTCTGGCCATTCTGGTACCAGGAGGACAACTCTCACTGCACACTGACCGAGGGGCCTATGTGAACAATGATTCAAACAAGCAAACAAACAACCAAACAGTCTTATTCTATTGAAATGGATGTAATTATTTTTGTGATGAAATCAACAGGCATCTAATAAATCATTCAGTGTGTTACCTGTTTTGATTCAAAGTTCCAGAAGATTTGATTGTCCTTAATTGTGAGTTCTTCTCCTTTTAGTGCCGATCTTTTGACATCACCTACATTCTGAACTTTAGCTGTGCCATCAGGCAGCAACACCCAGTTCATGATGTCATATACTGGTAAAACATCACCATTCTCATCAAAGGAGACTTCATCGCCAAACCATGTGGTGAAGTTGACCTTTTGCAAATAATGCACAAGCTGTTGAAAGCAAAATAAGTCATGTATTAAAAGTATAGGCTAATATCATAACATTTAGTTAGTTATTTTGTGTAAAATATAACTACCCACTTTGCTACCTCTCTCACACACATACATATAGGTATACAAAACAATGTGTTAGTTTTTCCAAGATTTCTGTTACTATACCAAAGAGAATCAATAGGTTTCAATAGAGTAACATCCAGTTGTCTTGGATATCAAACCTGCCATGGCTCCAGGCTTTTCAAGTCACCACAGCTGTTCCCACTGAAAGGGCCTCTCCCTGGTTCACACCTCAGCATATCATCAAGGGCATATGCCAGAGCATACACTGCTTTGTACACATTATACTCTGGCCGGAGGTTTGAAATGTCCAGAAACTCAGTGACTGCGCTGAAAAGGTCTTCTTGTCCAGTGCACAATGGCCTTCCCGGGTCTGAGTGATTTGTCCTTGCAAATCTGCATTTAAATGTATGCTCCCAAAACTGCTTTACCTGAAACATAATCAAAGCATTATTTTTACATACCGCACAATTTTTTGGGTGATGTGACTACGTCAATGATTCAGCTCTCACCACGTCATTTTCATGACTGCTGTTGTGCTGCTGGTCAGGACGTACTTGAAGGAGAAATTCCCTCAGTCCTGGTATTTCCCCTCGACGGATGGCGATGCCTAGTGTTCCAGCCAGGTATGGCATTAGCTGAGGAGTCTGGAGCACAGCAGCTGCTGTCCAAGCTTCACTAGCCATCCACTGCAGGCCTGTGACACTCTGCCTCACCACCTGTGCACAGGAGCCAATAGCAGATTACATATTGTTCCCAGTTGAAATGTTTACATTTAGTATATCGACACCGTATGCATGTGTGATATATTACATCAGGATTCATTCCTACATTTCAAAGTTCATCTTCTTTTTGTCCAGTCACCCACAACCCACATGCACCCTGTTGCTTTTTCACTGTTCCAACCTGGTTGAGACTGGAAATTTCAGCAAGTTCTCTCTTGCCACTCATCCAGGGCAAGTACAAGATGGAGCAACATAATTTTAATTATAAAATTCACTTTCATTCACAAATGTTGTGACAATATTTGAGATTTATGAAATTGTAAGTGTGTTTGAAAACTTTCTGCAAGGGTATATTTTCATACACCAGTCTTAGTAGATTAGATACAGTGTCAAGATCACCTCGTCCATGAGTTGAATCATGTGGCTCTCATGTGCAAACACAATCACCACGCGAGCTGTGGATCTCTTCATCACATCCACTATCCTCTTAAATTCCTCATGATCTCTGGCCCAGGGTAAAACCTCCAGGTAGGCGATGCAACCTCCTCCTGACTGAGACAGGTCAATTTGAAAGGACCGAGCAGCATGACGTCCATAATCATCATCACTGATTAACAAGCCTGTCCATGTCCATCCAAAATGTTGGAGGATTTGAATCATGGCTCGCACCTGGAGGAGTCAGAGAGAAATATTTAATTTTAAAACTCTGTAAACGCAGTGATTAAACACAGAGTGTAACTGCCAGTGAACAGACCCAATTCTTTTTTCCACTTTTAATTTACAGTAACCTCATGTCTCTTTGATCTGTGGAACATTCACATGTACAGTTTCTTTTAATAGTATTCTTATTCTCCTCACCTGAAAAGCATCACTTGGAATTGTTCTGAAAAAGGATGGGAATTTTTGCCGCTCGCTCAGGCAGGCACATGTGGCAAAGTAACTCACCTGTGGATGAAATCGACAACATGTCAATTTTATTGTTACCCTCCAAAGATGACTAATTCATAATATTCATTTTCAAAATGTTTCAAGAAGGCAATGCTGAAACTTACCATTGGTATTCTGTACAACCCTAAAACAGTGGAGATGGCAATAGAACGTGTCGACGAAGAATCACCAACAATCCCTATGACTGGAGGATTTCCTTCACAGGTGTCCTTCAACACAAACTGCTCCTCTGGACCGCTGACTAAAGACAAGGCGGCACGGAATGCAATTGCTAGTTTGGCACAGTTATCATAGAGTTTGTATCCAAGAGTTACGTTTGGTAGAAGTTTGAAATTTTTGTTGATTTCCTCAATAGCAAACACCATAGTCTTGGCCCGCTTGAACCCTAGAACATCAAAACTACAGAAATATAGTATGTTTGTTAAAATTGAACAATTCAATGAATCCATTCAAAAATCAAAAATTTTGGTTAAATGCAAAAATTGAACATTTTTCACATGACTAAGATTTTCCATTTACGGCGAAAAATGAACAAAGCTTGAATGCACATTGCAAATATTTGTAATATGCTGTGTTTCACTCACACTCACCCATGGCAAGTGGGCTGTTCCGGCTCTGCAGTAAAAGACAAGTCGGGAAAGACGGAAAAGAAGTGTATCTGAAACAATCCTCCCAGAACCACATCTCCAGACTGGCTCATCCCATTTAGACGAAACCGTCCCTCCATCTGGCAGGAGGGGTAAGGTGGGGAGGACTCAACACAGCGAGAGCATGAATGCAGCAGCAGGTAATAAAGGAGCAACAGCAGTGTGATCTTGATGAATGCCCACATGATCTCTCGATCTCTGTCCTGTGTTGCAGTGGACCCTCCTTTTATGGATTTTCAGTCCTGTCTTTCTTAAGAGAAAGGGCAGGGCCGACCGCTCCTTATGTTTTATTGTGTATTAACATCTTTAAAAGCCTATTTCTACATGAATAAATACAAGCCAAATTGAATAGTGCAAAAAGAAGCCAGCTTATTTAAAAAAATAATCACCTTAACTGTGTTAGTTTATTAAATAGTTTGGAATATAGTTGTTTACATTTTTGTTGAATTTCATCAGCTTTTGTTGGTTCTACTAAGGTGATGAGGGGTGACATTTGTCTTACTGGTAAAAAAAAGATAGTCACCATAAAAGGTCATCTCCCTGTTGTGTCGGCGTGTGCTTATTAGGGACTGAGCCAAGCAATATACCAGCCCTGGAACAGAGTTTGTCATTCCACCTTGTTATCTTCAAGATTTAAAGTGCGAGTCTCAGATATTTGGATGAAGAATTTTATTTTTGTTTCACTTCCTGTACTAGATTTGCTTTTTTATCACCTGTGTGATCAGAAGCATTTGACCATGAGAAAAGTAGAAATAATTCACACATATCAACAATTAATTTTTGCTACAACTTTATTGCATATATTTGCATTTGAGTTAGAAAGTGAAATATTTCCCGGCTTTCATGTTTTGGGCGTAACTCGACCCATGATTGCTTTTTTTGTGTTCCTCTCTGGTCTCAGCAGAATAATGTAACATTTTGGGCCAAACAGTGCCACCAGGAGGCCAAAGCTGGAAGCTAAAATAGCAAATACCTCCACTGCATCTGCATATTTACTTGGGGAATTAACATAAGCAGGGACAAAGGCCACCCATACAGCACAGAAGATCAGCATGCTGAATGTGATGAGCTTGGCTTCATTAAAGTTGTCAGGAAGATTCCTCGCCAGGAATGCTAACAGGAAGCTAATGATAGCTAGCAAGCCAATGTAACCAAGTAGAACTGCAAAACCCAGAGTTGACCCAACAACACACTCATAAACTATCTTGTCATTGTGGTATTGTGTGTTTTTATGTGGAGCAGGTGAGGAAGACACAAGCCAAGCAGTGCAGATTGCTGCCTGGATGGAAGTAAGACCCAGAACTGTCCCTCTCTGCTGCATCACGCCAAACCACTTCAGACTGGCGCCCCCTCCTGGCTTGGAGGCCTTGAACACAGCCAGAACCACCATGGTTTTCACCAGGATGCATGAGACACAGAGGACAAAGCTGATGCCAAAGGCTGCATGTCTCAGCTGGCATGTCCACAGCCTGGGGCGGCCAATGAAAAGCAGAGAACACAGGAAGGAGAGTTTAATTGATACCAATATTAGAAAACTGAGCTCTGAGTTGTTGGCTCGAACTATTGGAGTGCTATGGTGACAGATGAAGATGCCCAGAACAATGGAAGAGATGAATGTTCCCAGCAAGGAAGCAGCTGTCAAACAGATCCCCAGAGGTTCTTGATAGGAGAGGAACTCTGTTTTCTTGGGGACACAGTGGTCACGCTGTGGGCTGGACCAGAAGTCCTCTGGACAGCTGCTGCACTCCATGGAGTCTAAGATGATGGAGACAGTTTTAAAAGAGGTCTTATATCCTTCATGTTTTCCCATTATGTTCTTCACTATCATATCTAAAACTGAAAACCAACCAGTGTTATTGCTGAATTTTCCCTCAGAACAAGGGACACAGTCAAAGCAGCACACAGGTTGTCCTTTTTTTCTGGCCATTCTGGTACCAGGAGGACAACTCTCACTGCACACTGACCGAGGAGCCTATGTGAACAATGATTCAAACAAACAAACAAACAGTCTTATTCTATTGAAATGGAATGTAATTGTGAGCAATTCCACAGGCATCGAATAATCTTTGCAGTGTGTTACCTGTTTTGATTCAAAGTTCCAAAAGATAAGGTCATCCTTAATTGTGAGTTCTTCTCCTTTTAGTGCCGATCTTTTGACATCACCTACATTCTGAACTTTAGCTGTGCCATCAGGCAGCAGCGCCCAGTTCATGATGTCATATACTGGTAAAACTTCCCCATTCTCATCAAAGGAGACTTCATCACCAAACCATGTGGTGAAGTTGACCTTTTGTAAATAATGTACAAGCTGTTGAAAGCAAAATAAGTCATGTATTAAAAGTATAGGCTAATATCATAACATTTATTGTGCAACATATAACTACCCACTTTGCTACCTCTCTCAAACACATACATATAGGTATACAAAACAATGTGTTAGTTTTTCCAAGATTTCTGTTACTATACCAAAGAGATTCAATAGGTTTCAATAGAGTAACATACAGTTGTCTCGGATATCAAACCTGCCATGGCTCCAGGCTTTTCAAGTCACCACAGCTGTTCCCACTGAAAGGGCCTCTCCCTGGTTCACACCTCAGCATATCATCAAAGGCATATGCCAGAGCATACACTGCTTTGTACACATTATACTCTGGCCGGAGGTTTGAAATGTCCAGAAACTCAGTGACTACACTGAAAAGGTCTTCTTGTCCAGTGCACAATGGCCTTCCTGGGTCTGAGTGATTTGTCCTTGCAAATCTGCATTTAAATGTATGCTCCCAAAACTGCTTTACCTGAAACATAATCAATTATTATTTTTACATACCAAAATATTGTGTCGGTGGTGTGACTACGTTGATGTTTCAGCTCTCACCATTTTATTTCCATGACTGCTGTTGTGCTGCTGGTCAGGACGTACTTGAAGGAGAAATTCCCTCAGTCCTGGTATTTCCCCTCGACGGATGGCGATGCCTAGTGTTCCAGCCAGGTATGGCATTAGCTGAGGAGTCTGGAGCACAGCAGCTGCTGTCCAAGCTTCACTAGCCATCCACTGCAGGCCTGTGACATTTTGCCTCACCACCTGTGCACAGAAACAAATAATAGAACATTATGTATTTTCCCAATTTAAATATTTACATTTGGTGTCTTGACTGGAATTGCATGTGTGATATATTGCATCAGGAATCATTGTTAAATTTACAAGTGCAACTTCTTTTAGTCCACTAAGCTATCCAGACGCACCCAGCTGCACGTGTACTGTTCTATCCAGGTTGAGACTGGACAGTTTAGCAAGATAATGTCTCTTGCCACACATCCAGATAAAGTACAAGAATTTTTTTCTGTTGTAACTCATCTTGTTATTGCTAAACAACAAATAAATTATTTGCATTTGTTTGTATTTGTCTGGTGCAGCCACACCATTTGAAAGACAAAAAAGTATTTCCTTGCAATCTCATGTCAATATCTGAGATTTATGAAATTTGAAGTATGCCTAAAAATCTTTTGACTACTGTATATTCCCATACAAAAGTCTTTCTGGATTATATACTGTATTCACCTCTTCCATGAGTTGAATCATGTGGCTCTCATGTGCAAACACAATCACCACGCGAGCTGTGGATCTCCTCATCACATCCACTATCCTCTTTAATTCCTCATGATCTCTTCCTCTGGATAAAACCTCCAGGTAGGCGATGCAACCTCCTCCTGACTGAGACAGGTCAGCTTGAAAGGACCGAGCAGCATGACGTCCATAATCATCATCACTGATTAACAAGCCTGTCCATGTCCATCCAAAATGTTGGAGGATTTGAATCATGGCTCGCACCTGGAGGAGTCAGAGAAGGATTGAGTGTTAAAACTATTTGAACATGGAAATTAAACACAGACGTAGTGTAAATGCCTATGAGTAACAAAAGGTCTTTCTTTTCTCAGTGACGTGATGTTTCTTTACTCTGAGTCCCATTTACTGGCACGCTGTCTTTGAAATGCATCTTTATTCTTCTCACCTGAAAAGCATCACTTGGAATTGTTCTGAAAAAGGATGGGAATTTTTGCCGGTCACTCAGGCAGGCACATGTGGCAAAGTAACTCACCTGCAGATGAAACAGACAACATGTCAATTTTATTGTTAACTTCCATAAATAACTAATTAATGGATATTCGCTTTTAAAATGTTTCAGGAGTATTTTTAGAAGTTAATGCTGAAACTTACCATTGGTATTCTGTACAAACCTAAAACAGTGGAGATGGCAATAGAACGTGTCGATGAAGAATCACCCACAATCCCTATGACTGGGGGATTTCCTTCACAGGTGTCCTCCAACACAAACTGCTCCTCTTTACCGCTGACCAAAGACAAGGCGGCACGGAATGCAATTGCTAGTTTGCCACAGTTATCATAGAGTTTGTATCCAAGTGTTATGTTTGGTAGCAGGTTGGAATTTTTGTTGATTTCATCAATGGCAAACACCATAGTCTGGACCTGCCTGAACCCTAGAACATGAAAACTACAGAAATAAAGTGTTTCTTTCAAAGTTGATCAATGTGATGAGTCAATTTAAATTTGACATATTTCAGTCTAATGAAAAAAGGACATTTAACACAGCAGGAATCATATTACAAGTATTTGAAATCATCCTAGTCTCGCTCACACACTCACCCATGGCAAGTGGGCTGTTCCGGTTCTGAGGTGAAAGACATGTCGGGAAAGACGGAAAATAAGTGTATCGGAAACAATCCTCCCAGAACCACATCTCCAGTCTGGCTCATCCCATTGAGACGAAACTGTCCCTCCATCTGGCAGGAGGGGTAAGGTGGGGAGGACTCAACACAGTGAGTGCATGAATGCAGCAGCAGGTAATAAAGGAGCAACAGCAATGTGATCTTGATGAATGCCCACATGATCTCTCGATCTCTCTCCTGTGTTGCAGTGGACCCTCCTTTTATGGATTTTCAGTATTGTCTTTTCCAAGATACAATCAATAAAATGCAAAGTAAAAGAAAGGGCAGGGCCTAAGACACATTATGTTTTTATTGTACAACAAAAAAGACTTTTTCTATATACCAAGTCTAATTGTGGAGAAAAAGTGTACTGAACAATAAATCATCTGAACTGTTGTCATTTATTTTACAAGCACAAATTGATAAATCAAACAGTTTGGAACTTGGATGTTTACAATTACAACTCTGTTTCAATTCATCAGCTTTTATTTTGTCTAGTGTCATGATAAGAACTGGCATTTTCATCACTGTTAAAAACAAGATTGGTCACCATTCAAGGCCATCACACTCTTGTGGCCGTGTGTGTTTCCTCCAACTTGTGATTTTTAAGATAAAAATGTGAGTCTCAGATATTTGGAAGAAGAATTTGTTTTTTGGATCACTTCCTGTGCTAGATTTGTGTTTTTATTGCCTGTGTGTGAGATCAGAAGCATTTGACCATGAGAAAAATAGAAATAATTCACATGATATAAACAAGTCATTTTTACTACACATTTATTGCATATGTTTGCATTTGAGTTAGAAAGTGAAATATTTTCCCAGCTTTCATGTTTTGGGCGAAACTCGACTCATGATTGCTTTCTTTGTGTTCCTCTCTGGTCTCAGCAAAATAATGTAACATTTTGGGCCAAAAAGTGCCACCAGGAGGCCAAAGCTAGAAGCTAAAATAGCAAATACCTCCACTGCATCTGCATATTTACCTGGCGAATTAACATAAGCAGGGACAAAGGCCACCCATACAGCACAGAAGATCAACATGCTGAATGTGATGAGCTTGGCTTCATTAAAGTTGTCAGGAAGATTCCTCGCCAGAAATGCTAACAGGAAGCTAATGATAGCCAGTAAGCCAATGTAACCAAGTAACACTGCAAAACCCAGAGTCGACCCAACGACACACTCATAAACTATCTTGTCATTGTGGTATTGTGTGTTTTTATGTGGAGCAGGTGAGGAAGACACAAGCCAAGCAGTGCAGATTGCTGCCTGGATGGAAGTAGGACCCAGAACTGTCCCTCTCTTTTGCATGGTGCCAAACCACTTCAGACTGGCGCCCCCTCCTGGCTTGGAGGCCTGGAACACAGCCAGAACCACCATGGTTTTCACCAGGATGCATGAGACACAGAGGACAAAGCTGATGCCAAAGGCTGCATGTCTCAGCTGGCATGTCCACAGTCTGGGGCGGCCAATGAAAAGCAGGGAACACAGGAAGGAGAGTTTAATTGATACCAATATTAGAAAACTGAGCTCTGAGTTGTTGGCTCGAACTATAGGAGTGCTATGGTGACAGATGAAGATGCCCAGAACAATGGCAGAGATGAATGTTCCCAGCAAGGAAGCAGCTGTCAAACAGATCCCCAGAGGTTCTTGATAGGAGAGGAACTCTGTTTTCTTGGGGACACAGTGGTCACGCTGTGGGCTGGACCAGAAGTCCACTGGACAACTGCTGCACTCCATGGAGTCTAAGATGATGGAGACAGTTTTAAAAGAGGTCTTATATCCTTCTTGTTTTCCCATTATGTTCTTCACTATCACATGTAAATCTGAAAACCAACCAGTGTTATTGCTGAATTTTCCCTCAGAACAAGGGACACAGTCAAAGCAGCACACAGGTTGTCCTTTCTTTCTGGCCATTCTGGTACCAGGAGGACAACTGTCACTGCACACTGACCGAGGGGCCTATGTGAACAATGATTCAAACAAACAAACAAACAACCAAACAAACAACCAAACAGTCTTATTCTATTGAAATGGATGTAATTATTTTTGTGATGAAATCAACAGGCATCTAATAAATCATTCAGTGTGTTACCTGTTTTGATTCAAAGTTCCAGAAGATTTGATTGTCCTTAATTGTGAGTTCTTCTCCTTTTAGTGCCGATCTTTTGACATCACCTACATTCTGAACTTTAGCTTCACATGTACAGTTTATTTTAATAGTATTCTTATTCTCCTCACCTGAAAAGCATCACTTGGAATTGTTCTGAAAAAGGATGGGAATTTTTGCCGCTCGCTCAGGCAGGCGCATGTAGCAAAATAACTCACCTGTGGATGAAATCGACAACATGTCAATTTTATTGTTACCCTCCAAAGATGACTAATTCATAATATTCATTTTCAAAATGTTTCAAGAAGGCAATGCTGAAACTTACCATTGGTATTCTGTACAACCCTAAAACAGTGGAGATGGCAATAGAACGTGTCGACGAAGAATCACCAACAATCCCTATGACTGGAGGATTTCCTTCACAGGTGTCCCCCAACACAAACTGCTCCTCTGGACCGCTGACTAAAGACAAGGCGGCACGGAATGCAATTGCGAGTTTGGCACAGTTATCATAGAGCCTGTATCCAAGAGTTACGTTTGGTAGAAGGTTGAAATTTTTGTTGATTTCCTCAATAGCAAACACCATAGTCTTGGCCCGCTTGAACCCTAGAACATCAAAACTACAGAAATATAGTATGTTTGTTAAAATTGAACAATTCAATGAATCCATTCAAAAATCAAAAATTTTGGTTAAATGCAAAATTGAACATTTTTCACATGACTAAGATTTTCCATTTACGGCGAAAAATGAACAAAGCTTGAATGCACATTGCAAATATTTGTAATATGCTGTGTTGGATCACTCACACTCACACTGGATCACTCACACTCACCCATGGCTAGTGGGCTGTTTCAGCTCTGAGGTAAAAGACAAGTCGGGAAAGACGGAAAAGAAGTGTAAATAAAAGGTCATCTCCCTGTTGTGTCGGTGTGTGCTTATGAGGGACTGAGCCAAGCAATATACCAGCCCTGGAACAGAGTTTGTCATTCCACCTTGTTATCTTCAAGATTTAAAGTGCAAGTCTCAGATATTTGGATGAAGAATTTTATTTTTGTTTCACTTCTTGTACTAGATTTGCTTTTTTATCACCTGTGTGATCAGAAGCATTTGACCATGAGAAAAGTAGAAATAATTCACACATATCAACAATTAATTTTTGCTACAACTTTATTGCATATATTTGCATTTGAGTTAGAAAGTGAAATATTTCCCGGCTTTCATGTTTTGGGCGTAACTCGACTCATGATTGCTTTTTTTGTGTTCCTCTCTGGTCTCAGCAGAATAATGTAACATTTTGGGCCAAACAGTGCCACCAGGAGGCCAAAGCTGGATGCTAAAATAGCAAATACCTCTACTGCATCTGCATATTTACCTGGAGAATTAACATAAGCAGGGACAAAGGCCACCCATACAGCACAGAAGATCAGCATGCTGAATGTGATGAGCTTGGCTTCATTAAAGTTGTCAGGAAGATTCCTCGCCAGGAATGCTAACAGGAAGCTAATGATAGCTAGCAAGCCAATGTAACCAAGTAAAGCGGCAAAACCAACAGTTGACCCAACGACACACTCATAAACTATCTTGTCATTGTGGTATTGTGTGTTTTTATGTGGAGCAGGTGAGGAAGACACAAGCCAAGCAGTGCAGATTGCAGCCTGGACGGAAGTAAGACCCAGAACTGTCCCTCTCTGCTGCATCACGCCAAACCACTTCAGACTGGCGCCCCCTCCTGGCTTGGAGGCCTTGAACACAGCCAGAACCACCATGGTTTTCACCAGGATGCATGAGACACAGAGGACAAAGCTGATGCCAAAGGCTGCATGTCTCAGCTGGCATGTCCACAGTCTGGGACGGCCAATGAAAAGCAGAGAACACAGGAAACATAGCTTGAGTGACGCTAACAGCAGGAAACTGAGCTCTGAGTTGTTGGCTCGAACTATAGGAGTGCTATGGTGACAGATGAAGATGCCCAGAACAATGGCAGAAATGAATGTTCCCAGCAAGGAAGCAGCTGTCAAACAGATCCCCAGAGGTTCTTGATAGGAGAGGAACTCTGTTTTCTTGGGGACACAGAGGTCACGCTGTGGGCTGGACCAGAAGTCCTCTGGACAGCTGCTGCACTCCATGGAGTCTAAGATGATGGAGACAGTTTTAAAAGAGGTCTTATATCCTTCTTGTTTTCCCATTATGTTCTTCACTATCACATGTCAATCTGAAAACCAACCAGTGTCATTGCTGAATTTTCCCTCAGAACAAGGGACACAGTCAAAGCAGCAAACAGGTTGTCCTTTCTTTCTGGCCATTCTGGTACCAGGAGGACAACTCTCACTGCACACTGACCGAGGGGCCTATGTGAACAATGATTCAAACAAACAAACAAACAAACAGTCTTATTCTATTGAAATGGAATGTAATTGTGAGCAATTCCTCAGGCATCGAATAATCTTTGCAGTGTGTTACCCCTTTTGATTCAAAGTTCCAAAAGATAAGGTCATCCTTAATTGTGAGTTCTTCTCCTTTTAGTGCCAATCTTTTGACATCACCTACATTCTGAACTTTAGCTGTGCCATCAGGCAGCAGCGCCCAGTTCATGATGTCATATACTGGTAAAACATCCCCATTCTCATCAAAGGAGACTTCATCACCAAACCATGTGGTGAAGTTGACCTTTTGCAAATAATGCACAAGCTGTTGAAAGCAAAATAAGTCATGTATTAAAAGTATAGGCTAATATCATAACATTTATTGTGCAACATATAACTACCCATTTTGCTACCTCTCTCAAACACATACATATAGGTATACAAAACAATGTGTTAGTTTTTCCAAGATTTCTGTTACTATACCAAAGAGAATCAATAGGTTTCAATAGAGTAACATACAGTTGTCTCGGATATCAAACCTGCCATGGCTCCAGGCTTTTCAAGTCACCACAGCTGTTCCCACTGAAAGGGCCTCTCCCTGGTTCACACCTCAGCATATCATCAAGGGCATATGCCAGAGCATACACTGCTTTGTACACATTATACTCTGGCCGGAGGTTTGAAATGTCCAGAAACTCAGTGACTGCGCTGAAAAGGTCTTCTTGTCCAGTGCACAATGGCCTTCCTGGGTCTGAGTGATTTGTCCTTGCAAATCTGCATTTAAATGTATGCTCCCAAAACTGCTTTACCTGAAACATAATCAATTATTATTTTTACATACCAAAATATTTTGTCGGTGGTGTGACTACGTCGATGTTTCAGCTCTCACCATTTTATTTCCATGACTGCTGTTCTGCTGTTGGTCAGGACGTACTTGAAGGAGAAATTCCCTCAGTCCTGGTATTTCCCCTCGACGGATGGCGATGCCTAGTGTTCCAGCCAGGTATGGCATTAGCTGAGGAGTCTGGAGCACAGCAGCTGCTGTCCAAGCTTCACTAGCCATCCACTGCAGGCCTGTGACATTTTGCCTGACCACCTGTGCACAGAAACAAATAATAGAACATTATGTATTTTCCCAATTTAAATATTTACATTTGGTTGAGACTGGACAGTTTAGCAAGATAATGTCTCTTGCCACACATCCAGATAAAGTACAAGAATTTTTTTCTGTTGTAACTCATCTTGTTATTGCTAAACAACAAATAAATTATTTGCATTTGTTTGTATTTGTCTGGTGCAGCCACACCATTTGAAAGACAAAAAAGTATTTCCTTGCAATCTCATGTCAATATCTGAGATTTATGAAATTTGAAGTATGCCTACAAATCTTTTGACTACTGTATATTCCCATACAAAAGTCTTTCTGGATTATATACTGTATTCACCTCTTCCATGAGTTGAATCATGTGGGTCTCATGTGCAAACACAATCACCACGCGAGCTGTGGATCTCCTCATCACATCCACTATCCTCTTTAATTCCTCATGATCTCTGCCTCTGGGTAAAACCTCCAGGTAGGCGATGCAACCTTCTCCTGAATGAGACAGGTCAGCTTGAAAGGACCGAGCAGCATGATGTCCATAATCATTGTCACTGATTAAAAAGCCTGTCCATGTCCATCCAAAATGTTGGAGGATTTGAATCATGGCTCGCACCTGGAGGAGTCAGAGAAGGATTGAGTGTTAAAACTCTTTGAACATGGAAATTAAACACAGACATCGTGTAAATGCCTATGAGTAACAAAAGGTCTTTCTTTTCTCAGTGACGTGATGTTTCTTTACTCTGAGTCCCATTTACTGGCACGCTGTCTTTGAAATGCATCTTTATTCTTCTCACCTGAAAAGCATCACTTGGAATTGTTCTGAAAAAGGATGGGAATTTTTGCCGGTCACTCAGGCAGGCGCATGTGGCAAAGTAACTCACCTGTGGGTGAAACAGACAACATGTCAATTTTATTGTTAACTTCCATAAATAACTAATTAATGGATATTCGCTTTTAAAATGTTTCAGGAGTATTTTTAGAAGTTAATGCTGAAACTTACCATTGGTATTCTGTACAAACCTAAAACAGTGGAGATGGCAATAGAACGTGTCGATGAAGAATCACCCACAATCCCTATGACTGGAGGATTTCCTTCACAGGTGTCCTCCAACACAAACTGCTCCTCTTTACCGCTGACCAAAGACAAGGCGGCACGGAATGCAATTGCTAGTTTGCCACAGTTATCATAGAGTTTGTATCCAAGTGTTATGTTTGGTAGCAGGTTGGAATTTTTGTTGATTTCATCAATGGCAAACACCATAGTCTGGACCTGCCTGAACCCTAGAACATGAAAACTACAGAAATAAAGTGTTTCTTTCAAAGTTGATCAATGTGATGAGTCAATTTAAATTTGACATATTTCAGTCTAATGAAAAAAGGACATTTAACACAGCAGGTATCACATTACAAGTATTTGAAATCATCCTAGTCTCGCTCACACACTCACCCATGGCAAGTGGGCTGTTCCGGTTCTGAGGTGAAAGACATGTCGGGAAAGACGGAAAAGAAGTGTATCGGAAACAATCCTCCCAGAACCACATCTCCAGACTGGCTCATCCCATTGAGACGAAACTGTCCCTCCATCTGGCAGGAGGGGTAAGGTGGGGAGGACTCAACACAATGAGTGCATGAATGCAGCAGCAGGTAATAAAGGAGCAACAGCAATGTGATCTTGATGAATGCCCACATGATCTCTCAATCTCTCTCCTGTGTTGCAGTGGACCCTCCTTTTATGGATTTTCAGTATTGTCTTTTCCAAGATACAACCAATAAAATCCAAAATTAAAGAAAGGGCAGGGCCTAAGACTCATTATGTTTTTATTGTACAACAAAAAAGACTTTTTCTGTATACCAAGTCAAATTGTTGAGGAAAAAAAAGCGCATACTGAACAACAAATCATCTTAACTGTTGTCATTTATTACAAGCACATATTTACGAATTGAAGTGTTTGGAACTTGGATGTTTACAACTCTGTTTCAGTTCATCAGCTTTTATTTGGTCTAGTGTCATGATAAGAACTGGCATTTTCATCACTGATAAAAACAATATTGGTCACCATTCAAGGCCATCACATTCTTGTGGCTGTGTGTTTCCTCCAACTTGTAATTTTCAAGATAAAAATGTGAGTCTCAAATATTTGGATGAAGAATTAATTTTTTGTTTTACGTTTTGTGCTAGATTTGTGTTTTCATTGCCTGTATGTGAGATCAGAAGCATTTGACCATGAGAAAAGTAGAAATAATTCACATATTTAGATAGTTCACTTTTATTGCACAGTCATTCCACATGTTTGTTTTTTATTCAGAAAATGAAATATTTTACTCAGCTTTCATGATTTGGGGGTAACTCGGAACATAATTGCTTTCTTTGTGTTCCTCTCTGGTCTCAGCAGAATAATGTAACATTTTGGGCCAAACAGTGCCACCAGGAGGCCAAAACTAGAAGCTAAAATAGCAAATACCTCTACTGCATCTGCATATTTACCTGGGGAATTAACATAAGCAGGGACAAAAGCCACCCATACAGCACAGAAGATCAACATGCTGAATGTGATGAGCTTGGCCTCATTAAAGTTGTCAGGAAGATTCCTCGCCAGGAATGCTAACAGGAAGCTAATGATAGCCAGTAAGCCAATGTAACCAAGTAACACTGCAAAACCCAGAGTCGACCCAACGACACACTCATAAACTATCTTGTCATTGTGGTATTGTGTGTTTTTATGAGGAGCAGGTGAGGAAGACACAAGCCAAGCAGTGCAGATTGCTGCCTGGATGGAAGTAAGACCCAGAACTGTCCCTCTCTGCTGCATGGCACCAAACCACTTCAGACTGGCGCCCCCTCCTGGCTTGGAGGCCTTGAACACAGCCAGAACCACCATGGTTTTCACCAGGATGCATGAGACACAGAGGACAAAGCTGATGCCAAAGGCTGCATGTCTCAGCTGGCATGTCCACAGTCTGGGACGGCCAATGAAAAGCAGGGAACACAGGAAACATAGTTTGAGTGACGCTAACAGCAGGAAACTGAGCTCTGAGTTGTTGGCTCGAACTACAGGAGTGCTATGGTGACAGATGAAGATGCCCAGAACAATGGCAGAGATGAATGTTCCCAGCAAGGAAGCAGCTGTCAAACAGATCCCCAGAGGTTCTTGATAGGAGAGGAACTCTGTTTTCTTGGGGACACAGTGGTCACGCTGTGGGCTGGACCAGAAGTCCTCTGGACAACTGCTGCACTCCATGGAGTCTAAGATGATGGAGACAGTTTTAAAAGAGGTCTTATATCCTTCATGTTTTCCCATTATGTTCTTCACTATCATATCTAAAACTGAAAACCAACCAGTGTTATTGCTGAATTTTCCCTCAGAACAAGGGGCACAGTCAAAGCAGCACACAGGTTGTCCTTTCTTTCTGGCCATTCTGGTACCAGGAGGACAACTCTCACTGCACACTGACCGAGGAGCCTATGGGAACAATGATTCAAACAAGCAAACAAGCAAATCTTATTCTATTGAAATGGATGTAATCGTTTTTGTGTGGAATTACTTAGGCATCTAATAAATCATTCAGTGTGTTACCTCTTTTGATTCAAAGTTCCAGAAGATTTGATTGTCCTTAATTGTGAGTTCTTCTCCTTTTAGTGCCGATCTTTTGACATCACCTACATTCTGAACTTTAGCTGTGCCATCAGGCAGCAACACCCAGTTCATGATGTCATATACTGGTAAAACATCCCCATTCTCATCAAAGGAGACTACATCACCAAACCATGTGGTGAAGTTGACCTTTTGCAAATAATGCACAAGCTGTCAAAAGCAAAATAAGTCATGTATTAAAAGTGTAGGCTAATATCATAACATTTATTGTGAAACATATAACTACCCATTTTGCTACCTCTCTCAAACACATACATATGGGTATATAAAACAATGTGTTAGTTTTTCCAAGATTTCTATTACTAAACCAAAGAGACTCAATAGGTTTCAATAGAGTAACATACAGTTGTCTCGGATATCAAACCTGCCATGGCTCCAGGCTTTTCAAGTCACCACAGCTGTTCCCACTGAAAGGGCCTCTCCCTGGTTCACACCTCAGCATATCATCAAGGGCATATGCCAGAGCATACACTGCTTTGTACACATTATACTCTGGCCGGAGGTTTGAAATGTCCAGAAACTCAGTGACTGCGCTGAAAAGGTCTTCTTGTCCAGTGCACAATGGCCTTCCTGGGTCTGAGTGATTTTTCCTTGCAAATCTGCATTTAAATGTATGCTCCCAAAACTGTTTTACCTGAAACATAATCAAAGCATTATTTTTACATACCACACTATTTTGTGGGTGATGTGACTACGTCGATGTTTCATGTCTCACCACGTCATTTTCATGACTGCTGTTCTGCTGTTGGTCAGGACGTACTTGAAGGAGAAATTCCCTCAGTCCTGGTATTTCCCCTCGACGGATGGCGATGCCTAGTGTTCCAGCCAGGTATGGCATTAGCTGAGGAGTCTGGAGCACAGCAGCTGCTGTCCAAGCTTCACTAGCCATCCACTGTAGGCCTGTGACATTCTGCCTCACCACCTGGGCACAAGAGCAAATAGAACAATAGATAATGTTCCCAGTTGAGATGTTTACATTTAGTGTATTGACGCCCCACGTATGTGTGATATATTGCAGAAAGAATCATTGTTAAATCTCCAAGTGCAACCTCTTTTAGTCCACTAAGCTATCCAGACGCACCCAGCTGCACGTGTACTGTTCTATCCAGGTTGAGACTGGACAGTTCAGCAAGATAATGTCTCTTGCCACACATCCAGATAAAGTACAAGAATTTTTTTCTGTTGTAACTCATCTTGTTATTGCTAAACAACAAATAAATTATTTGCATTTGTTTGTATTTGTCTGGTGCAGCCACACCATTTGAAAGACAAAAAAGTATTTCCTTGCAATTTCATGTCAATATCTGAGATTTATGAAATTATAAATATGCCTACAAATCTTTTGACGACTGTATATTCCCATGCAAAAGTCTTTCTGGATTATATACTGTATTCACCTCTTCCATCAGTTGAATCATGTGGGTCTGATGTGCAAACACAATCACCACGCGAGCTGTGGATCTCCTCATCACATCCACTATCCTCTTTAATTCCTCATGATCTCTTCCCCAGGGTAAAACCTCCAGGTAGGCGATGCAACCTTCTCCTGACTGAGACAGGTCAGCTTGAAAGGACCGAGCAGCATGACGTCCATAATCATCATCACTGATTAACAAACCTGTCCATGTCCATCCAAAATGTTGGAGGATTTGAATCATGGCTCGCACCTGGAGGAGTCAGAGAAGGATTGAGTGTTAAAACTATTTGAACATGGAAATTAAACACAGACATAGTGTAAATGCCTATGAGTAAACCGAGGTCTTTCTTTTTTTAGTGACCTGATGTTTCTTTACTCTGAGTCCCATTTACTGGCACGCTATCTTTGAAATGCACCTTTACTCTCATCACCTGAAAAGCATCACTTGGAATTGTTCTGAAAAAGGATGGGAATTTTTGCCGCTCGCTCAGGCAGGCACATGTGGCAAAGTAACTCACCTGTGGATGAAACAGACAACATGTCAATTTTATTGTCACTCTCCAAAGATGACTAATAGTTATTCATTTTCACAATGTTTCAGAAACATTTCCAGATGGCAATGACAAAACTTACCATTGGTATTCTGTACAAACCTAAAACAGTAGAGATGGCAATAGAACGTGTTGATGAAGAATCACCAACAATTCCTATGACTGGAGGATTTCCTTCACAGGTGTCCTCCAACACAAACTGCTCCTCTGGACCGCTGACCAAAGAGAAGGCGGCACGGAAACCAATGGCTAGTTTGGCACAGTTATCATAGAGTTTGTATCCAAGAGTTATATTTGGTAAAAGGTTGGAATTTTTGTTGATTTCATCAATGGCAAACACCATAGTCTGGACCTGCCTGAACCCTAGAACATCAAAACTTCAGAAATACAGTGTTTCTATTAAAGGTAAGCAATGTTATGAGTCAAATTTAAATTTGACATATTCCAGTCTAATGAAAAATTGAGCATCTTTCACATGGCTAAGATTTTCCACTTACGAGTAACGTTTAACACAGCAGGAATCACATTGCAAGTATTTGAAATCATCCTATTCTCACTCATACACTCACCCATAGCAAGTGGGCTGTTCCGGCTCTGCAGTAAAAGACAAGTCGGGAAAGACGGAAAAGAAGTGTATCTGAAACAATCCTCCCAGAACCACATCTCCAGACTGGCTCATCCCATTTAGACGAAACCGTCCCTCCATCTGGCAGGAGGGGTAAGGTGGGGAGGACTCAACACAGTGAGTGCATGAATGCAGCAGCAGGTAATAAAGGAGCAACAGCAGTGTGATCTTGATGAATGCCCACATGATCTCTCAATCTCTGTCCTGTGTTGCAGTGGACCCTCCTTTTATGGATTTTCAGTATTGTCTTTTCCAAGATACAACCAATAAAATCCAAAATTAAAGAAAGGGCAGGGCCTAAGACTCATAATGTTTTGATTGTACAGCAAAATAGCCTTTTTCTATATACCAAGTCAAATTGTTGGAAAAAATAAACAAATCATCTGAACTGTTGTCATTTATTACAAGCACAAATTGATAATTCGAAGTGTTTGGAACTTGGATGTTTACAACTCTGTTTCAATTCATCAGCTCTTATTTGGTCTAGTGTCATGATAAGAACTGGCATTTTCATCACTGATAATAACAAGATTTGTCAACATTCAAGGCCATCGCATTCTTGTGGCTGTGTGTTTCCTCCAACTTGTGATTTTCAAGATAAAAATGTGAGTCTCAAATATTTAGATGAAGAATTAGTGTTTTACGTTTTGTGCTAGATTTGTGTTTTCATTGCCTGTGTGTGAGATCAGAAGCATTTGACCATGTGAAAAGTAGAAATAATTCACATATTTAGATAGTTCACTTTTATTGCACATTCATTCCACATGTTTCACTTTTTATTCAGAAAATGAAATATTTTACTCAGCTTTCATGATTTGGGGGTAACTCGACCCATAATTGCTTTCTTTGTGTTCCTCTCTGGTCTTAGCAAGACGATGTAACATTTTGGGCCAAACAGTGCCACCAGGAGGCCAAAGCTGGAAGCTAAAATAGCAAATACCTCTACTGCATCTGCATATTTACCTGGGGAATTAACATAAGCAGGGACAAAGGCCACCCATACAGCACAGAAGATCAGCATGCTGAATGTGATGAGCTTGGCTTCATTAAAGTTGTCAGGAAGATTCCTCGCAAGGAATGCTAACAGGAAGCTAATGATAGCCAGTAAGCCAATGTAACCAAGTAACACTGCAAAACCCAGAGTCGACCCAACGACACACTCATAAACTATCTTGTCATTGTGGTATTGTGTGTTTTTATGAGGAGCAGGTGAGGAAGACACAAGCCAAGCAGTGCAGATTGCTGCCTGGATGGAAGTAAGACCCAGAACTGTCCCTCTCTGCTGCATGGCGCCAAACCACTTCAGACTGGCGCCCCCTCCTGGCTTGGAGGCCTGGAACACAGCCAGAACCACCATGGTTTTCACCAGGATGCATGAGACACAGAGGACAAAGCTGATGCCAAAGGCTGCATGTCTCAGCTGGCATGTCCACAGTCTGGGGCGGCCAATGAAAAGCAGGGAACACAGGAAGGAGAGTTTAATTGATTCCAATATTAGAAAACTGAGCTCTGAGTTGTTGGCTCGAACTATAGGAGTGCTATGGTGACAGATGAAGATGCCCAGAACAATGGCAGAGATGAATGTTCCCAGCAAGGAAGCAGCTGTCAAACAGATCCCCAGAGGTTCTTGATAGGAGAGGAACTCTGTTTTCTTGGGGACACAGTGGTCACGCTGTGGGCTGGACCACAAGTCCTCTGGACAGCTGCTGCACTCAATGTAGTCTAAGAAGATGGAGACAGTTTTAAATCAGGTCATACATCCTTCACCCTCCCCCCCTCACCGAAAACCCCCACCCCCATTATGATCTTCACTATCACATGTAAATCTAAAAACCAACCAGTGTTATTGCTGAATTTTCCCTCAGAACAAGGGACACAGTCAAAGCAGCACACAGGTTGTCCTTTCTTTCTGGCCATTCTGGTACCAGGAGGACAACTCTCACTGCACACTGACCGAGGGGCCTATGTGAACAAACAAACAAACAAAGTTATTCTATTTAATTGAAAGGACTTGTTTTTGTGATGAATTCAAAAGGTATTCTATAAATCATATAATGTTACCCCTTTTGATTCAAAGTTCCAGAAGATTTTGTCCTCCTTAATTGTGAGTTCTTCGCCTTTTAGTGCTGAACTTTTTACATCACCGACATTCTGAACTTTAGTTCCTCCATCAGGGAGCAACGCCCAGTTCATGATGTCATATACTGGTAAAACATCCCCATTCTCATCAAAGGAGACTTCATCACCAAACTGTGTTGTGAAGTTGACCTTTTGCAAATAATGCACAAGCTGTCGAAAGTAAAACAAAGAATGGAGAAAAAATATGGGTGAACAGAATGAAAATCATTCATGCAATAGGTGTCACTATAACTACCTACTGAGCTACCCCACCCACCATGACACACATATGTAGATACTGTAGATATAGATATTATTTTTTCTGCTTTGTGTTATAATACTCTCCAAGAGATTTTAATTAGCATACAGTCGATTCGGATATCAAACCTGCCATGGCTCCAGGCTTTTCAAGTCACCACAGCTGTTCCCACTGAAAGGGCCTCTCCCTGGTTCACACCTCAGCATATCATCAAGGGCATATGCCAGAGCATACACTGCTTTGTACACATTATACTCTGGCCGGAGGTTTGAAATGTTCAGAAACTCAGTGACTATGCTGAAAAGGTCTTCCTGTCCAGTGCACAATGGCCTTCCTGGGTCTGAATCTCTTGTTCTTGCAATTCTGCATTTAAACGTATGCTCCCAAAACTGCTTTACCTGAAAGATAATCAAAACATTATTTTTACATACCACACTAGTTTGTGGGTGATGTTACTACATTGATGATTCAGGTCTCACCACGTCATTTTCATGACCGCTGTTGTGCTGCTGGTCAGGACGTACTTGAAGGAGAAATTCCCTCAGTCCTGGTATTTCCCCTCGACGGATGGCGATGCCTAGTGTTCCAGCCAGGTATGGCATTAGCTGAGGAGTCTGGAGGGTAGCAGCTGCTGTCCAAGCTTCACTAGCCATCCACTGTAGGCCTGTGACATTCTGCCTCACCACCTGTGCACAGAAGAAAATAGAACAATAGATAATGTTCCCAGTTGAGATGTTTACATTTAGTGTATTGACGCCCCACGTATGTGTGATATATTGCAGAAAGAATCATTGTTAAATCTCCAAGTGCAGCTTCTTTTAGTCCAGTCACCCACAACCCACATGCACCCTCCTGCTTGTTCACTGTTCCATCCAGGTTAAGACTGGATATTTCAGCAAGTTGTCTCATGCCACACATCCATGGCAAGCGACAAGATGCAGCAACACCATTTCCATGACAAAAATTTTTTTCACGCAAACATTTCATGACAATATTTGAGATTTGTGAAATCGTAAATGCATCTGAAAAACGTTCTGCAATTGTATATTTTCAAACACCAGTCTTAGTAGATTAGATACAGTACCAAGAGCAAATGTTTACCTCTTCCATCAGATAAATCATTTGGCTCTCATGTGCAAACACAATCACCACGCGAGCTGTGGATCTCCTCATCACATCCACTATCCTCTTTAATTCATCATGATCTCTGGCCCAGGGTAAAACCTCCAGGTAGGCGATGCAACCTCCTCCTGACTGAGACAGGTCAGTTTGAAAGGACCGAGCAGCATGACGTCCATAATCATCATCACTGATTAACAAGCCTGTCCATGTCCATCCAAAATGTTGGAGGATTTGAATCATGGCTCGCACCTGGATGAGTCAGAGAGAAATATTGAGTGATATAGCCCTGCAAACACAGTCAGGAAAGGCAGAACGAGTGTAGCTGGTAAAGTACAAACCAACTCATCTCTTTTCTTTGATCTTGATTTACAGTGACCTGATGTGACTTTGTCCTGTGTAACATTGACCTGCACAACTCTTTTTAAAGGCATTTTTATCCATCTCACCTGAAAAGCATCACTTGGAATTGTTCTGAAAAAGGATGGGAATTTTTGTCGCTCGCTCAGGCAGGCACATGTGGCAAAGTAACTCACCTGTGGATGAAACAGACAGCATGTCAATTTTATTGCCACTTTCCAAAGAAGCCTCATCAATGGATATTCATTTTCAAAATGTTTCAAAAACATTGCCAGAAGGCAATGCCAAAACTTACCATTGGTATTCTGTACAACCCTAAAACAGTGGAGATGGCAATAGAACTAGTCGACAAAGAATCGCCCACAATCCCTATCACTGAAGGATTTCCTTCACAGGTGTCCCCCAACACAAACTGCTCCTCTGGACCGTTGACTAAAGAAAAGGCAGCACGGAAACCAATTGCTAGTTTGAGGCAGTTATCATAGAGGCTGTATCCAAGAGTTACGTTTGGTAGGAGGTTGGAATTTTTGTTGATTTCCTCAATAGCAAACACCATTGTTTGGGCCTGCCTGAACCCTAGAACATTAAAACTATAGAAATACAATGTTTCTGTTAAAATTGAACAATTCAATGAATCAATACAAAAATCCCAAATTTTGGTTAAATGCAAAATTGAACATTTTTCTCATGACTAAGATTTTCCATTTACGGTGAAAAATTAACACAGCATGAATGCAAATTGTAAATATTTGTAATGTTCTATGTTTCACTCACACTCACCCATGGCAAGTGGGCTGTTCCGGTTCTGAGGTAAAAGACAAGTCGGGAAATACGGAAAAGAAGTGTATTGGAAACAATCCTCCCAGAACCACATCTCCAGACTGGCTCATCCGATTGAGACGAAACTGTCCCTCCATCTGGCAGGAGGGATAAGGTGGGGAGGACTCAACACAATGAGTGCATGAATGCAGCAGCAGGTAATAAAGGAGCAACAGCAATGTGATCTTGATGAATGCCCACATGATCTCTCGATCTCTCTCCTGTGTTGCAGTGGACCCTCCTTTTATGGATTTTCAGTGTTGTCTTTTCCTAGATACAACCAATAAAATCCAAAGTAAAAGAAAGGGCAGGGCCTAAGACTCATAATGTTTTTATTGTACAACAAAAAAGCCTTTTTCTGTATACCAAGTCAAATTGTGGAGGAAAAAAAAGCGCATACTGAACAACAAATCATCTTAACTGTTATCATTTATTACAAGCACATATTTATGAATTGAAGTGTTTGGAACTTGGATGTTTACAACTCTGTTTCAGTTCATCAGCTTTTATTTGGTCTAGTGTCATGATAAGAACTGGCATTTTCATCACTGATAAAAACAATATTGGTCACCATTCAAGGCCATCACATTCTTGTGGCTGTGTGTTTCCTCCAACTTGTGATTTTTAAGATAAAAATGTGAGTCTCAAATATTTGGATGAAGAATTAATTTTTTGTTTTACGTTTTGTGCTAGATTTGTGTTTTCATTGCCTGTGTGTGAGATCAGAAGCGTTTGACCATGAGAAAAGTAGAAATAATTCACATATTTAGATAGTTCACTTTTATTGCACAGTCATTCCACATGTTTGTTTTTTATTCAAAAAATGAAATATTTTACTCAGCTTTCATGATTTGGGGGTAACTCGGAACATAATTGCTTTCTTTGTGTTCCTCTCTGGTCTTAGCAAGATAATGTAACATTTTGGGCCAAACAGTGCCACCAGGAGGCCAAAGCT
This sequence comes from Nelusetta ayraudi, assembly GCF_046127955.1. Taxonomy (NCBI): domain Eukaryota; kingdom Metazoa; phylum Chordata; class Actinopteri; order Tetraodontiformes; family Monacanthidae; genus Nelusetta; species Nelusetta ayraudi. The sequence goes on along the minus strand of NW_027466098.1, from coordinate 10,861,467 downwards.
AGAAGCTAAAATAGCAAATACCTCCACTGCATCTGCATATTTACCTGGGGAATTAACATAAGCAGGGACAAAGGCCACCCATACAGCACAGAAGATCAACATGCTGAATGTGATGAGCTTGGCTTCATTAAAGTTGTCAGGAAGATTCCTCGCCAGGAATGCTAACAGGAAGCTAATGATAGCTAGCAAGCCAATGTAACCAAGTAAAACTGCAAAACCCAGAGTTGACCCAACGACACACTCATAAACTATCTTGTCATCGTGGTATTGTGTGTTTTTATGTGGAGCAGGTGAGGAAGACACAAGCCAAGCAGTGCAGATTGCAGCCTGGATGGAAGTAAGACCCAGAACTGTCCCTCTCTGCTGCATGGCACCAAACCACTTCAGACTGGTGCCCCCTCCTGGCTTGGAGGCCTTGAACACAGCCAGAACCACCATGGTTTTCACCAGGATGCATGAGACACAGAGGACAAAGCTGATGCCAAAGGCTGCATGTCTCAGCTGACATGTCCACAGTCTGGGACGGCCAATGAAAAGCAGTGAACACAGGAAACATAGCTTGAGTGACGCTAACAGCAGGAAACTGAGCTCTGAGTTGTTGGCTCGAACTACAGGAGTGCTATGGTGACAGATGAAGATGCCCAGAACAATGGCAGAGATGAATGTTCCCAGCAAGGAAGCAGCTGTCAAAGAGATCCCCAGAGGTTCTTGATAGGAGAGGAACTCTGTTTTCTTGGGGACACAGTGGTCACGCTGTGGGCTGGACCAGAAGTCCTCTGGACAGCTGCTGCACTCCATGGAGTCTAAGAAGATGGAGACAGTTTTAAAAGAGGTCTTATATCCTTCATGTTTTCCCATTATGTTCTTCACTATCATATGTAAATCTGAAAACCAACCAGTGTTATTGCTGAATTTTCCCTCAGAACAAGGGACACAGTCAAAGCAGCAAACAGGTTGTCCTTTCTTTCTGGCCATTCTGGTACCAGGAGGACAACTCTCACTGCACACTGACCGAGGAGCCTATGGGAACAATGATGCAAACAAGCAAATCTTATTCTATTGAAATGGATGTAATCGATTTTGTGTGGAATTCCATCGGCATCTAATAAATCATTCAGTGTGTTACCTGTTTTGATTCAAAGTTCCAGAAGATTTGATTGTCCTTAATTGTGAGTTCTTCACCTTTAAGTGCCGACCTTTTGACATCACCTACATTCTTAATTTTAGCTGTGCCATCAGGCAGCAATGCCCAGTTCATGATGTCATATACTGGTAAAACATCCCCATTCTCATCAAAGGAGACTTCATCACCAAACCATGTGGTGAAGTTGACCTTTTGCAAATAATGCACAAGCTGTCAAAAGCAAAATAAGTCATGTATTAAAAGTATAGGCTAATATCATAACATTTATTGTGCAACATATAACTACCCACTTTGCTACCTCTCTCAAACACATACATATGGGTATATAAAACAATGTGTTAGTTTTTCCAAGATTTCTATTACTATACCAAAGAGATTCAATAGGTTTCAATAGAGTAACATCCAGTTGTCTTGGATATCAAACCTGCCATGGCTCCAGGCTTTTCAAGTCACCACAGCTGTTCCCACTGAAAGGGCCTCTCCCTGGTTCACACCTCAGCATTTCATCAAGGGCATATGCCAGAGCATACACTGCTTTGTACACATTATACTCTGGCCGGAGGTTTGAAATGTCCAGAAACTCAGTGACTGCGCTGAAAAGGTCTTCTTGTCTAGTGCACAATGGCCTTCCTGGGTCTGAGTGATTTGTCCTTGCAAATCTGCATTTAAATGTATGCTCCCAAAACTGCTTTACCTGCAACATAATCAAAGCATTATTTTTACATACCACACTATTTTGTGGGTGATGTGACTACGTCGATGTTTCATGTCTCACCACGTCATTTTCATGACTGCTGTTCTGCTGTTGGTCAGGACGTACTTGAAGGAGAAATTCCCTCAGTCCTGGTATTTCCCCTCGACGGATGGCGATGCCTAGTGTTCCAGCCAGGTATGGCATTAGCTGAGGAGTCTGGAGCACAGCAGCTGCTGTCCAAGCTTCACTAGCCATCCACTGCAGGCCTGTGACATTCTGCCTCACCACCTTTGCACAGGAGCCAATAGAAGATTACATATTGTTCCCAGTTGAAATGTTTACTTTTGGTGTCTTGACAGCCAAAGCATGTGTGATATATTGCATCAGGAATCATTCTGAAATCTCCAAGTGCAACCTCTTTTAGTCCACTAAGCTATCCAGACGCACCCAGCTGCACATGTACTGTTCTATCCAGGTTGAGACTGGACAGTTTAGCAAGATAATGTCTCTTGCCACACATCAAAGTAAAGTACAAGAATTTTGTTCTTTTGTAACTCATCTTGTTATTTTCTAAACAACAGATAAATTATTTGCATTTGTTTGTATTTGTCTGGTGCAGCCACACCATTTGAAATACAAAAAAGTATTTCCTTGCAATTTCATGTCAATATCTGAGATTTATGAAATTATAAATATGCCTACAAATCTTTTGACTACTGTATATTCCCATACAAAAGTCTTTCTGGATTATATACTGTATTCACCTCTTCCATGAGTTGAATCATGTGGGTCTGATGTGCAAACACAATCACCACGCGAGCTGTGGATCTCCTCATCACATCCACTATCCTCTTTAATTCCTCATGATCTCTGCCCCAGGGTAAAACCTCCAGGTAGGCGATGCAACCTTCTCCTGACTGAGACAGGTCAGCTTGAAAGGACCGAGCAGCATGACGTCCATAATCATCATCACTGATTAACAAACCTGTCCATGTCCATCCAAAATGTTGGAGGATTTGAATCATGGCTCGCACCTGGAGGAGTCAGAGAAGGATTGAGTGTTAAAACTATTTGAACATGGAAATTAAACACAGACATAGTGTAAATGCCTATGAGTAAACCGAGGTCTTTCTTTTTTTAGTGACCTGATGTTTCTTTACTCTGAGTCCCGTTTACTGGCACGCTATCTTTGAAATGCACCTTTATTCTCATCACCTGAAAAGCATCACTTGGAATTGTTCTGAAAAAGGATGGGAATTTTTGCCGCTCGCTCAGGCAGGCACATGTGGCAAAGTAACTCACCTGCGGATGAAACAGACAACATGTCAATTTTATTGTCACTCTCCAAAGATGACTAATAGTTATTCATTTTCACAATGTTTCAGAAACATTTCCAGATGGCAATGACAAAACTTACCATTGGTATTCTGTACAAACCTAAAACAGTGGAGATGGCAATAGAACGTGTTGATGAAGAATCACCAACAATTCCTATGACTGGAGGATTTCCTTCACAGGTGTCCTCCAACACAAACTGCTCCTCTGGACCGCTGACCAAAGACAAGGCGGCACGGAAACCAATGGCTAGTTTGCCACAGTTATCATAGAGTTTGTATCCAAGAGTTATATTTGGTAAAAGGTTGGAGTTTTTGTTGATTTCATCAATGGCAAACACCATAGTCTGGACCTGCCTGAACCCTAGAACATCAAAACTTCAGAAATACAGTGTTTCTATTAAAGGTAAGCAATGTTATGAGTCAAATTTAAATTTGACATATTCCAGTCTAATGAAAAATTGAACATCTTTCACATGGCTAAGATTTTCCACTCACGAGGAACGTTTAACACAGCAGGAATCACATTGCAAGTATTTGAAATCATCCTAGTCTCGCTCACACACTCACCCATAGCAAGTGGGCTGTTCCGGCTCTGCAGTAAAAGACAAGTCGGGAAAGACGGAAAAGAAGTGTATCTGAAACAATCCTCCCAGAACCACATCTCCAGACTGGCTCATCCCATTGAGACGAAACCGTCCCTCCATCTGGCAGGAGGGGTAAGGTGGGGAGGACTCAACACAATGAGAGCATGAATGCAGCAGTAGGTAATAAAGGAGCAACAGCAATGTGATCTTGATGAATGCCCACATGATCTCTCGATCTCTCTCCTGTGTTGCAGTGGACCCTCCTTTTATGGATTTTCAGTATTGTCTTTTCCAAGATACAACCAATAAAATCCAAAATTAAAGAAAGGGCAGGGCCTAAGACTCATAATGTTTTGATTGTACAGCAAAATAGCCTTTTTCTATATACCAAGTCAAATTGTGGGAAAAAATAAACAAATCATCTGAACTGTTGTCATTTATTACAAGCACAAATTGATAATTCGAAGTGTTTGGAACTTGGATGTTTACAACTCTGTTTCAATTCATCAGCTCTTATTTGGTCTAGTGTCATGATAAGAACTGGCATTTTCATGACTGATAACAAGATTTGTCAACATTCAAGGCCATCACATTCTTGTGGCTGTGTGTTTCCTCCAACTTGTGATTTTCAAGATAAAAATGTGAGTCTCACATATTTAGATGAAGAATTAGTGTTTTACGTTTTGTGCTAGATTTGTGTTTTTATTGCCTGTGTGTGAGATCAGAAGCATTTGACCATGTGAAAAGTAGAAATAATTCACATATTTAGATAGTTCACTTTTATTGCACATTCATTCCACATGTTTCATTTTTTATTCAGAAAATGAAATATTTTACTCAGCTTTCATGATTTGGGGGTAACTCGACCCATAATTGCTTTCTTTGTGTTCCTCTCTGGTCTTAGCAAGACGATGTAACATTTTGGGCCAAACAGTGCCACCAGGAGGCCAAAGCTAGAAGCTAAAATAGCAAATACCTCCACTGCATCTGCATATTTACCTGGGGAATTAACATAAGCAGGGACAAAGGCCACCCATACAGCACAGAAGATCAGCATGCTGAATGTGATGAGCTTGGCTTCATTAAAGTTGTCAGGAAGATTCCTCGCCAGGAATGCTAACAGGAAGCTAATGACGGCCAGTAAGCCAATGTAACCAAGTAAAACTGCAAAACCCAGAGTCGACCCAACGACACACTCATAAACTATCTTGTCATTGTGGTATTGTGTGTTTTTATGTGGAGCAGGTGAGGAAGACACAAGCCAAGCAGTGCAGATTGCTGCCTGGATGGAAGTAAGACCCAGAACTGTCCCTCTCTGCTGCATGGCACCAAACCACTTCAGACTGGCGCCCCCTCCTGGCTTGGAGGCCTTGAACACAGCCAGAACCACCATGGTTTTCACCAGGATGCATGAGACACAGAGGACAAAGCTGATGCCAAAGGCTGCATGTCTCAGCTGACATGTCCACAGCCTGGGGCGGCCAATGAAAAGCAGGGAACACAGGAAACAAAGCTTGAGTGACGCTAACAGCAGGAAACTGAGCTCTGAGTTGTTGGCTCGAACTATAGGAGTGCTATGGTGACAGATGAAGATGCCCAGAACAATGGCAGAGATGAATGTTCCCAGCAAGGAAGCAGCTGTCAAAGAGATCCCCAGAGGTTCTTGATAGGAGAGGAACTCTGTTTTCTTGGGGACACAGTGGTCACGCTGTGGGCTGGACCAGAAGTCCTCTGGACAGCTGCTGCACTCCATGGAGTCTAAGAAGATGGAGACAGATGGAGACACTTGTTTTATATCCTTAATTTCAACATCTAAAAATCTGATAACCAACCAGTGTTATTGCTGAATTTTCCCTCAGAACAAGCGACACAGTCGAAGCAGCACACAGGTTGTCCTTTCTTTCTGGCCATTCTGGTACCAGGAGGACAACTCTCACTGCACACTGACCGAGGGGCCTGTTTGAGCAATGATTCAAACAAGCAAACAAAACAATTAACTTCTTTGCCATCCAGTTGAACCAGCTGCATTTACATTTATGATGAATTCCAGGGGGATATAATGAATCATGCAGTGTGTTACCTGTTTTGATTCAAAGTTCCAGAAGATCTTGTCTTCCTTAATTATGAGTTTTTCACCTTTTAGTGCCGACCTTTTGACATCACCTACACTCTGAACTTTCGCTCTGCCGTCAGGCAGCAATGCCCAGTTCATGATGTCATATACTGGTAAAACATCCCCATTCTCATCAAAGGAGACTTCATCACCAAACCATGTGGTGAAGTTGACCTTTTGTAAATAATGTACAAGCTGTCAAAAGCAAAATAAGTCATTTAATAAATATATGGGCTCATTTGATAAAGAATGATAATGCAACATATAATGTCACTTTAACTAGCCATTTTGCCACCTACCCCCACAAACATACACATAAATATATAAAACAATTAGCTTTACCAATCTTTGTGTTACTATACCACAGAGATGCAATATATTTCAATTTAGTAGCATAGAGTCTGATATCAAACCTGCCATGGCTCCAGGCTTTTCAAGTCACCACAGCTGTTCCCACTGAAAGGGCCTCTCCCTGGTTCACACCTCAGCATATCATCAAGGGCATATGCCAGAGCATACACTGCTTTGTACACATTATACTCTGGCCGGAGGTCTGAAATGTCCAGAAACTCAGTGACTACACTGAAAAGGTCTTCTTGTCCAGTGCACAATGGCCTTCCTGGGTCTGAGTGATTTGTCCTTGCAAATCTGCATTTAAATGTATGCTCCCAAAACTGCTTTACCTGAAATATGATTAAAGCAGCATCTATAGATATCCCATTTTTTAAATGATTACATTGATCATTTAGGTCTCACCATGTCATTTTCATGACTGCTGTTCTGCTGCTGGTCAGGACGTACTTGAAGGAGAAATTCCCTCAGTCCTGGTATTTCCCCTCGACGGATGGCGATGCCTAGTGTTCCAGCCAGGTATGGCATTAGACGAGGGGTGTGGAGAGCAGGAGCTGCTGTCCAAGCTTCACTAGCCATCCACTGCAGGCCTGTCACATTTTGCCTCACCACCTGTGTACAGTGGTAAATATTAGAACATTGCGGGCCATGCATGTGTGATATATTGCATGAAGAATCATTCTAAAATTTTCAAGTGCAGCTTCATTTAGTCCAGTCACCCACAACCCACATGCAGCTGGCTGCATGTGTACTGTTCCATCCAGGTCAAAACTGTATTTTCATTCTGTAATATGTCTTGCCATACATACTGGGCAAGTACAATATTTTATTTCTTTACTTTCAATAAATAAAATATTTGCAATTGTTTTTTTTTTCTTTCTGATACAGCCACACAACATCAGATACAACAATTGTTTTCGTGCAAATATTGCATAAGAATATTTGAGATTTTGAAATTTTAAGTGCATTTATAAACCCTTTGACTCCTGTATATTCAAATACACAAGTCTCAGTTTATTAGATATTATATAAAGAGCAAATGTTCACCTCTTCTATGAGTTGAATCATGTGGCTCTCATGTGCAAACACAATCACCACGCGAGCTGTGGATCTCTTCATCACATCCACTATCCTCTTCAATTCATCATGATCTCTGGCCCAGGGTAAAACCTCCAGGTAGGCGATGCAACCTCCTCCTGACTGGGGCAGGTCAGTTTGAAAGGACCGAGCAGCATGACGCCCATAATCATCACCGCTGATTAACAATCCTGTCCATGTCCATCCAAAATGTTGGAGAATATGAATCATGGCTCGCACCTGGAGGAGTCAGAGAGAAATATTGAGTACCCTGTAAATTCGGATATTAAACACAAAATGAGTGTAACTGGCAATGGAAAAACGAAGTTATTTTTTTTTCTTTTTCATTTCCATTGACCTAATTTCTCTCTGCCCTTTGAACCATTGACATGCACCATTTGTTTTACATGCATTTTTATTCTTCTCACCTGAAAAGCATCACTTGGAATTGTTCTGAAAAAGGATGGAAATTTTTGCCGCTCGCTCAGGCAGGCGCATGTGGCAAAGTAGCTCACCTGTGGATGAAATAGACAACATGTCAATTTTATTGTCACCCTCCAAAGATGATCGATTAATGCCGATTCAATTTCACCATTTTTCAAAAAACATTTCTAGAAGATAATGCATAAACTTACCATTGGTATTCTGTACAAACCTAAAACAGTGGAGATGGCAATAGAATTTGTGGACGAAGAATCACCCACAATGCCTATGACTGGAGGACTTCCTTCACAGGTGTCTTCCAACACAAACTGCTGCTCTGGACCGCTGATCAAAGACAAGGCGGCGCGGAATCCAATAACTAGTTTAAGACAATTATCATAGAGGCTGTATCCAAGTGTAATGTTTGGTAGCAGTTTATTGTTTTTGTTGATTTCCTCGATAGCAAACACCATTGTCTTTGCCCGTCTTAACCCTATAACATCAAAACTATAATAAACACAAAAAGGAAAAACCAACAACAACAAAAAGCACAGAGTTTCTGTTGAAAAGAAACAATGTCATGAATTAATTTAAAATTTTGCACCACTAAGTTTTAGGAAACAATCGATTAGATGAGCATTTAACACAGCATGAATGCACAATGCAAGTATTTGAAATCATCCTTGTCTCACTCACACTCACCCATGGCAAGTGGGCTGTTCCGGCTCTGAGGTAAAAGACAAGTCGGGAAAGATGGAAAAGAAGTGTATCTGAAACAATCCTCCCAGAACAACATCTCCAGACTGGCTCATCCCATTTAGACGAAACTGTCCCTCCATCTGGCAGGAGGGGTAAGGTGGGGAGGACTCAACACAGTGAGAGCATGAATGCAGCAGCAGGTAATAAAGGAGCAACAGCAATGTGATCTTGATGAATGCCCACATGATCTCTCGATCTCTGTCCTGTGTTGCAGTGGACCCTCCTTTTATGGATTTTCAGTATTGTCTTTTCCAAGATACAATCAATAAAATCCAAAGTAAAAGAAAGGGCAGGGCCTCACTGTCATTATGCTTTTAATGTATATTAAAACAGCCTTTTTATATGAAAGTGATTAAACACCCAATTAAATAATGGGAAAATGTGTCACTTTTTTTAAATTGATTTAAAATAGAAATCGGTAAATGAAACATTTTGGAACTGCTTTTCCCTGATATTTAATGAAGTTTCAATGAAGAATTATATTTTTGTTTCACATTTTTTGCTTGTGTTCATTGCGTTGTGATCAGAAGAATTTGTCCATGAGAAAATATAAATAACTCACAACATACAAACATATCAGTTTCATTGCACATTTATTGTATATTTTTTTGTTTGATTCAGAATTAAATATTTTCCCAGCTTTCATGATTTGGGGGTAACGCGACTCATGATTGCTTTTTTTGTGTTCCTCTCAGGTCTCAGCAAGATAATGTAGCATTTTGGGCCAAACAGTGCCACCAGGAGGCCAAAGCTGGATGCTAAAATAGCAAATACCTCCACTGCATCTGCATATTTACCTGGGGAATTAACATAAGCAGGGACAAAGGCCACCCATACAGCACAGAAGATCAGCATGCTGAATGTGATGAGCTTGGCCTCATTAAAGTTGTCAGGAAGATTCCTCGCCAGGAATGCTAACAGGAAGCTAATGATAGCCAGTAAGCCAATGTAGCCAAGTAGAACTGCAAAACCCAGAGTCGACCCAACGACACACTCATAAACTATCTTGTCATTGTGGTATTGTGTGTTTTTATGTGGAGCAGGTGAGGAAGACACAAGCCAAGCAGTGCAGATTGCTGCCTGGATGGAAGTAAGACCCAGAACTGTCCCTCTCTGCTGCATGGCGCCAAACCACTTCAGACTGGCGCCCCCTCCTGGCTTGGAGGCCTTGAACACAGCCAGAACCACCATGGTTTTCACCAGGATGCATGAGACACAGAGGACAAAGCTGATGCCAAAGGCTGCATGTCTCAGCTGGCATGTCCACAGCCTGGGACGGCCAATGAAAAGTAGAGAACATAGGAAGCAGAGTTTAATTGATACCAAAATTAAGAAACTGAGCTCTGAGTTGTTGGCTCGAACTATAGGAGTGCTATGGTGACAGATGAAGATGCCCAGAACAATGGCAGAGATGAATGTTCCCAGCAAGGAAGCAGCTGTCAAACAGATCCCCAGAGGTTCTTGATAGGAGAGGAACTCTGTTTTCTTGGGGACACAGTGGTCACGCTGTGGGCTGGACCAGAAGTCCTCTGGACAACTGCTGCACTCCATGGAGTCTAAGAAGATGGAGACAGTTTTAAAAGAGGTCTTATATCCTTCATGTTTTCCCATTATGTTCTTCACTATCACATCATCAATTTTTTTTAAGGCAAGTCTTATATCTTTAATTTTGAGATTTAAAACAAAACAAAACAAAAAAAAACCCACCAGTCTTATTGTTGAATTTTCCCCCAGAACAAGGGACACAGTCAAAGCAGCACACAGGTTGTCCTTTCTTTCTGGCCATTCTGGTACCAGGAGGACAACTCTCACTGCACACTGACAGAGGGACCTACGTGATAATATCACATTAATAAAAATAACAAATAACACATAACACAACAAATAACACATAACACACACACACAGACACACACACACACATAGACAGTTTATGTAGTGGTGGACCGTCAGAAACAGCTAGGCCTTCTCTGCTGGCCTAATCATATATATATATATATATATATATATATATATATATATATATATATATATATATATATATATATATATGTATATATATATATATATATATATGTATATATATATATATTTATATATATGTATATATATATATATATATATATATGTATATATATATATATATATATATATATATATATATATATATTAGAGCTGTCAGTCGATTAAAAAAATTAATCCGATTAATCGCATGGTTTTCCATAGTTTACTCACGATTAATAGCAAATTAATCGCATATTTTTTTATCTGCTCTAAATCTACCGAAAACTGATATTTTTCCATTTTTTTTTAATAATCATATCAACATGGGAGTCGGCAAATACTTTCTTTCTGCAAATGCAGCATGTTTATTCGTGTTGGAGCGATGACAAGTACTACTAACTAAACAAAAGATGCGTGGGTAAAAAAAATCATTATAAACTCAAGACCAACAAAGATAACAGATGGGCATAACTGTAACATTACATAGTAATGATTACTAGTACTACCAAAATTTGTATATTTTACTTTTCAACTTGAACTATTCATCCCCTTTTTTCAGCCGCCATTAACACAAAAGGATGACCCTTACGCCCGGTTCACTCTGGACGCGGAAGCGCCGAGCGCTTCAGTTTGGCGCCCATGTTAATCAACGTAGTGGTTTACACCAGCCCGCTCCGTTGCTCACTTTCGTAGGTGTGTGTGTGTGTGTGTAAATAGAAACATGCACTCAGGTGTCCATCTCAAGACCTCTTTCATAATGATCACTGACCGGCATCTCTAGGATCAAACAGACGTATTTTGATCAAGTCTTCCTCTGTGTGTGTGTGTGTGTGTGTGTGTGTGTATTTGTTTAATCTCTCTCGCACTCTGATACAATGTACTGACAAAAAATAACATACAAATATGATCGAATTTGTCATTCGGTTTTTATTTTGAAGTTAGTTTATTTTGAAAATTCACCGGATTTTCTTGGGGTTTTTTTTTTTGAGCGCCTTCCTGTACTAATGACGAGGATCGCTCGCGGCTCGCGCACCAAATAGAGCAGACGCCGAAACGACAACTGCATGGCGCGAGCCGCGCGCCTGTTCGTGCCTAGTGTGAACCACCACATTGATTAACGTGGGCGCCGAATGGAAGCGCTCGGCGCTTCGCTTCCACGTCCAGTGAACTGACGTTAAATGCATGGCGCGATCCGCGAGGGGAGCCGCGCGCCTGTTCGCGTCTGGTGTGAACTACTACATTGATTAACATGGGCGCCGAATGGACGCGCTCGTTACAGTAAATGCATATCACTTTTTTCCTCTCAAGACTGCCATCTGGCAGGGTATTGAAGTGGAACTTTCCATTTACAATTGACGCCTTATCCATTTATCCATCCGTTAGTCCTTCCTAGTGCTCATCTACGCTCAGTGTCTTTTTCTTTTTTTTGTTGTGTTTATAAGCCGGCTGCAAGCGTGTGACTGTGTGCTGAGTCAATTCATTTCCAAAAAGCACCGTGTGCGTTAATAACGTTAACGTTGACACCCTTTATATATATATATATATATATATATATATATATATATATATATATATATATATATATATATATATATATACATATATAAATATATATCTCACCAAATAATAAAATAACAAAAAACTAATGATTAATAAACCACAAAAAAAGATGAAAACCAGGATTACCTTATTGGACTTAAAGTTCCAGAAGATTTTATCTTCGTTGATTGTGAGTTCTTCACCTTTAAATGTTGACTTTTTAACATCACCCACGTTCTGAACTCTAGTTCTACCGTCAGCTTGCCACACCCAGTTGACAATATCATATATCGGCAAGGCATTACCATTTTCATCAAATGACACTTGATCACCAAATGCTGTGGTGAAGTTTACGTGTTGCAAATAATGTACAAGCTGAATAAAAACAAACAAACAAACAAAACAAAAAAAAAACAGCTCAGTAAATATGAATGAAAACCTGAGATACTACATTGACGTTTACTTGATGTGTGAAATTGAACTAAAACTGCAGTATACACACCTGCCACGGCTCCAGGCCTTGTAACACAGCACAGCTGTTCCCTGGAAAAGGGCCCCTCCCCTGCTGACACTTCAGTAAGTCATTGAGTGCATGGGCTAAAGCATACACAGCTTTGTAAATATTGTACTCAGGCCTGAGGTTTGAAACATCCAAAATCTCACTCTCCACACTTTCAATGTCTTCTTGTCCAGTGCATTGTTTTACCATTGAATAGTGAGGGTTGAATCTGCATTTGAATGTGTGCTCCCAAAACTGTGTGACCTGGAATATTTGGGGGGACAACATCAAATAACTTCTTTTCATGTTCATTAAAAGAACAAAAGAGTTAACTCTCACCATGTTATTCCCAGAGTTTTTGGCATTTCGATCAGGACGTATTTGTGTTAGAAATTCCCTGAGGCCTGGTATTTCTCCTCGTCGGATAGCGATACCAAGCGTGCCGCCCAGGTAGGGCATGAGGAGAGGAGTCTGCAGCACGGCAGCTGCTGTCCAAGCTTCACTGGCTATCCACTGCAGACCTGTAACGTTTTGTCTCACCACCTATCAAGTGCATTGCAAATACATCTTCCAAATGTTGACGCTGGTCATCCTTTCCTACATGTATTTATATTCTACCATAAGATGTGAACAGATCATGATGATGCTCATCACCTCTTTCATGAGATGGATCATGTGGAATTCATGTGCAAACACCATCACCACTCGAGTGGTGGATGTCCTCATTAAATGCACAATCCTCCTGAGTTCACTTGGGTCACTGTCCCAGGGCAAAACCTCAGAGAAGGCGAGACATCCTGCACCAGACTGAGCCAGGTCAGATTTCAGGGAGCGTGCAACATTACGTCCATAGTCATCATCGCTGATCAGCAAGCCCACCCAAGTCCAGCCAAAGTGTTTGAGAATCTGAATCATTGCACGCACCTGATGTGGAATAGAAATTGTTGAACAGATGTGCTTTTGCCATCAAGGGAAAGACTTTGCTGAAATTTTATCAAAGATCTTGCCTGGAAAGAATCACTTGGAATTGTTCTAAAGAATGAGGGGAATTGTTTCCGATCACTCAGGCAGGCACAGGTGGAAAAGTAACTCACCTAATGAAGCAAGCAGAAAACTCTAAATAACGATTGTTTGTAAGTGAGAACTGAAAATATCTACAGGACACACACACACACACACACACACACACACACACACACACACACACACACACACGCACATATATATACATATATATATCCTGTATATATACATATGTATATGATAAAAGGAAAGTTCTCGTTCTTGCCCTGGATGTGTGGAAAGAGACATTATTTCATTATTTAGCTGAAACATTCAGTTTTGTCGTGGATGGAACAGTGCACAAGAGCTCATGTGGGTTGTGGGGGACTGGACTTAAACAAATTGCACTTGGAGCTTAAGAGTGATTCTTAATGCATTACATCACAAATGCATGAGATGTCTAATATGTTGTTCCTACCAAACTATTTTGTACAGGGTTTTTTTGTGGTTGATATTATTTGAGTTCCTCAAGGATCTCAGTCTCATAATTTTTTTTGTATGGATAAACACAAAGACAAAGTACAACAAATGAAACAGATCACTTACAATTGGCAGATTGTATAAACCTAGTAAATGGGAAGTGGCAATTGTAAATGTTGAGAGGGAATCGCCCACAATTCCCAGGACTGGAGGGGTTCCAACACAGTTTTCCGGAAGTAGAAACTGCTCCTCAGAACCACCCGCCATTGACAATGAACCACTGAATCCAACAACAAGTGCACCGCAGTTGTCGTGCAGACTGTACCCCAGAGTCAGATTTGGTAGCAGAGTGGAATCCTTGTTAATCTCTTCGATAGCAAAAGCCATGGTCATAGTTTGCCTGAAGCCTAGAGTGTCAAAGCTAAGACACAACATGTTACTGTTAAGCATTAAAATCAAACTGTTTGACGAGAACTGCAATCACATGAAAACACATTTAAAAAACACAGTATTATGTATTATGTTATAGAAGATTCTGAAACTTACCCTCTGCAGACTGGAAGCTGTGGCTCAGATTTGTAAGTCCGTTCTGGGAAAACTGAGCCATAATGCACCTCAAACAGCCCGCCCATAACAACATCACCAGGCTTATGTATTTCATTGAGATGGAACTTTTTCCATAATTTACAGGATAGCGGAGAAGAGAAAATTAAAGGGTACGAAGAGAAGAAAGTGAACATAACTTGGATGAACAGAATTAAATACTTAACAAGAGCAGGTCCCATAACTGGCCCTTCTGCTTCACAGTTGTTTCTGTTTGTCACCTGCTCTCTGCTTCAAAAGCAGACCCTTTATAGGATTTCTATAAACACCAGCCCATTAGGGTGCAGTCAGAGGCAGGGCCATAGCACACATCGAAAGAGTTACAATATGCCAACGTGAGCAAATATGATTTAAATCTATATTTTGTTTTGGGAAGTACAGATGATATTACATATCTTGTCTTTTTAACTTATGTTTATTGTCACAATTCTGGGAACTTATTCTTAGGTGAGCTAGTTAGTATTTTTTAGATGGATTAAAAATCTGCAATGAAGAGGAACAGTACAACTAACCTTTGTTAAATGGAAATTCAAATGATTTATTTACACTGACATGGGAGTGATGAAGATGGGATTTGTTTGCATTTTACCAGTAATGAAGCTCAAAACAAGAACATCTATAGTTTCAGTTATAAAGCCTTGAAGGACAATTTATACTCCAGATGAAGAATTGCTTTGACTGAGCGTTTTGTATTTAAAAAATCAAAAGTATTTTTTTTATTTTAAATATTATTATTGTATGAACATAGGGGGATGAGATGAAAACAACCATTACAATGATCAGTCATATGCAAAGGTATACACATACAGATAACTGTTTTTTTGATTATTTCTTTTTAAAAGAATATTAAACCTAATCGCATTTTTCTCAAGAGCCAGTTAGACAACAATATCTCATACAGAAAGAAAGAATGACTTCATGAAAGTACCTAGAATTTGTTGGTTCCTCGACCCATGATTGATTTTTTTGTGTTCCTCTCTGGTCTCAGCAAAATAATGTAACATTTTGGCCCAAATAGTGCCACCAGGAGGCCAAAGCTGGAAGCTAAAATAGCAAATACCTCCACTGCATCTGCATATTTACCTGGGGAATTAACATAAGCAGGGACAAAAGCCACCCATACAGCACAGAAGATCAACATGCTGAATGTGATGAGCTTGGCCTCATTAAAGTTGTCAGGAAGATTCCTCGCCAGGAATGCTAACACAAAGCTGAGCATAGCCAGTAAGCCAATGTAACCAAGTAGAACTGCAAAACCAATAGTCGACCCAACAACACACTCATAAACTATCTTGTCATTGTGGTATTGTGTGTTTTTATGTGGAGCAGGTGAGGAAGACACAAGCCAAGCAGTGCAGATTGCAGCCTGGATGGAAGTAAGACCCAGAACTGTCCCTCTCTGCTGCATGGCGCCAAACCACTTCAGACTGGCACCCCCTCCTGGCTTGGAGGCCTTGAACACAGCCAGAACCACCATGGTTTTCACCAGGATGCATGAGACACAGAGGACAAAGCTGATGCCAAAGGCTGCATGTCTCAACTGACATGTCCACAGTCTGGGACGGCCAATGAAAAGTAGTGAACACAGGAAACAAAGCTTGAGTGACGCTAACAGCAGGAAACTGAGCTCTGAGTTGTTGGCTCGAACTATAGGAGTGCTATGGTGACAGATGAAGATGCCCAGAACAATGGCAGAGATGAATGTTCCCAGCAAGGAAGCAGCTGTCAAACAGATCCCCAGAGGTTCTTGATAGGAGAGGAACTCTGTTTTCTTGGGGACACAGTGGTCACGCTGTGGGCTGGACCAGAAGTCCTCTGGACAGCTGCTGCACTCCATGGAGTCTAAGAAGATGGATATAGATGGACACATTAGTATTACATCCTTCATTTCAACATCTAAAAATCTGAAAACCAACCAGTGTTATTGCTGAATTTTCCCTCAGAACAAGGGACACAGTCAAAGCAGCACACAGGTTGTCCTTTCTTTCTGGCCACTCTGGTGCCAGGAGGACAACTCTCACTGCACACTGACCGAGGGGCCTACGTGATAATAACACATGAATTAAAATATCACATCACACCAAACATAACACACAGACACAGACACACACACACATATACATTATATGTAGTGGCGGACCATCAGAACCAGCTCGGCCTTCTCTGCTGGCCTAATAATGCTTAGAAAAATGCATTTTCCGTAAATATGATAATAAGGTTATTCTCCATAGTCTGTTCTTTTTACACAATTTAATATCCACTTGGTTGCATTGCTTCCGTCATCATACATTAACTTTGAGTTTTTATCCAATCATGTTTCAGCTAGCTTGTCAGTTTCCATGAAATTTGCCTTGGGCCAGCAGAACCGACGTAGCAGACTCCTGTCCATTGTAAGTGAACAGAACACAGTTAGTTGCGATAGCCAATCACATCTCTAGTCTGCAGTGCCAAGGCCAGCTAGCTGGCTTTACACTGAACTTCACACGTACGCGTCCTGTGTTTGACTATGAACCTGAGAACCTTACAGACTGAACTCAACCTGGAGATCTGGTTGCCACCATGGTGAGCCCACGATGGCTGAAGGAGAATATGAAGAATTAGTTGCAGAATCATCTGCAATTTAAAATGTAAATACCTTAGCAGCCCAGCAGCTGTGCCAATATGTTCAATTAATTAGTAACTTAATAGTTCAATAGTTTGTTTCATTATTGTCTCGTTGGTCTCTCTTTACTTTGTGTGTGTGTATGGATGTGCTATGTATGTAACACAATTTATAATCACAAAAAAGGCCTTCTCTGCTGGCCTAATCATATATATATATATATATATATATTTGGTATATATACACACATATATATATACCAAATAATAAGATAACAAAAAACTAATGATTAATAAACCACAAAAAAAGATGAAAACTAGGATTACCTTATTGGACTTAAAGTTCCAGAAGATTTTATCTTCGTTGATTGTGAGTTCTTCACCTTTAAATGTTGACTTTTTAACATCACCCACGTTCTGAACTCTAGTTCTACCGTCAGCTTGCCACACCCAGTTGACAATATCATATATCGGCAAGGCATTACCATTTTCATCAAATGACACTTGATCACCAAATGCTGTGGTGAAGTTTACGTGTTGCAAATAATGTACAAGCTGAATAAAAACAAACAAACAAACAAAACAAAAAAAAAACAGCTCAGTAAATATGAATGAAAACCTGAGATACTACATTGACGTTTACTTGATGTGTGAAATTGAACTAAAACTGCAGTATACACACCTGCCACGGCTCCAGGCCTTGTAACACAGCACAGCTGTTCCCTGGAAAAGGGCCCCTCCCCTGCTGACACTTCAGTAAGTCATTGAGTGCATGGGCTAAAGCATACACAGCTTTGTAAATATTGTACTCAGGCCTGAGGTTTGAAACATCCAAAATCTCACTCTCCACACTTTCAATGTCTTCTTGTCCAGTGCATTGTTTTACCATTGAATAGTGAGGGTTGAATCTGCATTTGAATGTGTGCTCCCAAAACTGTGTGACCTGGAATATTTGGGGGGGACAACATCAAATAACTTCTTTTCATGTTCATTAAAAGAACAAAAGAGTTAACTCTCACCATGTTATTCCCAGAGTTTTTGGCATTTCGATCAGGACGTATTTGTGTTAGAAATTCCCTGAGGCCTGGTATTTCTCCTCGTCGGATAGCGATACCAAGCGTGCCGCCCAGGTAGGGCATGAGGAGAGGAGTCTGCAGCACGGCAGCTGCTGTCCAAGCTTCACTGGCTATCCACTGCAGACCTGTAACGTTTTGTCTCACCACCTATCAAGTGCATTGCAAATACATCTTCCAAATGTTGACGTTGGTCATCCTTTCCTACATGTATTTATATTCTACCATAAGATGTGAACAGATCATGATGATGCTCATCACCTCTTTCATGAGATGGATCATGTGGAATTCATGTGCAAACACCATCACCACTCGAGTGGTGGATGTCCTCATTAAATGCACAATCCTCCTGAGTTCACTTGGGTCACTGTCCCAGGGCAAAACCTCAGAGAAGGCGAGACATCCTGCACCAGACTGAGCCAGGTCAGATTTCAGGGAGCGTGCAACATTACGTCCATAGTCATCATCGCTGATCAGCAAGCCCACCCAAGTCCAGCCAAAGTGTTTGAGAATCTGAATCATTGCACGCACCTGATGTGGAATAGAAATTGTTGAACAGATGTGCTTTTGCCATCAAGGGAAAGACTTTGCTGAAATTTTATCAAAGATCTTGCCTGGAAAGAATCACTTGGAATTGTTCTAAAGAATGAGGGGAATTGTTTCCGATCACTCAGGCAGGCACAGGTGGAAAAGTAACTCACCTAATGAAGCAAGCAGAAAACTCTAAATAACGATTGTTTGTAAGTGAGAAATGAAAATATCTACAGGACACACACACACACACACACACACACACGCACATATATATATACATATATATATCCTGTATATATACATATGTATATAATAAAAGGAAAGTTCTCGTTCTTGCCCTGGATGTGTGGAAAGAGACATTATTTCATTATTTAGCTGAAACATTCAGTTTTGTCGTGGATGGAACAGTGCACAAGAGCTCATGTGGGTTGTGGGGGACTGGACTTAAACAAATTGCACTTGGAGCTTAAGAGTGATTCTTAATGCATTACATCACAAATGCGTGAGATGTCTAATATGTTGTTCCTACCAAACTATTTTGTACAGGGTTTTTTGTGGTTGATATTATTTGAGTTCCTCAAGGATCTCAGTCTCATAATTTTTTTTGTATGGATAAACAAAGAAACAAAGACACAGATCACTTACAATTGGCAGATTGTATAAACCTAGTACACGGGAAGTGGCAATAGTAAATGTTGAAGGGGAATCGCCCACAATTCCCAGGACTGGAGGGGTTCCAACACAGTTTTCCGGAAGTAGAAACTGCTCCTCAGAACCACCCGCCATTGACAATGAACCACTGAATCCAACAACAAGTGCACCGCAGTTGTCGTGCAGACTGTACCCCAGAGTCAGATTTGGTAGCAGAGTGGAATCCTTGTTAATCTCTTCGATAGCAAAAGCCATGGTCATAGTATGCCTGAAGCCTAGAGTGTCAAAGCTAAGACACAACATGTTACTGTTAAGCATTAAATTCAATCAGTGATTTAAGAGACCTGCAATCACATGAAAACACATTTAAAAACACAGTACAAAACTGCAAAGCTGCTTGACACGAACAGTTCGACAAGTTTAAATTTCATTTTAGCACAGCCGTATTTTTCTAACACAGCACAATGGTGATTCTGAAACCTACCCTCTGCAGACTGGAAGCTGTGGCTCAGATTTGTAAGTCCGTTCTGGGAAAACTGAGCCATAATGCACCTCAAACAGCCCGCCCATAACAACATCACCAGGCTTATGTATTTCATTGAGATGGAACTTTTTCCATAATTTACAGGATAGCGGAGAAGAGAAAATTAAAGGGTACGAAGAGAAGAAAGTGAACATAACTTGGATGAACAGAATTAAATACTTAACAAGAGCAGGTCCCATAACTGGCCCTTCTGCTTCACAGTTGTTTCTGTTTGTCATCTACTCTCTGCTTCAAAAGCAGACCCTTTATAGGATTTCTATAAACACCAGCCCATTAGGGTGCAGTCATAGGCAGGGCCGTAGAACACATTGAAAGAGTTACAATATGCCAAAGTGAATAAATATGATTTAAATCTATATTTTGTTTTGGGAACCATAGATGATATTACATATTTTGTCTTTTTAACTTATGTTTATTGTCACACAATTCTGGGAACTTATTCTTAGGTGAGCTAGTTAGTATTTTTTAGATGGATTAACAATCTGCAATGAAGAGGAACAGTACAACTAACCTTTGTTGATTAGAAACTCAAATTATTTATTTATACTGACATTGATGGAATTTGCATTTGCATTTTACCAGTAATGAAGCTCAAAACAAGAACATCTATAGTTTCAGTTATAAAGTCTTTAAGAGCAATTTATACTCCAGATGAAGAATTGCTTTGACTGAGCGTTTTGTACTTAAACAAGCAAAAGCAAATTTTTATTTTAAATGTTATTATTGTTGTAGTATGAGGGGATGAGATGAAAACAACCATTACACTGATCAGTCATGTGCAAAGCTGTACACATACAGATAACTTTATTATTATTATTTTTTTTTAAAGAATATTAAACCTAATCGCATTTTTCTCAAGAGCCAGTTAGACAACAATATCTCATACAGAACAGGAAGAAAGAATGACTTCATGAAAGTACCTAGAATTTGTTGGTTCCTCGACCCATGATTGATTTTTTTGTGTTCCTCTCTGGTCTCAGCAAAATAATGTAACATTTTGGCCCAAATAGTGCCACCAGGAGGCCAAAGCTGGAAGCTAAAATAGCAAATACCTCCACTGCATCTGCATATTTACCTGGGGAATTAACATAAGCAGGGACAAAGGCCACCCATACAGCACAGAAGATCAGCATGCTGAATGTGATGAGCTTGGCCTCATTAAAGTTGTCAGGAAGATTCCTTGCCAGGAACGCTAACACAAAGCTGAGCATAGCCAGTAAGCCAATGTAACCAAGTAGAACTGCAAAACCAATAGTCGACCCAACAACACACTCATAAACTATCTTGTCATTGTGGTATTGTGTGTTTTTATGTGGAGCAGGTGAGGAAGACACAAGCCAAGCAGTGCAGATTGCAGCCTGGATGGAAGTAAGACCCAGAACTGTCCCTCTCTGCTGCATGGTGCCAAACCACTTCAGACTGGCACCCCCTCCTGGCTTGGAGGCCTTGAACACAGCCAGAACCACCATGGTTTTCACCAGGATGCATGAGACACAGAGGACAAAGCTGATGCCAAAGGCTGCATGTCTCAGCTGGCATGTCCACAGTCTGGGACGGCCAATGAAAAGCAGAGAACACAGGAAACAAAGCTTGAGTGACGCTAACAGCAGGAAACTGAGCTCTGAGTTGTTGGCTCGAACTATAGGAGTGCTATGGTGACAGATGAAGATGCCCAGAACAATGGCAGAGATGAATGTTCCCAGCAAGGAAGCAGCTGTCAAACAGATCCCCAGAGGTTCTTGATAGGAGAGGAACTCTGTTTTCTTGGGGACACAGTGGTCACGCTGTGGGCTGGACCAGAAGTCCTCTGGACAGCTGCTGCACTCCAGTGAATCTACGATGCAAACAACCAATACCTTTTATCATGTATCATTAATTATTTTAACAGTTATTTATTTTATTTTATGTTATAATACAGGTCATTGTGAAATAAACTCCATAATAACCTGTTTCATTGCTTATCTTTCCGTCGGAGCAAGGAACACAGTCAAAACAGCACAGAGGTTGGCCCTTTTTTCTGACCACACGGGTACCTGGGCGACAGCTGTCACTGCACACTGAGAGGGGTGACTGTAAGAGTTACATTATAACTTGTGTTAATGTGTGCTTCTGAGCCCCCCAAAAGAAAATGAATACTTGAAAGTAAAAAGAAATGTAGGCAACCCTTTTCAATTCAAAATTCCAGTAGATCTTGTCTTCACTGATTGTGAGTTCTTCTCCTTTCAAAGCTGACCTTCTGACCTCGCCCACATTCTGAACCTTTGCTCTTCCGTCGGAGGGCCACGCCCAGTTCATGATATCATATATTGGCATGGCATCGCCAGTCTCATCAAACGAGACTTCATCACCAAACGGTGTGGTGAAGTTGACTTTTTCCAAGTAATACATGAGCTGCAGAGAGCGCACGTGATGTCAGTCACTGGGAATTTCCTGTCACATTGAGTAGATCCACCTGGACTTGAACATGCTGCTAAGTATAGATATTTGAAGGTAGAAAAAAAAATGGAGACGTCACACCTGCCAAGGTTCCAACTTTTCCAAAGTTGTACAGGTGTTCCCGTGAAAAGGCCCCCTGCCTGGCACACACTTCAGTAAGTCGTCGAGGGCGTGCGCCAGAGCGTACACCGCCTTGTAAATATTATACTCAGGCCTGAGGTTGGAAACATCCAGATATTCTGTCTGTGCTTTCTCCAGATTTTCATCTCCGGTGCACTGAGCCCCCTCATCTTCGACCCAACCTGCTGGTGGTGGATCAAATCTGCACTGAAATGTATATTCCCAAAACTGTCTAACCTGACGTTTTCGGGGTAAAGGAGGCAAACCAGACATTTTTTACACATTCTTGTGAATCTTTATCAGAATTGTGATTGTTTAAAATAATCAAAACATACCATGCTTGTCCCATATTGTTGGCTCTCATGCTGGTCAGGGTGTAATTTCTGGAGAAAATCACTGAGGCCTGGTATTTCTCCTCTGCGGATAGCAATTCCCAGTGTTCCTCCCAAGAAGGGCATTAGGCTGGGAGTTTGGAGGACAGCCGCTGATGTCCAAGCCTCACTGGCTATCCACTGCAGGCCTGTCACATTCTGTTTGACAACCTATTTATTGGAGCAGAGCACTTTCTCAGACTGTGGGCAAGTGCATTTTGCGGGTCGTCACAGATGAATAAAGAAAAGTCGATCCAAGATTGAAAATGCAATCTAACCTCTTCCATGAGTTGAATCATGTGTATCTGATGTGCAAACGCAATTACCACTCGAGCTGTGGACTTTTCCATCCCTTCCACAATCCGCTTTAGCTCTGCTGGATTGTGACCCCAAGGCAAAATCTCCAAATAAGCCAAACACCCTCCACCAGACTGAATCAGGTCAGACTGAAAGGATTGGGCAACATGGAGCCCATAATCATCATTGCTGACCAGCAAACCGACCCAGGTCCATCCAAAGTGTTTTAAAATCTGAATCATGGCACGCACCTAATTGAATGTTACAGTTTCAGTTGTCAGTCAGTTTACTTTGTCTCCTATATGTCTTATCGTAAATCATGGGTGGACAAAGCTTTTGTATTTTGAATCTTAAATACACAACTGCATTTTTGGGAAGGTTGATCTTTTCCTTCTTGATTTAGCAGAACTTTTGAAATAAAAAGTCACAACAGCTTTACCTGAAAAGCATCATTTGGGATTGTTCTAAAGAAGGACGGGTACTTTCTGCGATCACTCAGGCACGAACATGTGGCAAAATAGCTTACCTAAAGCAAAACAGGATTGTCTAGGTCATGCAAGTCACAGCTTTAAAATATATTTTCAAACATATCTGCTTGAGAAGCTGGAGTTGGGATTTGATACACGTCCATGACTGAAAGCTACTCACAATGGGCAATTTGAATAAGCCTATCACATCAGCAGTGGCGATAGAAAACGTTGAGAAGGAATCACCCACAATTCCCAAGACTGGAGGGGCTCCGAAGCAATTGTCCTGAAGCGGTATGTCCTCCTCTTGACCAGTGGCCATTGACAAGGCAGCACTGAATCCCATTACAAGCGTTGCACAGTTGTCATAAAGGCTATATCCAAGAGTCACATTAGGCACCAGATTGGAGTTTTTGTTAATCTCATCAATAGCGAAAGCCATGGTCATAGCATGCCTGAAACCTGGGGGGTCAAAGCTGAAAAAAGATATGTATAAAAAATGTACATAATCTGCACATATTTACACTTGTGTTGCATTAGTGTGACACTTACCCCTGGCATCTGAGGTGCCCTGGCTCGGAAGTGAATGTCATTTCTGGGAAAACAGAGGTATAGTGGACTTCAAACAACCCACCCAGGATCACATCACCTGCTTTGTGCATCCCATTTAAATGGAACTGCCGTCTCAATTTGCACGATGTTGGGGCAGTAGCCGGTGCTGCAAAGAATTTCAAGTTCACACATAGGAATGAGAATATGTTTAAAAATGACCCCATCGCTCCGATTCTTCCTGCCCGCTTTGTGCTCAGACACAACTTCTCAGGTACGTATACAACCAAAATCATCCCCTTGGGTGGTTTTCGTCATAATATGTAACACCAATCAACGCAAGGCCAGTCTCATGGGGGCACAGAAAACCAAATAGATGACAGGCCCCCTGTACAAATTAATATTGGACATTATCTTCATTTTTTCCCCTAAAACCACAAATTGACTATGATTATGTAGAGCTGATCTTTGTTTTTGAGATGAAATTGAGATGTACTTTGCAAGACTGACTGCTTTTACCCCAGCGAGAAAAAAATCTTGAGGAAGTGATTTCCATGTAAGGACAGGGAATATGCTGAAGGTGGTGTTTTGTGCTGCAGCCCCTGATTGGCTCACACCTTGATGTCAGTCGTCTACTGTCGAATTTGCTTCAGAATTATGTTCATAATCTGAGGGAACCACTTCCCCTTAACTATCTATCTAGTCTCCATAAGATTGACCTAATGCTGCAGGTGTTTGCAATGCAGAGTATAAAAAAATAATGGAAAAAGCAGGAGCATGAAGCAGACAGCTCCTCTGTACTTGGGTTATAACATTGTAACAATGTGTGTGTGTGTGTGTGTGTGTGTGTGTGTATGTTCGATCTTATATCACTGCTTTGATTTGAAATGTATATGTGGGTGCATTTGATAAAATATCTCCTTTCATATGATACAGCGCATACATATACACTGCAAGTTCTAAAACTGGCCACGAGGTGGCAATAGCCAACATGACAGTGACAACAAGGGAAGAACACTCAGCATCAGAGTTTATCTGGTAGCGAGGCAAAAGTTAGGCCATGCCCTTTGCAATAAAGAAGAAGAGTATCAGATGGCAAGCATTGACAAATTAGAATCATATGAATAATGTATAATTAAACTTAGAACTGAAGTTTGAAAAATTATTTTAGAGTGTGTATTTATTCCATTATATACAAGTATTGAACAAAATGTTAAAACAGACAACTTTGAATATCAATAATATGAAGGAGTATAGCCAACAGAATAATTACAGAAGCATATTAAAAACATGAAAATGCATCTAGTATTTTGGACAATGAAAACTTTATTATTTGCTGATTTTAACAACTTGGTTACTTAAAATGCAGAGTGAACGCTGAATTCAATGCAGAAAAATGCATTCGGAATATTTGAAAAATGTCATTTGTGTTTATTCATTAAACGTTTCTTACTATTCTTCTCTGGCCTCAACACTATAATGAAGCACTTGGGAGCAAATATGCAGAGTATTAGCCCAAAACTGGAGGCCAAAATGGCAAAGATCTCCACAGCCACAGTAAATTTTCCAGGAGAGCTGACATACGCTGGGATAAATGTGATCCACACAGCACAGAATATCAGCATGCTGAAGGTGATGAACTTGGCTTCATTAAAATTATCTGGGAGTTTCCGAGCCAGGACTGCCAAAACCAAGCAAAACAGAGCTAGCAGGCCAATGTAGCCCAGAACGGCCCAGAACCCAATAGCTGAGCCTAATGCACACTCCAGAATGATTCTCTTCTTATAAATGGTCAGATTTCTCATTGGAAAAGGGGGACTGAGGACCAACCAAAGTGTACAAATTAACACTTGTATAGATGTGAAGGACACAACTGTAATCCTCTGCTGTGGAGGACCAAACCATTTCATGACATTACTGCCAGGAAGTGTTGCTCTGAAGGCCATCAGCACAACTATTGTTTTTCCCAGAACACAAGAGATGCAGAGGACGAAGGTGATGCCGAACGCTGTGTGACGCAGCATGCAGGACCACTGGGACGGAGCTCCAATGAAGGTCAGCGAACACAAGAAACACAAAGTGAGGGAGAAGAGAAGCAGGAAGCTCAGCTCAGAGTTGTTGGCTCTGACAATAGGAGAGTTTCTATGATGGAAGAACACTGCTGCTGTTCCAATGGCCAGGCAGGCACCACCAACTGAGAATGCTGCCAAGATGATTCCCAGGACCTCGTGGAAGGAGAGATACTCAACAGGCTTTGGGAGACAAGTGTCTCTTTGTGCATTTGGCCAGAACTCCTCAGCACATGGAACACAGTCAGGGGAATCTGAAAAGGCAGAGAAAGTATTTAGTTATTACGCATGTCATATAGTAGTTATGTTATAGTTATAGTTATATTATAGTTAAATAACAAAAGGTACCTGTAACATTGCTAATCTCTCCTTCTGGACACTGTATACAGTCATAGCAGCAGGTGGGTTTTCCTTTCCGCAGCATTTTCCTAGTTCCTGGAGGACAACTGTTGCTGCACACTGACACAGGAACCTGAAAGGAAAGCAAGCATTTAGGGTGTTTCATGTCTTTCAAGTCTATTTTAAACAATGCAACTCAGTCTCTTTATCTGACCTTTGTGCTTCCATCCATCCAGGTGATGTTCCTGTGGATATGGAACTCTTGGCCCTCTGGCAGTGAGGCATCATAGAGCCCTACAGCCACCAGCTCAATGTTGCCACTCTCTTCTTTTTTCCAGTTAACAAGCTCATATGTGGCCACAGGATCCCCATTTACATCAAATGACACATCATAACCATTCTGGGTAAAATTTACTTTCTTCAACTGAGTGAGAACCTGAAATGACAGTTTTCAGTGCAAACCAATGAAAGTAACCAATTCAGAACAATAACAGTGTAATGAAAAAGCACAACATTCACAGGCTCATTTCCACTGACCTCTTTGGCCTTTATGTGGGTGTTTTTGTCACAATGAAGAGTAGAATTTGTGTTCTGACACATGGCATTATGAATAGCA
Source organism: Nelusetta ayraudi (assembly GCF_046127955.1). Lineage (NCBI taxonomy): Eukaryota > Metazoa > Chordata > Actinopteri > Tetraodontiformes > Monacanthidae > Nelusetta > Nelusetta ayraudi. The sequence goes on along the minus strand of NW_027466098.1, from coordinate 10,834,191 downwards.
CGTGCTATTGCATACACAGCCTTGTACACCATGTTAGTAATCCGAAACTGGGATGTGTCCGTATAGGGGCTCTGGAGAGTTTTTATGTCTTCTGATCCATCACACACACGCTTGTCTATGGTAGTATGACATGTACAAGGCCTTATTTTATGTTTGCCTCTATTGAGTTAGTATAAAATAAAGTAAAATGCTTTTGATTGTCAAGATTAAATGAAAGATTTTTTCATATAATTGTTATTATTGGGTAATCTGATTTTGAGACTGTATGTCATTGAGTTCATTGTGCTATTTAACTTCTGCATGTCAAGTTAAAAACAATTTCCTTAGACAACAAAAAAAGAACAAACATGATGATGTTAAGAGACCAAGAAGTACGATCATCGAACCAGATCAACCTTCTGTTCATTTTTGTTTTCTTTTTTAAACAAACGTGGGATATTTCAATGGTGTTCATATGCCTTCAGTTTCTTAGATATATTTATAGTCAGGTTACTCTGGCCAAACAAATCTGTTTACTAGAAATACTTTCACCAACACTGAAAGAGAGCTAAAAATAACCATTATGTAAATAGTAAAAGCAAACTGAAAATGCATAAAAAATAGCATTCTCACGTTTTCCCAGTTTACAGTCAAACGAATCCTCCCAGAACTCAGTGAGCACCGGTGAGGAAGCTGCTAAAGTGGGAGAGAGATCCAGCAGGAACTCTCTCAGATTAGGGATGACAGATTGCTGTATGCCAAACCCTATGGCCCCAGCACAGAAGTTGAACTTTCGCATGTCTGGGTTTGTTACCCAGGCCTCACTGCCAATCCATTGGCGGGGTGGCGATGGCTTATGCGACAGCTCCTTTAATAGTATTTTTAGGTCCCCAGCGGTGGCAAATGCAATTATAACTGTAGCTGTTGATCTGTGAACATATTAAATTACATATTATTATGTCAATCTTTTCATCTGATTCTCAAATTCATTTGCACAGATGTTGATTGAGAGACCTGCGGATGACTTCAGCTACTCTCTGGATCCTACTGTGTGGGTTGGTCCGGTAGAAAGACTCAGAGTATTCCACACAGATCCCCTCCTTCTTGGCTGCCTTCAGGAAGGAAGCCATGCCATTATTGCCATAGTCTGAATCTGAATGTATTGCACCAATCCAGGTCCAGCCAAAGTGTTTGACCAGTTTGGCCAGTGCATCAGCCTGAAACTGGTCACTGGGGATGGTTCTGAAGAAGGTTGGATATTGCTGCTTATCAGACAGGCAAGCACAAGTGGCAAAGTGGCTCACCTGAAAGACACAATGCAAATTTTTACAAATGACAGGAAATATTTTAGTGCTGGTAAAAATTTAATTCAATTATTTGAAAAAAAGATTGTATTTACAAGTGGAATGTTGAATGATCCAATGACGCGGGACATGCTGATGGATGGAGTGGATCCGGACTCGCCGACGATAGCCACCACTGCACCAGACTGTGAACAGTTGTCACTGGTGTGAAACACTGGGTCGCGACCATTCAGTAGCTGGAAGGCCATTTGCACGGCAAGAGGCACTGCAGCACACGAGTCATGGATCTGATGACCGAGTGTGACTCCTGGGAGAAGCTCTGTACTGTTGTTAATCTCTTCTATGGCAAAGACCATTGCATGTGACAGTCGGAGCTCCCTGGAGTCAATGCTGCACATGAATAGACAGAAGCGATAGAAAAGCCCGAAAATGTTCATTATACAGCAGGTCCATTTCCACTGGATGTCATTATTAAAAAATGTAAGCATGGTCCATGAAAAACAGCATTTTTTCTATGTTAAAAGTAATCTCTGGAAAAGGTTTAAGTAAGTTTGAATAACCTTGAATGATGTAAAATCTAAATGCTTTACAAGAAATACACATCTGAGCACACAATGAATAAAACAGCAATATGTTGCATTTTGTCTGTGTTTCCCTTTTACTGACCTCCCTGTGCACCTTGATGGCTCAGGTCTGGTAGTGTATTCATGCTTCATCTCCTCTCTGTAGTGGTGTATAGAGAAAACGCCTCCAATTATATAGTCTCCATCCATTGAAAATGCAGGTTCAGGGGCTGAGCCCTGAAGCTCACATTTCAGAGAAAAACCATCCGCGCTGACAAATGGAGCAGCTTTATCCCCTTCTAGCCCTTGCTGCTGTGTCAGAGGAGTCCCAGGAACATTTGTGGCGAGCAGAGAGTTCAGTGTACACTTAATCAGAGACATGATCAGGGAAATAAAGAGAGCGGAGACCTCCATCCTACCTGTGTCGAAGGGCGACCTGCACAGAGGTTTAAAAAGATGTTCAAAGAGGTTTGTCTCAGAATACGTCATCTCAGTGTTTCGGTTGGGAAGGGGGCATGACATTGTGTTTGATTGGATGCATGTTATCAGCATTACCTCACAGGATGTCATCTTTAACAATACATTTGCAAATGTATGCTTTAACCTTCAACCTTACAGTTGAGTAAATAAAGAAATACATCTACAGTAATAAAATAATCTTGAATTTCTATTACATTTTTTAAAATTCACTTTAACTTTACATTAGAGGTTGTATATTTTTGTGTATTTTTATTTTCATTTGTCTTTATAGTTTTCATTCATTTATTCATTGTTAGTTTTTAACAGAAATGTGAAGTGTCTTTGGCCATAGACATCAGATCTTTCTGTTGTTGTAGTGTTGCACATACAATCAATTAATTGTAGTTACTTCAAAAACAACACCAACACCAACAATGCCATTCTGAGTTTAATTTTGAATGTAGTAGCAAGTAAGATAGACACATTCCTAAATAGTAGGTGGCGATAATGATGTGCAATTGTAACTGATGCCAGCATTTCAGCGCAAGCAAGAAGAAACACAAAGCTTGTTTTAGAATGCTACAATGCTTAATTTGCTATTAATGACTAGAGCATCTTAGTTGCACTTTTTTCTTAGTGATTTACCTGGTAAATTAACTTGAAGGGGGAAAAGAAAATTTTGTTATGTCTCTCATGGGTTGTCAAATTCATTGTCTCAATAAAGTCACTGTTAATCAAGAATAATAGAATCTCAAATCTCCAGACTTAAACCAAAACATTGGTAGCAATGGTGCTGCCAGTGGTTTTAAAAACAGGTTAAAAATTGTTAAATGTATTAAATTACCTTAAATTTGAAAATGTTTTATGTGAATATTGTCTGTCAAATTCAAAATCTGTCATAATTAACTTTTGCCCATTAAACATTTCTTACTATTTTTCATATCATCCATATGAAAACCATATGCATGTCAGTTCCAAAGTTGACACCATTTAATTAATTTTTGTTCATTAAATGTTTCTTGGTATTCCTCTCTGGCTTCAACACTATAATGAAGCACTTTGGAGCAAATATGCAGAGCATTAGCCCAAAACTGGAGGCCAAAATGGCAAAGATCTCCACAGCCACAGTAAGTTTTCCAGGAGAGCTGACATACGCTGGGATAAATGTGATCCACACAGCACAGAATATCAGCATGCTGAAGGTGATGAACTTGGCTTCATTAAAATTATCTGGGAGTTTCCGAGCCAGGACTGCCAAGACCAAGCAAAACACAGCTAGTAGGCCAATGTAGCCAAGAACGGCCCAGAACCCAATAGCTGAGCCTAATGCACACTCCAGAATGATTCTCTTCTTATATATGGTCAGATTTCTCATTGGAAAAGGGGGACTGAGAACCAACCAAAGTGTACAAATTAACATTTGAATAAATGTGAAGGACACAACTGTAATCCTCTGCTGTGGAGGACCAAACCATTTCATGACATTACTGCCAGGAAGTGTTGATCTAAAAGCCATCAGCACAACTATTGTTTTTCCCAGAACACAAGAGATGCAGAGGACGAAGGTGATGCCGAACGCTGTGTGACGCAGCATGCAGGACCACTGGGACGGAGCTCCAATGAAGGTCAGCGAACACAAGAAACACAAAGTGAGGGAGAAGAGAAGCAGGAAGCTCAGCTCAGAGTTGTTGGCTCTGACAATAGGAGAGTTTCTATGATGGAAGAACACTGCTGCTGTTCCAATGGCCAGGCAGGCACCACCAACTGAGAATGCTGCCAAGATGATTCCCAAGACCTCGTGGAAGGAGAGATACTCAACAGGCTTTGGGAGACAAGTGTCTCTTTGTGCATTTGGCCAGAACTCCTCAGGGCATGGAACACAGTCAGGGGAATCTGAAAAGGCAGAGAAAGTATTTAGTTATTGCGCATGAAATATAGTAGTTATGTTATAGTTATAGTTATATTATAGTTAAATAACAACAGGTACCTGTAACATTGCTAATCTCCCCTTCTGGACACTGTATACAGTCATAACAGCAGGTGGGTTTTCCTTTCTGCAGCATTTTCCGAGTTCCTGGAGGACAGCTGTTGCTGCACACTGACACAGGAACCTGCCACATAGAATTAGAAACAGAAACATTCATTGTGCTTAATGCCTTTCAAGTCTATTTTAAATAATGCAACTCAGTCTCCTTATATGACCTTTGTGCTTCCATCCATCCAGGTGATGTTCCTGTGGATATGGAACTCTTGGCCCTCTGGCATTGAGGCATCGTAGAGCCCTACAGCCACCAGCTCAATTTTGCCACTCTCACTTTTTTTCCAGTTAACAAGCTCATACCTGGCCACAGGATCTCCATTTACATCAAATGACACATCATAACCATTCTGGGTGAAATTTACTTTCTTCAGCTGAGTGAGAACCTGGGACAAGAGAGTGAAGACAGGAGTGATGATTAAACTTGTCTTGGATTTCCATGACAGATTTGGAGAAAACATGAATTATATATATTTTTTTAATGGAAGTAAAAGAGACACATGAAAATGACTACATTTTCATGAAGTGCGTCATTGCACAAAAACAGTCCATCAGGTCATTCAAAGGTACATGGAGGTGGATGTCGTGAATTTGTACAAGCATAGTCAAAGCTGATAACCACAGGAATAAATGATCTATTTCACCCTACTACCATTGTGAGGTAACAGATTGTGTCTTGACCCTAATTGTGGCCTGGACATGGATTTGCACTGCAAAGGATGGCTTGGATCAGCCAAGACTAATGTCTTCAGGGACCAGACCTCCTGGTGTCCCCTTCAATTTTACTGCACTGCTGATTCTGGAAACCATGCTCATTTGTGCTTAAAAGTCTTGTGCAAAAGCTTTATTATTTTTTTTCCTCCTTGTGATTTTTAATCTCTCACCAGCAAGAGAATGCACATGTCATGGGACATCATGTGACCAACATTTTTGACTTGTGTGTGTTATGTGGAAAGGGATTTGAATTTGATTTGTCTTACCTGTTTTGGCTTTAGCTTAATGGATTTGTCACATTGAGTTGTGGAATTTGTTTTTTGACAAATGGCATTATGAATAGCATGTGCTATTGCATACACAGCCTTGTACACCATGGTAGTGCCTCTGAACTGGGATGTGCCAGTGTACCAGATCTGAAGAGCTTCTATGTCTTCAGATCCATTGCATGCACGCTCCTTTGGGGCTGAGTTGAAAATACAAAGGGATGCAACTTTTGATATTTTGGTTGGATTTATTTTTCTTTACTTAAACAGCCTACCATTAAGCTGAGCATTTCACAATGGAGTGTGAAACGGCTACGATGAGATTAGCACCTCCAAATCTGAGACCATAGTCCTCAGATGGAAAAAGGTGGATTACTCACTCCAAGTCGAGAAGAAAGTCGAACCCCAAGTGCAGGAGTCCAAAGATCTCAGGGCCTTATTCACGAGGATGGGTTGAATAGACAGGGAGATTGACAGAAGGATTGGAGCAGCGTCCGCAGTGCTGCAGGAGCTAAACCAATCCGCTGTGGCCAAGTAGGAGCTGAACCACAAGACAAAGCTTTCTATATACTTGTCAATGCACCTCCCAACTCTCACCTATGGTCATGAGCTTTATGTTATGACTGAAAGAAGAAGATTGCAGATGCAAACGGCTGAATTTAGTTTTCTTCGCAGTGTGGCCAGGTAATTCCCTGAAGGAGAGGGTGACAAGTTTGGTCATCTGGGAGAAGCTTGGAATCAAGCCACTGCTCCTCCGCATTGAGAGGAACCAATTGAGGTGGCTGGGGCATCCGATTAGGATACCTCTAGGAGCCTCCCTGGAGACATGTTTCAGGCGTGCCCAACCAGGGGGAGGCCCTGGGGATGACCAAAGACACATTGGATGGGCGATATCTGCCGGCTAGCCTGGGAACACCTTGGGATGCCCCTGGGAGAGCGAGTTAAAATGGCTGTGGAGAGGGAAGTTTGGGCTTCCCTGTTATTGACACTGCCCCTGCGGCCCGGAACCAGGGAGGTGGTGGATGACGAGGTATGAGGCTGATCATAGAATTCATATATGGAAATTGTTTTCCTCCAATCAAGATAATTTCCTCACCTTTTCCCAGCTTGCAGTTGAACAAATCCTCCCAGAACTCAGTGAGCACTGGAGAGGCTGCCACTTTAGATGGAGAGAGATCCAGCAGGAATTCTCTCAGACCAGGGATGACAGATCTCTGAATACCGAATCCTATGGCTCCAGCACAGAAGTTGAACTGCAGCATGTCCTGGTTGGCAACCCAGCCCTCGCTACCGATCCACTGGCGTGGTGGTGATGGTTCACGCGACAGCTCCTCAAGGAGGATTTTAATGTCTCCAGAGGTTGCAAATACAATGATAACAGTTGCTGTCGATCTGCAGAAAGATTGCATTCCCATAAAAAAAAAAGAGGGATAAAAATCCTAAACTCAAAGTATATTCATAGCCAATTTAAAACAGCCTCATCAGACTGAAGTGTTATAGTTAAACAGCAATAAATAAATATACAAATAAAACTGTCCTTATTTAGTTATATTGAAAGACACAATGAAAACAGGGCATCCCGCTCAACCATTTTTCAAAGAGAGTTAGAAAAATGGATCCTGAGTCATGTTTAAGATGAAAAAAATCCTGTGAGCAAGAAATACTTAATATGGAAGAGCTGAAGGCACAATAAAAATTAATTTACAGGAATTTAAAATAATAAAAGCTTGACAGGGAATTCAATAATGCAAGAGTATTAGCAAAAATGAAAAAAACAAAACAGAACAGAGATCGTAATGACACCTGCGGATTATGTCAGCTATTCTCTTGATCCTGCTGTGTGGGTTGGTCCGGTAGAAAGACTCAGAGTATTCCACACAGATCCCCACCTTCTTGGCTGCCTTCAGAAAGGAAGCCATGCCATTATTGCCATAGTCTGAATCTGAATGTATTGCACCGATCCAGGTCCAGCCAAAGTGTTTGACCAGTTTGGCCAGTGCATCAGCCTGAAACTGGTCACTGGGGATGGTTCTGAAAAAGGTTGGATGCTGCTGCTTATCAGACAGGCAGGCGCAAGTGGCAAAGTGGCTAACCTGAAAGACACAATGCAAATTTTACATGTGACAGGAAATATGTTAGTGCTGGTAAAAGTTCAGTTCAATTACTCAACAAAATCAGTGTATTTACAAGTGGAACGTTGAACGATCCAATGACACGTGACATGCTGATGGATGGAGTGGAGCTGGAGTCGCCGACGAGAGCCACCACTGCACCAGACTGTGAACAGTTGTCACTGGTGTGAAACACTGGGTCGCGACCATTCAGTAGCTGGAAGGCCATTTGCACGGCAAGAGGCACTGCAGCACACGAGTCATGAATCTGATAACCGAGTGTGACTCCTGGGAGAAGCTCCGTACTGTTGTTAATCTCTTCTATGGCAAAGACCATTGCATGAGAGTGGCGAAGCTGACTGGGATAAATTCTGTTCACAAGCAAGTTACAATATAATTACAGTCAATTTAAATTAACAAGGTACACTTCCACATTTTTTATTATATCTTAAAAAAAGACAACATTGGAATTCAGCCATAATAATTCAATAATAGCTAATATTAAAAGTAATAAATAGTCAAACAAATTAATACTTCAAATCTATCAAAATATATGTGCAAGTTCTAAATTAATTAATAAATTATTGTTATCGAGCAACATATTTTGGAACGTTAAACAATTAAATCACATGCAAACGTATTTTGTCAATCTCTTTTCACTGACCTCCCTGTACACCTTGTTGGTTCAGGCCTGGTGGTGTATTCATGATTCACCTCCTCTATGTAGAAGTGTATTGAGAAAACTCCTCCAATTATGTAGTCTCCATTCATCGAAAATGCCGGGACTCTGGCTGAACCCTGTCGCTCACATTTCAGAGAAAAAACATCCGCTCTGTCACCTGTAGCAGCTCTTTCCTCTTCTCGCCTTCCCTGCTGTGTCACTTGAGTCCCAGGAACATTTGTGGTGAACAGAGAGTTCAGCGTACACACAGTCAGACACATCAATAACTCAATGAAGACAACAGAGAAAGCCATCCTTCAACTGTCGGTGGGCAAAGGGCACTGCAGTTTATATAGATTTTTAGAGAGGTTTTCCTCATGGAGTCATCAGCTCATCAGCTTAATGAGTAATGAGAAAAAACATGTTTGATGGGTACGTTCACAAGTTTTCATCACTAACTTATTCGTGTTTTTATTCCTTCTCCCTTTATTTGCATTACAATTTGTTGTGGTTGATTGGTGAAAAAGGCAAAGGAGGTTTTTGTTTTTACATTTGTATTCATTTTCCACAGACTTGAATATATTCTTTAAAAATCTTTTATTTGTTTTAAACACATTATATATACTTGTTTTCAAACAATATGTCTCCAACCCTCTACCACTAACACTTTCCAGGGTTAACTTTGAGATAAAAGCAGATGTGCAATATTATTTCTTGGGACTATATGCACATTGTTTCCAAACCTGACATAGTCTAACTAATTTTTGTTCATTAAATATTTCCTCGTATTCCTCTCTGGCCTCAATACTATAATGAAGCACTTGGGAGCAAATATGCAGAGTATTAGCCCAAAACTGGAGGCCAAAATGGCAAAGATCTCCACAGCCACAGTAAATTTTCCAGGAGAGCTGACATACGCTGGGATAAATGTGATCCACACAGCACAGAAGATCAGCATGCTGAAGGTGATGAACTTGGCTTCATTAAAATTATCTGGGAGTTTCCGAGCCAGAACTGCCAAGACCAAGCAAAACACAGATAGCAGGCCAATGTAGCCCAGAACGGCCCAGAACCCAATAGCTGAGCCTAATGCACACTCCAGAATGATTTTCTTCCTATTTATGGTCAGATTTTTCTTTGGAAAAGGGGGACTGAGAACCAACCAAAGTGTACAAATTAACACTTGTATAGATGTGAAGGACACAACTGTAATCCTCTGCTGTGGAGGACCAAACCATTTCATGACATTACTGCCAGGAAGTGTTGCTCTGAAAGCCATCAGCACAACTATTGTTTTTCCCAGAACACAAGAGATGCAGAGGACGAAGGTGATGCCGAACGCTGTGTGTCGCAGCATGCAGGACCACTGCGACGGAGCTCCAATGAAGGTCAGCGAACACAAGAAACACAAAGTGAGGGAGAAGAGAAGCAGGAAGCTCAGCTCAGAGTTGTTGGCTCTGACAATAGGAGAGTTTCTATGATGGAAGAACACTGCTGCTGTTCCAATGGCCAGGCAGGCACCACCAACTGAGAATGCTGCCAAGATGATTCCCAGGACCTCATGGAAGGAGAGATACTCAACAGGCTTTAGGAGACAAGTGTCTCTTTGTGCATTTGGCCAGAACTCCTCAGGGCATGGAAGACAGTCAGGGGAATCTGAAAATATATTTTATTATTATTATTATTATTATTATTATTTCATGGATTTAGTTATCATGATTGTGGTATAGTTGTTCTGAAGAAGATATAACAACAAGTGCCTGTAACATTGCTAATCTCCCCTTCTGGACATTGTATACAGTCAAAACAGCAGGTGGGTTTTCCTTTCTGCAGCATTTTCCTAGTTCCTGGAGGACAGCTGTTGCTGCACACTGACACAGGAACCTGCCACGTAGAATTAGAAACAGAAACATTCATTGTGTTTAATATCTTTCAAGTCTATTTTAAATAATGCATCAGAGTTTTTTCGTCTTACGTTTGTGCTTCCATCCATCCAGGTGATGTTCCTGTGGATATGGAACTCTTGGCCCTCTGGCAGTGAGGCATCATAGAGCCCTACAGCCACCAGCTCAATGGTGCCACTCTCTCCTTTTTGCCAGTTAACAAGCTCATACCTGGCCACAGGATCTCCATTTACATCAAATGACACATCATGACCATTTTGGGTAAAACTGACTTTCTTCAGCTGAGTCAGAACCTGGGACATGTTAGAAAGCAGCAAAAATTATTCTTTTCATTGATTTCCATGGCAGATTGAGAGAAAGCTTAAAATATATTTTCAAAATGCAAGTAAAAGAGAAAGATGAAAATGACTACATTTAACTTGTCATTGAGTGCCTCATTCCACCACAAACAGTCCATCTGGTTATTTAAAGGTACATAGAGGTGGATGTTGTGAATTTGTACCAGCATATTCAAAGCTGATAACAGCTGGAATAAATGGCCTATTTCAACCAATTAGCTCTTTGTAGTAAAATATTATGTATTTACCCTAATGCTGCCATGAACATAGTTACATTGCAAATGATGGCTTTGAACATTCAAAACTGATGTCTTCAGGAACCAGACCTTCTAGCGTCCCCTTCAATTTTACTGCACACTGCTGGCTGTTCATTGAGCTGCATTTTTCCTTTCTGCTTCCGGAAACTATCTTTTGTCATTTGTGCAAAAACTTTATTTTCTCTTCTACTTGAAATTTCGTTTTTAATGTCTCACCAGTTAGAGACTGCCTATATGTCATTGGACATCATGTGACCAACATTTTTGAATTGTGTGTGTTATGTAGCAAGTCCTTTGAATTTGTGTTTGACTTACCTGTTTAGGTTTTAGCTTAAGGGATTGGTTGCACTGAATTGTGAAATTTGTTTTTTGACAAATGGAATTATGAATAGCATGTGCTATTGCATACACAGCCTTGTAAACCATGGTAGTGCCTCTGAACTGGGATGTGCCAGTGTATCGGATCTGAAGAGCCCCCATGTCTTCAGATCCATTGCATGCACGCTCCTTTGGGGCTGAGGTTGAAAATACAGAGAGATGCCACTTTTGATATTTTTGTTGCCTTTATTTTTTCTTTACTAATACATCCTGCAATTAAGGGAAGTATTTCACAACAGAGTGCGAAATGACTGGGATGATATTTGCACTGGGAGAAGCTTGGAGTCAAGCCACTGCTCCTCCGCATTGAGAGGAACCAGTTGAGGTGGCTGGGGCATGTGGTTAGGATGCCTCTGGGAGCCTCAATGGAGACATTTTTCAGGCGTGCCAAACCAGGGGGAGGCCCTGGGGATGACCAAGGCCACATTGGATGGCCGATGTCTGCTGGCTGGACTGGGAACACCTTGGAATGCCCCTAGAAGAGCTAGTGAAAATGGCTGGGGAGAGGGAAATTTGGGCTTCCTTGTTATTGAAACTGCCCCTGCGACCCGGACCCTGGGAGGTGGTGGATGATGACGTATGAGGCTGATCATTGAAATTCATATATGGAAGTTGTTTTCCTCCAATCAAGATAATTTCCTCACCTTTTCCCAGCTTGCAGTTGAACAAATCCTCCCAGAACTCAGTGAGTACTGGAGAGGCTGCAACTTTAGATGGAGAGAGATCCAGCAGGAATTCTCTCAGACCAGGGATGACAGATCTCTGAATACCGAATCCTATGGCACCAGCACAGAAGTTGAACTGCAGCATGTCCTGGTCGGCAACCCAGCCCTCGCTGCCGATCCACTGGCGGGGTGGGGATGGTTCACGCGACAGCTCCAAAAAGAGGATTTTAATGTCTCCAGAGGCTACAAATGCAATGATAACTTTTGCGGTCGATCTGCAGAAAATTTAAGGTACACTTTGCATTACCATGACAAAAGAAGGAAGAAATGCATTAATGCAATCAAATTATATTCATAGAACATTTTAAACAGCCTCATTAAACTGAAGTGCTGTAGAAAAACAACTATAAATAAATATGAAAAAAGAATTGTCTGTCTTAAGATATATTAAGATACACACTAAAAACCCAAGCAAATACAGAAAAATTGCATTCATTCAGGAAATCCTGCCCAACCAGTTTTCAAAGCCATTAATAAGAAATGGATCCTGAGTCATGTTTAAATAATCAAGAATTCTGGCTAAGAAATGTTTAACATTGATTACCTTAAGGCACAATAAATGGCTAATTATTTTTGATTTAAAGAAAAAAGAGCTTGGCAGTGATTCTAATAATGTAATAGCTCTGAGCAGCAAATCAAACAAACAGAAAAAAACAATAACATGAAACAGGGTAATGGTAACCACACCTGCGAATTACATCAGCGACTCTCTTGATTCTGCTCTGAGGGTTGGTCCGGTAGAAAGACTCAGTGTATTCCACACAGATCCCCACCTTCTTGGCTGCCTTCAGGAAGGAAGCCATGCCATTATTGCCATAGTCTGAATCTGAATGTATTGCACCGATCCAGGTCCAGCCAAAGTGTTTGACCAGCTTTGCTAGTGCATCAGCCTGAAATTGATCACTGGGGATGGTTCTGAAGAAGGTTGGATGCTGCTGCTTATCAGACAGGCAAGCACAAGTGGCAAAGTGGCTCACCTGACAGGGGAAAAGCAAATTTTACATGTGACAGGAAAAATATTAGTTCCATGACTTGAAAAAAAAAAGAGTATTTACAAGTGGGACATTGTAGGATCCAATGACTCGTGACATGCTCATAGATGGAGTAGAATTGGACTCGCCGACGATAGCCACCACTGCACCAGACTGTGAACAATTGTCACTGGTGTGAAACACTGGATCACGTCCATTCAGTAGCTGGAAGGCCATTTGCACGGCAAGAGGCACTGTGGCACACGAGTCATGGATCTGATAACCGAGTGTGACTCCTGGGAGAAGCTCCGTACTGTTGTTAATCTCTTCTATGGCAAAGACCATTGCATGAGAGTGGCGAAGTTGACGGGAGTAAATTCTGTTCACAAGCAAGTTATGTAATGTCATTACATTGTATTAGAATTTTTTTGAGAAAGCTATGCAGAGATAACACTTTAGTAATAAGTATTCAGAAATTAATTAAAAGTCAACTGATACATATGTTCAACTCCATTGAAATATATTGTCAAGGTTTATATCAAACATTGCAAAAAAGCATAACATTTTAGAGCATTGTATTGATTAAATAACGCCATCTTATTTTGTTAATCTCTTTCTTTTCACTGACCTTCCTTTGCACTTTGATGGTTCAGGCCTTTTGGTATATTCATGATTCACCTCCTCTATGTAGGTGTGTATTGAGAAAACTCCTCCAATTATGTAGTCTCCATTCATTGAAAATGCAGGTTGACGCGCTGAGCCCTGAAGCTCACATTTCAGAGAAAAACCATCTGCTCTGTCACCCATTGCAGCTCTTTCCTCTTTTCGCCCTCCGTGATGTGTCAGTTGAGTCCCAGGAACATTTGTGGAAGGCAGACAGTTCAGCGTACACACAATCAGACACATCATTAACTCTATGAAGACAACAGAGAACGCCATCCTTCAACTGCCTGTGAGCAAAGGGTACGACAGTTTATATAGATTTTCGGAGAGGTGTACCTCATGGAATCATGAGCTCATCAGTTTAACAAATAATGAGAAACAAAAGAGACATGTTTGATAGGTACATTCCCAAGTCTTTATTAGTGACAAATTCATGTTTGTATTCCTTCTCCCTCTATGTTGCATTACATTTTGGTGTGATTCATAAAAGGTCAAATTTATTGGGGGAAAAAGAGGTTTTGTTTTTCAATTTTATTAATATTTTCAGGCCAAAACTTGTTTCTATTATAATCCCTAAACCATATACAACCACATATATATATATATATATATATATATATATATATATGTACAATTGTCATTTCTCTAACCCTGTAACTCGAACACTTTCATTAACTTTGAGATAAAAGCACATGTGCAGTATAATAATATCATATAGAAATCATATGCATGTCATTTCTAAAGTTGACACTATTTAACTAAGTTTTGTTCATTAAATGTTTCTTAGTATTCCTCTCTGGCCTCAACACTATAATGAAGCACTTGGGAGCAAATATGCAGAGTATTAGCCCATAAGTGGAGGCCAAAATGGCAAAGATCTCCACAGCCACAGTAAATTTTCCAGGAGAGCTGACATACGCTGGGATAAATGTGATCCACACAGCACAGAATATCAGCATGCTGAAGGTGATGAACTTGGCTTCATTAAAATTATCTGGGAGTTTCCGAGCCAGGACTGCCAAGACCAAGCAAAACAGAGCTAGCAGGCCAATGTAGCCCAGAACGGCCCAGAACCCAATAGCTGAGCCTAATGCACACTCCAGAATGATTTTCTTCTTATATATAGTCAGATTTTTCTTTGGAAAAGGGGGACTGAGAACCAACCAAAGTGTACAAATGAACACTTGTATAGATGTGAAGGACACAACTGTAATCCTCTGCTGTGGAGGACCAAACCACTTCATGACATTACTGCCAGGAAGTGTTGCTCTGAAGGCCATCAGCACAACTATTGTTTTTCCCAGAACACAAGAGATGCAGAGGACGAAGGTGATGCCGAACGCTGTGTGACGCAGCATGCAGGACCACTGGGACGGAGCTCCAATGAAGGTCAGCGAACACAAGAAACACAAAGTGAGGGAGAAGAGAAGCAGGAAGCTCAGCTCAGAGTTGTTGGCTCTGACAATAGGAGAGTTTCTATGATGGAAGAACACTGCTGCTGTTCCAATGGCCAGGCAGGCACCACCAACTGAGAATGCTGCCAAGATGATTCCCAAGACCTCGTGGAAGGAGAGATACTCAACAGGCTTTGGGAGACAAGTGTCTCTTTGTGCATTTGGCCAGAACTCCTCAGGGCATGGAACACAGTCAGGGGAATCTGAAAAGGCAGAGAAAGTATTTCACATGTGAAATTGTGATTATGAAGAATAAATCACAACAGGTACCTGTAACATTGCTAATCTCCCCTTCTGGACACTGTATACAGTCAAAACAGCAGGTGGGTTTTCCTTTCTGCAGCATTTTCCTAGTTCCTGGAGGACAGCTGTTGCTGCACACTGACACAGGAACCTGCCACATAGAATTAGAAAGAGAGTTCATTGTGTTTAATGTCTTTCAAGTGTATTTTAAATAATGCAACAGAGTTTTTTCATCTTACGTTTGTGCTTCCATCCATCCAGGTGATGTTCCTGTGTATACGGAATTCTCGGCCCTCTGGCATTGAGGCATCATAGAGCCCTACAGCCACCAGCTCAATGGTGCCACTCCCTACTTTTTGCCAGTTAACAAGCTCATACCTGGCCACAGGATCTCCATTTACATCAAATGACACATCTTGACCATTCTGGGTAAAATTGACTTTTTTCAGCTGAGTCAGAACCTGGGACAACAATGTTAGAAAGCAGCAAAAATTATACTTCTCGTGGATTTCAGTCACAGATTTTCAGGAAACAAAAGTGATATTTTGAAAAGTAAAGACAACAGACAACATGAAAAAGAATCATTTTCAATGAGTTCCTTAATGCACAAAAACAGTTCATCAGGTTGTTCAAAAGTACATGGAGGTGGATGTTGTGAATTTTGCACAAGCTTATTTCAAGCACAGAGGGTGACTGTTATTCACTCGTGTTTGCAGTCAGCAGTGTAAAAAATATGAGGCAATTAAAACAGTAAACAACAACTGCAAAAACTACCACAGTCTACCAATCTGATAAAAGCAGGAATGTATGGCCTGTTTCACCCCATAAGCTCTGCGTACTGACGGTGCCCAGAACATAGATTCACACTATAAATGATGGCTTAGATCAGCCAAGATTGATGTCTTCATGGACCAGAACGTATGGTGTCCCCTTCCATTTAACTGCACACCTTGTAGATATATATATTTTTTTCCCCCCGGTTTTCAAATCCTTTATTATTCTTTTCTTTTCTGAAAACCCTCTTCCAATTGTGTTTGGAAATCTTGGTGAAAAGATTAAATTATTTTCCTCTTTTTCTTTTTCAATTTCTTACAAACCAGAAAACACACAATTGTCATAAGACTTGCATTATATGACTAACATTGTACATTTGTGTGTGCCATGAGGCAAGGAACTACAAAATGTGAGATCACAATGTATTTTCTGTTTAAACATGTAACATTAATTGCAAAATTCAGATTAATTTTGACTTACCTCTTTAGGCTTTAGTTTAATGGATTTGTCGCACTGAGTTGTGGAATTAGTTTTTTGACAAATGGCATTATGTATAGCATGTGCTACTGCATATGCGGCATTGTACACCATAGTAGTAATTCTAAACTGGGATGTACCAGTGTGCAGGATCTGAAGAGCCTCCATGTCTTCAGATCCATCACATACACGCTCTTCTGGGGTTGAGGCTGAAAATACAGGAAGATTCAACTTTTGGTATCTTGATTGGGTTCATTTTCCTTATCTTGTAACATTAGATTCAGGTCCAGAATTTTTTTTTACCTCCAATCAAGATAATTTCCTCACCTTTTCCCAGCTTGCAGTTGAACAAATCCTCCCAGAACTCAGTGAGCACGGGAGAGGCTGCAACTTTAGACGGAGAGAGATCCAGCAGGAATTCTCTCAGACCAGGGATGACAGATCTCTGAATACTGAATCCTATGGCTCCAGCACAGAAGTTGAACTGCAGCATGTCCTGGTTGGCAACCCAGCCCTCGCTGCCGATCCACTGGCGTGGTGGTGATGGTTCACGCGACAGCTCCTCAAGGAGGATTTTAATGTCTCCAGAGGTTGCAAATACAATGATAACAGTTGCTGTCGATCTGCAGAAAGTTTGCATTCCCATAAAAAAAAAAGAGGGATAAAAATCCTAAACTCAAAGTATATTCATAGCCAATTTAAAACAGCCTCATTAGACTGAAGTGTTATAGTTAAACAGCAATAAATAAATATACAAATAAAACTGTCCTTATTTAGTTATATTGAAAGACACAATGAAAACAGGGCATCCCACTCAACCATTTTTCAAAGAGAGTTAGAAAAATGGATCCTGAGACATGTTTAAGATGAAAAAAATCCTGTGAGCAAGAAATACTTAATATGGAAGAGCTGAAGGCACAATAAAAATTAATTTACAGGAATTTAAAATAATAAAAGCTTGACAGGGAATTCAATAATGCAAGAGTATTAGCAAAAAATGAAAAAAACAAAACAGAACAGAGATCGTAATGACACCTGCGGATTATGTCAGCTATTCTCTTGATCCTGCTGTGTGGGTTGGTCCGGTAGAAAGACTCAGTGTATTCCACACAGATCCCCACCTTCTTGGCTGCCTTCAGAAAGGAAGCCATGCCATTATTGCCATAGTCTGAATCTGAATGTATTGCACCGATCCAGGTCCAGCCAAAGTGTTTGACCAGTTTGGCCAGTGCATCAGCCTGAAACTGATCACTGGGGATGGTTCTGAAAAAGGTTGGATGCTGCTGCTTATCAGACAGGCAGGCGCAAGTGGCAAAGTGGCTAACCTGAAAGACACAATGCAAATTTTACATGTGACAGGAAATATGTTAGGGCTGGTAAAAGTTCAGTTCAATTACTCAACAAAATCAGTGTATTTACAAGTGGAACGTTGAACGATCCAATGACACGTGACATGCTGATGGATGGAGTGGAGCTGGAGTCGCCGACGAGAGCCACCACTGCACCAGACTGTGAACAGTTGTCACTGGTGTGAAACACTGGGTCGCGACCATTCAGTAGCTGGAAGGCCATTTGCACGGCAAGAGGCACTGCAGCACACGAGTCATGAATCTGATAACCGAGTGTGACTCCTGGGAGAAGCTCCGTACTGTTGTTAATCTCTTCTATGGCAAAGACCATTGCATGTGAGTGGCGAAGCTGACTGGGATAAATTCTGTTCACAAGCAAGTTACAATATAATTACAGTCAATTTAAATTGACAAGGTACACTTCCACATTTTTTATTATATCTTAAAAAAAAGACAACATTGGAATTCAGCCATAATAATTCAATAATAGCTAATATTAAAAGTAATAAATAGTCAAACAAATTAATACTTCAAATCTATCAAAATATATGTGCAAGTTCTAAATTAATTAATAAATTATTGTTATCGAGCAACATATTTTGGAACGTTAAATAATTAAATCACATGCAAACGTATTTTGTCAATCTCTTTTCACTGACCTCCCTGTACACCTTGTTGGTTCAGGCCTGGTGGTGTATTCATGATTCACCTCCTCTATGTAGAAGTGTATTGATAAAACTCCTCCAATTATGTAGTCTCCATTCATCGAAAATGCCGGGACTCTGGCTGAACCCTGTCGCTCACATTTCAGAGAAAAACCATCCGCTCTGTCACCTGTAGCAGCTCTTTCCTCTTCTCGCCTTCCCTGCTGTGTCACTTGAGTCCCAGGAACATTTGTGGCGAACAGAGAGTTCAGCGTACACACAGTCAGACACATCAATAACTCAATGAAGACAACAGAGAAAGCCATCCTTCAACTGTCGGTGGGCAAAGGGCACTGCAGTTTATATAGATTTTTAGAGAGGTTTTCCTCATGGAGTCATCAGCTCATCAGCTTAATGAGTAATGAGAAAAAACATGTTTGATGGGTACGTTCACAAGCTTTCATCACTAACTTATTCGTGTTTTTATTCCTTCTCCCTTTATTTGCATTACAATTTGTTGTGGTTGATTGGTGAAAAAGGCAAAGGAGGTTTTTGTTTTTACATTTGTATTCATTTTTCACAGACTTGAATATATTCTTTAAAGATCTTTTATTTGTTTTAAACACATTATATATACTTGTTTTCAAACAATATGTCTCCAACCCTCTACCACTAACACTTTCCAGGGTTAACTTTGAGATAAAAGCAGATGTGCAATATTATTTCTTGGGACTATATGCACATTGTTTCCAAACCTGACATAGTCTAACTAATTTTTGTTCATTAAATATTTCTTCGTATTCCTCTCTGGCCTCAACACTATAATGAAGCACTTGGGAGCAAATATGCAGAGTATTAGCCCATAAGTGGAGGCCAAAATGGCAAAGATCTCCACAGCCACAGTAAATTTTCCAGGAGAGCTGACATACGCTGGAATGAATGTGATCCACACAGCACAGAATATCAGCATGCTGAAGGTGATGAACTTGGCTTCATTAAAATTATCTGGGAGTTTCCGAGCCAGAACTGCCAAGACCAAGCAAAACACAGCTAGTAGGCCAATGTAGCCCAGAACGGCCCAGAACCCAATAGCTGAGCCTAATGCACACTCCAGAATGATTCTCTTCTTATATATAGTCAGATTTTTCTTTGGAAAAGGGGGACTGAGAACCAACCAAAGTGTACAAATGAACACTTGTATAGATGTGAAGGACACAACTGTAATCCTCTGCTGTGGAGGACCAAACCACTTCATGACATTACTGCCAGGAAGTGTTGATCTGAAGGCCATCAGCACAACTATTGTTTTTCCCAGAACACAAGAGATGCAGAGGACGAAGGTGATGCCGAACGCTGTGTGTCGCAGCATGCAGGACCACTGGGACGGAGCTCCAATGAAGGTCAGTGAACACAAGAAACACAAAGTGAGGGAGAAGAGAAGCAGGAAGCTCAGCTCAGAGTTGTTGGCTCTGACAATAGGAGAGTTTCTATGATGGAAGAACACTGCTGCTGTTCCAATGGCCAGGCAGGCACCACCAACTGAGAATGCTGCCAAGATGATTCCCAGGACCTCGTGGAAGGAGAGATACTCAACAGGCTTTGGGAGACAAGTGTCTCTTTGTGTATTTGGCCAGAACTCCTCAGGGCATGGAAGACAGTCAGGGGAATCTGAAAAGGCAGAGAAAGTATTTCACATGTGAAATTGTGATTATGAAGAATAAATCACAACAGGTACCTGTAACATTGCTAATCTCCCCTTCTGGACACTGTATACAGTCAAAACAGCAGGTGGGTTTTCCTTTCTGCAGCATTTTCCTAGTTCCTGAAGGACAGCTGTTGCTGCACACTGACACAGGAACCTGCCACATAGAATTAGAAAGAGAGTTCATTGTGTTTAATGTCTTTCAAGTGTATTTTAAATAATGCAACAGAGTTTTTTCATCTTACGTTTGTGCTTCCATCCATCCAGGTGATGTTCCTGTGTATACGGAATTCTTGGCCCTCTGGCATTGAGGCATCGTAGAGCCCTACAGCCACCAGCTCAATGGTGCCACTCCCAACTTTTTGCCAGTTAACAAGCTCATACCTGGCCACAGGATCTCCATTTACATCAAATGACACATCTTGACCATTCTGGGTAAAATTGACTTTTTTCAGCTGAGTCAGAACCTGGGACAACAATGTTAGAAAGCAGCAAAAATTATATTTCTCGTGGATTTCAGTCACAGATTTTCAGGAAACAAAAGTGATATTTTGAAAAATAAAGACAACAGACAACATGAAAAAGAATCATTTTCAATGAGTTCCTTAATGCACAAAAACAGTTCATCAGGTTGTTCAAAAGTACATGGAGGTGGATGTTGTGAATTTTGCACAAGCTTATTTCAAGCACAGAGGGTGACTGTTATTCACTCGTGTTTGCAGTCAGCAGTGTAAAAAATATGAGGCAATTAAAACAGTAAACAACAACTGCAAAAACTACCACAGTCTACCAATCTGATAAAAGCAGGAATGTATGGCCTGTTTCACCCCATAAGCTCTGCGTACTGACGGTGCCCAGAACATAGATTCACACTATAAATGATGGCTTAGATCAGCCAAGATTGATGTCTTCATGGACCAGAACGTATGGTGTCCCCTTCCATTTAACTGCACACCTTGTAGATATATATATTTTTTTCCCCCTGGTTTTCAAATCCTTTATTATTCTTTTCTTTTCTGAAAACCCTCTTCCAATTGTGTTTGGAAATCTTGGTGAAAAGATTAAATTATTTTCCTCTTTTTCTTTTTCAATTTCTTACAAACCAGAAAACACACAATTGTCATAAGACTTGCATTATATGACTAACATTGTACATTTGTGTGTGCCATGAGGCAAGGAACTACAAAATGTGAGATCACAATGTATTTTCTGTTTAAACACGTAACATTAATTGCAAAATTCAGATTAATTTTGACTTACCTCTTTAGGCTTTAGTTTAATGGATTTGTCGCACTGAGTTGTGGAATTAGTTTTTTGACAAATGGCATTATGTATAGCATGTGCTACTGCATATGCGGCATTGTACACCATAGTAGTAATTCTAAACTGGGATGTACCAGTGTGCAGGATCTGAAGAGCCTCCATGTCTTCAGATCCATCACATACACGCTCTTCTGGGGTTGAGGCTGAAAATACAGGAAGATTCAACTTTTGGTATCTTGATTGGGTTCATTTTCCTTATCTTGTAACATTAGATTCAGGTCCAGAATTTTTTTTTACCTCCAATCAAGATAATTTCCTCACCTTTTCCCAGCTTGCAGTTGAACAAATCCTCCCAGAACTCAGTGAGCACTGGAGAGGCTGCAACTTTAGATGGAGAGAGATCCAGCAGGAATTCTCTCAGACCAGGGATGACAGATCTCTGAATACTGAATCCTATGGCTCCAGCACAGAAGTTGAACTGCAGCAAGTCCTGGTTGGCAACCCAGCCCTCGCTGCCGATCCACTGGCGGGATGGTGATCGTTCACGCGACAGCTCCAAAAACAGGATTTTAATGTCTCCAGGGGATGCAAATGCAACGATAACTGTTGCTGTCGATCTACAGAAAGTTGAAGAAACATGTTGCATTATTGTGAAAAAAATTTATTTAACAGAGAAATTAATAAATTCGAACAAAGTATATTCATAGTACACTTAAAACAGCTTATGACTGAAGCGCTGTCGTTTAACATATATAAATACAAATTCAAAATGAAAACGTCCTTGTTAAGATATGTATTTATATACACAATAAAAACAGGGTATTCTGCTTATTCAGTATTAAAATCCAATAAGAAGAAGTGGATCCTGAGTCATTGTTTTAAGGGATCAAGCCATCTGAGAAAGAAATATTTGACTTGGATTAGCTTAAGACACAATAAAAGTCAAAATACAGGCATTTAAAAAATGTAGCTTGGCAGGGATTCTAATAATATAATAACTCTCATCAGCAAAAACACAAAAAAACTAAAAACCAACAGGGTAATGGTAACCACACCTGCGAATTACATCAGCTACTCTCTTGATTCTGCTTCGAGGGTTGGTCCGGTAGAAAGACTCAGAATATTCCACACAGATCCCCTCCTTCTTGGCTGCCTTCAGGAAGGAAGCCATGCCATTATTGCCATAGTCTGAATCTGAATGTATTGCACCGATCCAGGTCCAGCCAAAGTGTTTGACCAGTTTGGCCAGTGCATCAGCCTGAAACTGGTCACTGGGGATGGTTCTGAAGAAGGTTGGATGCTGCTGCTTATCAGACAGGCAAGCACAAGTGGCAAAGTGGCTCACCTGAAAGACACAATGCATATTTTACATGTGAAAGGACATATAACATTTTGATTACTTGAAAAAAATGAATGTATTTACAAGTGGAATGTTGAAGGATCCAATGACACGTGACATGCTGATGGATGGAGTGGATCCGGACTCTCCGATGATAGCCACCACTGCACCAGACTGTGAACAATGGTCACTGGTGTGAAACACTGGATCACGTCCATTCAGTAGCTGGAAGGCCATTTGCACGGCAAGAGGCACTGTGGCACACGAGTCATGGATCTGATAACCAAGTGTGACTCCTGGGAGAAGCTCCGTACTGTTGTTAATCTCTTCTATGGCAAAGACCATTGCATGAGAGTGGCGAAGCTGATAGGGGAAGAGTCTGTTTGAAAGCAGTTTACAATATAAATAAAATTGATATAAAGTCACAAGCCATACTTCCATATTTTGACTACATTTCAAGAAAAAAAAAAACCTTCTGAAATCACAAAAAAAACTTCAAATATTAATAATCTTAAAAGTAAAAACAGAATCCAAATGAATGCTAAATTGAATTTGCAAGGTTTGAATAAAGCATTGTAGTTCAGCAATACATTTGAGAACATTAATTTATTAATTAAATCACATATAACCTTTTTTTATTCATCGCTTTCTTTTACTGACCTCCCTGTGCACCGTGATGGTTCAGGCTTGGCGGTGTATTCATGAGTCACCTCCTCTGTGTAAGTGTGGATTGAGAAAACTCCTCCAATTATGTAGTCTCCATTCATTGAAAATGCAGGTTGACGCGCTGAGCCCTGTCGCTCACATTTCAGAGAAAAACCATCTGCTCTGTCACCGGTAGCAGCTCTTTCCTCTTCTCGTGTCACTTGAATCCCAGGAACATTTGTGGCGGGCAGACGGTTCAGCGTACACACAATCAGACACACCATTAACTCTTTAAAGACAACAGAGAACGCCATCCTTCAACTGCCTGTGGCAAAAGAGTACTACAGTTTATATAGATTTTCAGAGAGGTTTACCTCATGGAATCATGAACTCATCAGCTTAATGAATAATGAGAAACAAACGAGACATGTTTGATGGACACGTTCCCAAGTTTTTATGAGTGACTAATTCATGTTTGTATTCCTTCTCCCTCTATTTGCATTACATTTTGGTGTGGTTGGTGAAAAAGACAATTGAGCAAAGGAGGTTTTGTTTTTAAATTTTATTAATATTTTCTGACTAAAGCGTGTATATAATCTTTAAAGATCCTGGAATGCTCTTAAACCATTACTGATATATAAACACACACACACACGCACACACACACATTTCTTTTAAAAGCTCTAACTCTAACATTTTCCAGCGTTAACTTTGAGATCAAAGCCTATGTTCAATATCATATAGAAACCATATGCATGTCATTTCTAAATTTGACACCATTTAACTAATTTTTGTTCATCAATTGTTTCTTAGTATTCCTCTCTGGCTTCAACACTATAATGAAGCACTTTGGAACAAATATGCAGAGCATTAGCCCAAAACTAGAGGCCAAAATGGCAAAGATCTCCACAGCCACAGTAAATTTTCCAGGAGAGCTGACATACGCTGGGATAAATGTGACCCACACAGCACAGAATATCAGCATGCTGAAGGTGATGAACTTGGCCTCGTTAAAATTATCTGGGAGTTTCCGAGCCAGAACTGCCAAGACCAAGCAAAACACAGCTAGCAGGCCAATGTAGCCCAGAACGGCCCAGAACCCAATAGCTGAGCCTAATGCACACTCCAGAATGATTCTCCTCTTATAAATGGTCAGATTTGTCTTTGGAAAAGGGGGACTGAGAACCAACCAAAGTGTGCAAATTAACACTTGTATAGATGTGAAGGACACAACTGTAATCCTCTGCTGTGGAGGACCAAACCACTTCATGACATTACTGCCAGGAAGTGTTGCTCTGAAGGCCATGAGCACAACTATTGTTTTTCCCAGAACACAAGAGATGCAGAGGACGAAGGTGATGCCGAACGCTGTGTGTCGCAGCATGCAGGACCACTGGGACGGAGCTCCAATGAAGGTCAGCGAACACAAGAAACACAAAGTGAGGGAGAAGAGAAGCAGGAAGCTCAGCTCAGAGTTGTTGGCTCTGACAATAGGAGAGTTTCTATGGCGGAAGAACACTGCTGCTGTTCCAATGGCCAGGCAGGCACCACCAACTGAGAATGCTGCCAAGATGATTCCCAGGACCTCGTGGAAGGAGAGATACTCAACAGGCTTTGGGAGACAAGTGTCTCTTTGTGCATTTGGCCAGAACTCCTCAGGGCATGGAACACAGTCAGGGGAATCTGAAAAGGCATACAAAGTATTTCACATGTGACATTGTGATTATGAAGAATAAATCACAACAAGTACCTGTAACATTGCTAATCTCCCCTTCTGGACACTGTATACAGTCATAACAGCAGGTGGGTTTTCCTTTCTGCAGCATTTTCCTAGTTCCTGGAGAACAGCTGTTGCTGCACACTGACACAGGAAACTGCCACGTAGAATTAGAAATGGAATCATTCAGGTTGTTTTGTATCTTTCAAATCTATTTTAAATAATGCAACTCAGTCTCTTTTTCTGACCTGTGTACTTCCATCCATCCAGGTGATGTTCCTGTGAAGATGAAACTCTTGGCCCTCTGGCTGTGAGGCATCATACAGCCCTACAGCCACCAGCTCAATGGTGCCACTCTCACTTTTCTTCCAGTTAACAAGCTCATACCTGGCCACAGGATCTCCATTTACATCAAATGAAACGTCATGACCATTCTGGGTAAAATTGACTTTCTTCAGCTGAGTCAGAAGCTGGGACAAGAGATTAAGACAGCAGCAAGAACTATAATTCTAATAGATTCCCATGACAGATTTACAGGAAACTCAAGTGATCTTTTCAAAATGGAATTAAAAGACAATCATGAAAATGATTACATCTTCAATGAGTGCAGTAGCTAGTGCGCCAAGAACATGTTGATCAGATTATTTAGAGGTATATGGAGGTGGCTGTTGTGAATTTGCGTCATCTTATTTCAACAGATTCTTTCAAGAGTCAAGGGTGAATTTGCTATCCAATTTTTTTTTTCCTGTCAGCAGTGAAAAAAAATAAATAACAGAAACAATTCCGACAGTGAGCAACAACTGCAAGGACTACTACAGTTTGCACCATCCAAGACTGATGTCTTCAAGCACCAGACCTTATGGTGTCTCATTCAATTTTATTGAACACTTTGAAAATATCCTGTTGGCTGTTTATAAATGCTTTATTATTCTTTCTGCTTCTGGAAACCCTCCTCTCTCTTTTATGTTGAGGAATCGTGGCCCAAACCTTTAATTCCTTTTTCTTCTTGAATCTTTTAAATCTCTTACTACCAAGAGATGACACATGTCTTGAGACCAACATCATGTGACCTATATATTCAACTTGTTTGTGATGTGGCAAGGAACTACAAAATCTGCAGTCACAAAGTATGTTCTTTTAAAACACACAACAATGAATACGACATTTGGATTTATTTTTGACTTACCTGTTTAGGCTTCAGCTTGATGGATTTGTCACACTGAGTTGTGGAATTTGTTTTTAGACAAATGGCATTATGAATAGCATGTGCTATTGCATACACGGCCTTGTACACCATAGTAGTAACTCTATATTGGGATGTACCAGCGTATTGGATCTGAAGAGCCTTGATGTCTTCAGATCCATCGCATACATGCTCCTCTGGGGCTGAGGCTGAAAATACAAAGATATGCAAATTTAATGTTTTTATTGCCTTCATTTTCCTTATCTTATAACATCAACCATTCAACTCAGGTACAGCAATTGTTTTCCTCCAATCAAGATAATTTCCTCACCTTTTCCCAGCTTGCAGTTGAACAAATCCTCCCAGAACTCAGTGAGCACTGGAGAGGCTGCAACTTTAGATGGAGAGAGATCCAGCAGGAATTCTCTCAGACCAGGGATGACAGATCTCTGAATACCGAATCCTATGGCTCCAGCACAGAAGTTGAACTGCAGCAAGTCTTGGTTGGCAACCCAGCCCTCGCTGCCGATCCACTGGCGGGGTGGGGATGGTTCACGCGACAGCTCCTCAAAGAGGATTTTAATGTCTCCAGGGGCTACAAATGCAACGATAACTTTTGCTGTCGAACTGCATAAAGTTTAAGGTATACATTGTGTTATTATGACAAAAGAGGGAAGAAATTAATTAATGCTATCAAATAATATTCAGAGTACATTTAAAACAGCCTCATTAAACTGATGGGCTGTAGATAAACAAATTTAACTAAAGATGAAAAACAAAGTAGTCTGTGTTAAGATACATTAAAATACACAATAAAAACACAAGCAAATACATACAAAATGCATTCATTAAGGGTATCCCGCTCAACCAGTTTTCAAAGACATTAAGATGAAATGAATCCTGAGTCATGTATCAATGATTAAGCAGTTTGGCGAAGAAATGTTTAACATTGATTCGCTGAAGGCAAAATAAAAGTCAAATTATTTTGATTTAAAAAACAAAAAACAAACATGATTAGCTTGGTAGGAATTCTAATAATGTAATAGCTCTGAGCAGCAAATCATACAACAAAAAAGAGTAATGGTAACCACACCTGCGGATTACATTAGCTAATCTCTTGATTCTGCTCTGAGGGTTGGTCCGGTAGAAAGACTCAGTGTATTCCACACAGATCCCCTCCTTCTTGGCTGCCTTCAGGAAGGAAGCCATGCCATTATTGCCATAGTCTGAATCTGAATGTATTGCACCGATCCAGGTCCAGCCAAAGTGTTTGACCAGTTTGACCAGTGCATCAGCCTGAAACTGATCACTGGGGATGGTTCTGAAGAAGGTTGGATGCTGCTGTTTATCAGACAGGCAAGCACAAGTGGCAAAGTGGCTCACCTGAAAGACACAATGCATATTTTACATGTGACAGGAAATATATTAGTTCCATTACTTGGAAAATTGAGTGTATTTACAAGTGGGACGTTGTAGGAGCCCATGACTCGTGACATGCTGATAGTTGGAGTAGAATTGGCCTCGCCAACGATAGCCACCACTGCACCAGACTGTGAACAGTTGTCACTGGTGTGAAACACTGGGTCGCGACCATTCAGTAGCTGGAAGGTCATTTGCACGGCAAGAGGCACTGTGGCACACGAGTCATGGATCTGAAAACCGAGTGTGACTCCTGGGAGAAGCTCCGTACTGTTGTTAATCTCTTCTATGGCAAAGACCATTGCATGCGACAGTCGAAGCTGACGGGAGTAAATTCTGATCACAAGCAAGTTACAATGTAATTACTTTGTATTCAAATTCATAAGATACATGTCCACATTTCAACAATACTTTTTTTTCAACTGATACACATTTTCAACTCGATTGAAATATATTTTCAAAGTTTATATCAAGCATTGCAATATGGCATTACATTTTAGTGCATTCTATTAATTAAATAACGTCATCTTATTTTGTCAGTCTCTTTCTTTCACTGACCTCCCTGTGCACCGTGATGGTTCAGGCTTTTTGGTATATTCATGATTCACTTCCTCCATGTAGAAGTGGATTGAGAAAACTCCTCCAATTATGTAGTCTCCTTTCATTGAAAATGCAGGTTCACGCGCTGAGCCCTGAAGCTCACATTTCAGAGAAAAACCATCTGCTCTGTCACCCATAGCAGCTCTTTCCTCTTCTCGCCCTCCCTGCTGTGTCACTTCAGTCCCAGGAAAATTTGTGGTGGGCAGACTTTTCAGCGTACAGACAGTCAGACACACCATTAAGTATATAAAAACACCAGAGAACGCCATCCTTCAACTGCCTGTGAGCAAAGGGTACTACAGTTTATATAGATTTTCAGAGAGGTTTACCTCATGGAATCATGAGCTAATCAGTTTAATAATGAGAAACAAAAGAGACATGTTTGATAGGTACGTTCCCAAGTCTTTATGAGTGATAAATTCATGTTTGTATTCCTTCTCCCTCTATGTTGCATTACATTTTGGTGTGGTTAGTAAAAGAGACAATTGGGTAAAGGAGGTTTTGTTTTTATATTTGATCAAAATTTTCAGACTAAAGCGTGTTTATAATCCTTAAATCATTTAAATACATTCATGTGTATATACATATATATATATATATATATATATATATATATATATATATATATATATATATATATATATATATATATATACATATATATACATATATGAATGTATACATACACTTCCTGTGTACCTTTGAGATAAAAGAAAATGTGCAATATCATAATATCATATAGAAATCATATGCATGTAATTTCTAAAGTTTACACTAATTAACTAATTTCTGTTCATTAAATGTTTCTTAGTATTCCTCTCTGGCTTCAAAACTATAATGAAGCACTTGGGAGCAAATACGCAGAGCATTAGCCCATAACTGGAGGCCAAAATGGCAAAGATCTCCACAGCCACAGTAAATTTTCCAGGAGAGCTGACATACGCTGGGATAAATGTGACCCACACAGCACAGAATATCAGCATGCTGAAGGTGATGAACTTGGCTTCATTAAAATTATCTGGGAGTTTCCGAGCCAGGACTGCCAAGACCAAGCAAAACACAGCTAGTAGGCCAATGTAGCCCAGCACAGCCCAGAACCCAATAGCTGAGCCTAATGCACACTCCAGAATGATTATCTTCTTATATGTGGTCAGATTTTTCTTTGGAAAAGGGGGACTGAGAACCAACCAAAGTGTACAAATTAACACTTGTATAGATGTGAAGGACACAACTGTAATCCTCTGCTGTGGAGGACCAAACCACTTCATGACATTCCTGCCAGGAAGTGTTGATCTGAAGGCCATCAGCACAACTATTGTTTTTCCCAGAACACAAGAGATGCAGAGGACGAAGGTGATGCCGAACGCTGTGTGACGCAGCATGCAGGACCACTGGGACGGAGCTCCAATGAAGGTCAGCGAACACAAGAAACACAAAGTGAGGGAGAAGAGAAGCAGGAAGCTCAGCTCAGAGTTGTTGGCTCTGACAATAGGAGAGTTTCTATGATGGAAGAACACTGCTGCTGTTCCAATGGCCAGGCAGGCACCACCAACTGAGAATGCTGCCAAGATGATTCCCAAGACCTCGTGGAAGGAGAGATACTCAACAGGCTTTGGGAGACAAGTGTCTCTTTGTGCATTTGGCCAGAACTCCTCAGGGCATGGAAGACAGTCAGGGGAATCTGCAAAGGCAGACAAAGTATTTCGTTATCGCGAACGCGCATGGATGGGACGCCCCCCAAGTCTTAGCAAAAGCTCTAAGAAGAAGAAGAAGAAGCATATCATCCTGTAGTTATGACAATAAATTCAACAGGTACCTATAACACTGCTAATCTCTCCTTCTGGACATTGTATACAGTCATAACAGCAGGTGGGTTTTCCTTCCTGCAGCATTTTCCGAGTTCCTGGAGGACAGCTGTTGCTGCACACTGACACAGGATCCTGGCACGCAGAATTAGAAACAGAAACATTCATTGTGCTTAATGCCTTTCAAGTCTATTTTAAATCATAAAACATCATTTTTTCATTTTTCATACGTTTGTACTTCCATCCATCCAGGTGATGTTCCTGTGGATATGGAACTCTTGGCCCTCTGGCATTGAGGCATCGTAGAGCCCTACAGCCACCAGCTTAATGGTGCCACTCTCTCCTTTTTGCCAGTTAACAAGCTCATACCTGGCCACAGGATCTCCATTTACATCAAAGGACACATCATGACCATTCTGGGTAAAATTAACTTTCTTCAGCTGAGTCAGAACCTGGGACAAAAGATTAGGATAGTCGCAAAGATTATACTTCTCATGAATTCCCATGACAGATTTTCAGGAAACACAAGTGCAACAACATGAAAAACAAAAATATTTTAATTTTCATTGAGTTTCTTAAATCACCAAAACAGTTCATCAGGTTGTTCAAAGGTACATGGAGGTGGATGTTGTGAATTTTGCGCAAGCTTAATTCAAGGGTAGAGGGTGACTGATATCCACTCGTGTTTGCAGTCAGCAGTGTAAAAAACAAGAAACAAAACTTGAAGCAATTGCAACAGTAAACAACAACTGCAAAAACTACCACAGTCTACCAATCAGATAAAAGCAGGAATGTATGGCCTGTTTCACCCCATCTTTTCTGCGTACTGACAGATTGTATCTTTACCCTGATGGTACCCAGAACATAGATTCACACTTTAAATTATGGTTTACATCAGCCAAGATTGATGTCTTTGTGAACCAGAACTGAAGGTGTCCCCTTCCATTTTACTGCACATCTTGTAGATATAATTCAGGCAGTTTTCAAATCCTTTATTATTCTTTTTGTTTCTGGAAACCCTCCTCTGTCATTTGTGCTTAGAAATCTTTTTTTTCTTTAATTTCTCACCACCCAGAAAATGCACAATTGTCATGAGACTTGCATTATAAGACTAAAATGTAACTTTTTGAGTGCCATGAGACAAGGAACTACATAGTGTGGCATCACAATGTATTTGCTGTTTAAAGACATAGCATTAATTCCAAAATTTGGATTTATTTTGACTTACCTGTACAGGCTTTAGTTTAATGGATTTGTCGCACTGAGTTGTGGAATTTGTTTTTTGACAAATGGCATTATGAATAGCATGTGCTATTGCATACACAGCCTTGTACACCATAGTAGTAACTCTATATTGGGATGTGCCAGCGTATTGGATCTGAAGAGTCTTGATGTCTTCAGATCCATCACATACATGCTCCTCTGGGGCTGAGGCTGAAAATACAAAGAGATGCAAATTTGATGTTTTTATTGGCTTCATTTTGCTTTTCTTATAACATCAACCATTCAACTCAGGTACAGAAATTGTGTTCCTACAATCAAGATAATTTCCTCACCTTTTCCCAGCTTGCAGTTGAACAAATCCTCCCAGAACTCAGTGAGCACTGGAGAGGCTGCAACTTTAGATGGAGAGAGATCCAGCAGGAATTCTCTCAGACCAGGGATGACAGATCTCTGAATACTGAATCCTATGGCTCCAGCACAGAAGTTGAACTGCAGCAAGTCTTGATAGACCACCCAAGCCTCACTGCCGATCCACTGGCGGGGTGGTGATGGTTCACGCGACAGCTCCTCAAAGAGGATTTTAACGTCTCCGGGGGTTGCAAATGCAATGACAACTTTTGCTGTCGATCTACAGAAAGATAAAGAAATATGTTGCGTGTTCGTGAAAAAAATAAATTTAGCAGAGAAAATAATAAACTCAAAGCATATTCATAGTACATTTTTTTTAAACTTCATTGCACAGAAGTGATGTAGTTAAACAGATATAAATACATATTCAAAGTAAAAATGTTCTTGTTAAGATATATATCAAATACACAATAAAATCGGGGTATTCCGCTTATTCAGTTTGAAAATACAGGAAAGAGGAATTCCTCCTGAGTCATGTCTGAAGGGATCAAGCAGTCTGAGAAAGAAATATTTGACTTGGATTAGCTGAAGACACAATAAAAGTCAAGCTACAGGAATTTAAAAAATGTAGCTTTGCATAGATTCAAATAATCAAATAGCTCTCAGCAGAAAAAAACAAAAAACAATAAACTAAAAACCAACAGGGTAATGGGAACGGCACCTGCGAATTACATCAGCTACTCTCTTGATTCTGCTTTGAGGGTTGGCCCGGTAGAAAGACTCAGTGTATTCCACACAGATCCCCTCCTTCTTGG
Source organism: Nelusetta ayraudi (assembly GCF_046127955.1). Classification (NCBI taxonomy): domain Eukaryota; kingdom Metazoa; phylum Chordata; class Actinopteri; order Tetraodontiformes; family Monacanthidae; genus Nelusetta; species Nelusetta ayraudi. The sequence continues at coordinate 10,801,859 of NW_027466098.1, read as the reverse complement.
CTGCCTTCAGGAAGGAAGCCATGCCATTATTGCCATAGTCTGAATCTGAATGTATTGCACCAATCCAGGTCCAGCCAAAGTGTTTGACCAGTTTGGCCAGTGCATCAGCCTGAAAACGGTCACTGGGGATGGTTCTGAAGAAGGTTGGATGCTGCTGCTTATCAGACAGGCAAGCACAAGTGGCAAGGTGGCTCACCTGAAAGACACAATGCAAATTTTACATGTGAAAGGACATAAAATAGTTCAAATGCTTGAGAAAAAAAAAAAAAATGTATTTACAAGTGGAATGTTGAAGGATCCCATGACTCGTGACATGCTGATGGATAGAGTGGATCTGGTCTCGCCGACGATAGCCACCACTCCACCGGACTGTGAACAGTTGTCACTGGTGTGAAACACTGGATCACGTCCATTCAGTAGCTGGAAGGCCATTTGCACGGCAAGAGGCACTGTGGAACACGAGTCATGGATCTGATAACCGAGTGTGACTCCTGGGAGAAGCTCCGTACTGTTGTTAATCTCTTCTATGGCAAAGACCATTGCATGAGAGTGGCGAAGCTGAAATGGGAAGAGTCTGAAAGCAGTTTACAATATAGATACAATTAATTTGAATTCACAAGCTATACTTCCATATTTCGACTGTATTTTAAGGAAGAAACAACCCAGAAATAATACTTCAAATATTTTTTTAAATATTAAAAATCTTACAGTAAATAAAAATCAACAGAATTCAAAATTAATTTTGCAAGGTTTAAATTAAGCACTGTAGTTTAGCAATATTAATGGTGTGAATTTCTATAGCGCTTTTCAAGATACCCAATGCGCTTTACAACTGAACCCATCATTCAGTCACACCACAGTCACACTGGTGGTTGTGTGTGTAGCCACAAGTGCCATGGGGCACACTGACGGAAGCATGGCAGCGAATCTGCATGAAATAGCCCCTCCGACCACCACCCAACATCCACTTACATTCACACAAGGCAATGTGGGTTAAGTGTCTTGCCCAAGGACACAATGACAGACTGGAGTGGTGCGCAATTTTATCCACCAATCTTTCAGTCATTGGACAACCTCTACCTTCTGAGCCAAAGTCACCCCAATACATTTTAGAATGTCAATGTATCAATTAAATTGCATTCTAATCTTACTTTGATAATCACTTTCTTTCACTGACCTCCCTGTGCACCGTGGTGGTTCAGGCCTGGCGGTGTATTCATGATTCACCTCCTCTATGTAGTTGTGGATTGAGAAAACTCCTCCTATTATGTAGTCTCCATCCATTGAAAATGCAGGTTGACGCGCTGAACCCTGTCGCTCACATTTCAGAGAAAAACCATCTTCTCTGTCACCCGTAGCAGCTCTTTCTTCTTCTTGCCCTCCCTGCTGTGTCAATTGAGTCCCAGGAACATTTGTGGGGGGAAGACGGTTCAGCGTACACACGATCAGACACATCATTAACTCTATGAAGACAACAGAGAACGCCATCCTTCAACTGCCTGTGGGCAAAGGGTACTACAGTTTATATAGATTTTCAGAGAGGTTTACCTCATGGAATCATGAGCTCATCAGCTTAATGAATAATGAGAAAAAAGAGAAGTTGGAGGGATATGTGGAAAGTTTAACAGTAACTTATTCACATTTTCATTCCTTCTCTCTGCATTTAGATTACAATTTTATGTGGTTGGTGAAAAGGACAAGTGGGAAAAGGAGATTTTTATTAATTTTATTCATATATATATGATATGTATATGAAATATTTTTATCCTAGTGTGTGTGTGTGTGTTGGTGTGTGTGTGTTAACAAACATGCATGCACACACACACCCACACACACACACACTGGGATAAAAATCTATATGCAATTTCACTATTCTGTATATTATTTCCAAACTTGACATCATGTAACTAAATTTTGTTCATTAAACGTTTCTTCGTATTCCTCTCTGGCTTCAACACTACAATGAGGAACTTGGGAGCAAATATGCAAAGTATTAGCCCATAACTGGAGGCCAAAATGGCAAAGATCTCCACAGCCACAGTAAATTTTCCAGGAGAGCTGACATACGCTGGGATAAATGTGATCCACACAGCACAGAATATCAGCATGCTGAAGGTGATGAACTTGGCTTCATTAAAATTATCTGGGAGTTTCCGAGCCAGGACTGCCAAGACCAAGCAAAACACAGCTAGCAGGCCAATGTAGCCCAGAACGGCCCAGAACCCAATAGCTGAGCCTAATGCACACTCCAGAATGATTCTCTTCTTATATATGGTCAGATTTTTCTTTGGAAAAGGGCGACTGAGAACCAACCAAAGTGTACAAATGAACACTTGTATAGATGTGAAGGACACAACTGTAATCCTTTGCTGTGGAGGCCCAAACCATTTCATGACATTATTGCCAGGAAGTGTTGCTCTGAAAGCCATGAGCACAACTATTGTTTTTCCCAGAACACAAGAGATGCAGAGGACGAAGGTGATGCCGAACGCTGTGTGACGCAGCATGCAGGACCACTGGGACGGAGCTCCAATGAAGGTCAGCGAACACAAGAAACACAAAGTGAGGGAGAAGAGAAGCAGGAAGCTCAGCTCAGAGTTGTTGGCTCTGACAATAGGAGAGTTTCTATGGCGGAAGAACACTGCTGCTGTTCCAATGGCCAGGCAGGCACCACCAACTGAGAATGCTGCCAAGATGATTCCCAAGACCTCGTGGAAGGAGAGATACTCAACAGGCTTTGGGAGACAAGTGTCTCTTTGTGTATTTGGCCAGAACTCCTCAGGGCATGGAACACAGTCAGGGGAATATGAAAAGGTAGAAAATGTATTTCTTTAATCCACATGTGACATTGTAATTATGAATAATACATAAAAATAAGCACCTGTAACATTGCTAATCTCCCCTTCTGGACACTGTATACAATCATAACAGCAGGTGGGTTTTCCTTTCTGCAGCATTTTCCGAGTTCCTGGAGAACAGCTGTTGCACATAGAATTAGAAAAGGAAACATTCATTGTGCTTAATGCCTTTCAAGTCTATTTTAAATAATAAAACATCATTTTTTCATCTTACGTTTGTGCTTCCATCCATCCAGGTGATGTTCCTGTGGATATGGAACTCTTGGCCCTCTGGCAGTGAGGCATCGTAGAGCCCTACAGCCACCATCTCAACGGTGCCACTCTCTTCTTTTTGCCAGTTAACAAGCTCATACCTGGCCACAGGATCTCCATTGACATCAAATGACACATCATGACCATTCTGGGTAAAATTTACTTTCTTCAGCTGAGTCAGAACTGGGACAAAATATTAGGATAGTCGCAAATATACTTCTCATGGATTTCCATGACAGAGTTTCAGGAAACATTTGTGATATTTTTTCACAATTGAAGCAAAAGACGACATGAAAAAAAAAATAAAACATTTTCATTTTCAATGAGTTCCTGGCAATGGCAATGGCAACATATGATGGAACGTTAAATAATTAAATCAAATGCAATCGTATTTTGTCAATCTCTTTCTTTTCACTGACCTCCCTTTACACCTTGATGGTCCAGGCCTGGTTGTGTATTCATGGTTAATTTCCTTTTTTTGAAGTGTATTGAGAAAACTCCTCCAATTATGTAGTCTCCATCCATTGAAAATGCTGGGACTCGGGCTGAAACCTGAAGCTCACAATTTAGGGAAAAACCATCCGCTCTGTCACCCGTATCATGAGTTCCAGGAACATTCGTGGCGAGCGGAGAGTTCAGCAAACACAAAATCAGACTCATCATTAACTCTATAAAGACAAAAGTGAACGCCATCCTTCAACTGTCGGTGGGCAAAGGGCACTACAGTTTTTATAGACTTCCAGAGTGGTTTTCCTCATGGAGTCATCAGCTCATCAGCTTAATGAATAATGAGAAAAAAGAGACACATTTGATCGGTACGTTCACAAGTTGTTGTTTTTTTTCACAACCTTATTCATGTTTTTATTCCTTCTCCCTTTATTTTACATTACAATTTGTTTTGGTTGATTGGTGAAAAAGGCGAGTGGCAAAGGATTTTTTTTTTACATTTTATTAATTTTTCACAGACTTGATTATATTCTTTAAAGATCCTGTATTTGTATTCAACACTTTATATGTAGGTACTTGTTTTCAAACAATATGTCTCCAACCCTCTACCTCTAACGCTTTCCAGGATTAACTTTGAGACAAAAGCAGGTGTGCAATATTATTTCTTGGGACTATATGCACATTGTTTCCAAACCTGACATAGTCTAACTAATTTTTGATCATTAAATGTTTCTTGGTATTCCTCTCTGGCCTCAACACTATAATGAAGCACTTTGGAGCAAATATGCAGAGTATTAGCCCATAAGTGGAGGCCAAAATGGCAAAGATCTCCACAGCCACAGTAAATTTTCCAGGAGAGCTGACATACGCTGGGATAAATGTGATCCACACAGCACAGAATATCAGCATGCTGAAGGTGATGAACTTGGCTTCATTAAAATTATCTGGGAGTTTCCGAGCCAGGACGGCCAAGACCAAGCAAAACACAGCTAGCAGGCCAATGTAGCCCAGAACGGCCCAGAACCCAATAGCTGAGCCTAATGCACACTCCAGAATGATTATCTTCTTATATATGGTCAGATTTTTCTTTGGAAAAGGGGGACTGAGAACCAACCAAAGTGTACAAATTAACACTTGTATAGATGTGAAGGACACAACTGTAATCCTCTGCTGTGGAGGACCAAACCACTTCATGACATTACTGCCAGGAAGTGTTGCTCTGAAGGCCATGAGGACAACTATTGTTTTTCCCAGAACACAAGACATGCAAAGAACGAAGGTGATGCCGAACGCTGTGTGTCGCAGCATGCAGGACCACTGGGACGGAGCTCCAATGAAGGTCAGCGAACACAAGAAACACAAAGTGAGGGAGAAGAGAAGCAGGAAGCTCAGCTCAGAGTTGTTGGCTCTGACAATGGGAGAGTTTCTATGGCGGAAGAACACTGCTGCTGTTCCAATGGCCAGGCAGGCACCACCAACTGAGAATGCTGCCAAGATGATTCCCAGGACCTCGTGGAAGGAGAGATACTCAACAGGCTTTGGGAGACAAGTGTCTCTTTGTGTATTTGGCCAGAACTCCTCAAGACATGGAAGACAGTCAGGGGAATCTGAAAAGGCAGACAAAGTATTAAGTTATCGAGAACACGCATGGATGGGATGCCCCCCACCTCTTGGCAAGAGCTCTAAGAAGAAGACGAAGAAGCATAGTTATGACAATAAATTTAACAGGTACCTGTAACATTGCTAATTTCCCCGTCTGGACATTGTATACAGTCATAACAGCAGGTGGGTTTTCCTTTCTGCAGTATTTTCCGAGTTCCTGGAGGACAGCTGTTGCTGCACACTGAAACGGGAACCTGCCACGTAGAATTAGAAAGGAAACATTCATTGTGCGTAATGCCTTTCAAGTCTATTTTAAATAATGCAACAGAGCTTTTCATCTTACGTTTGTGCTTCCATCCATCCAGGTGATGTTCCTGTGGATATGGAACTCTTGGCCCTCTGGCAGTGAGGCATCGTAGAGCCCTACAGCCACCAGCTCAATGGTGCCACTCTCTCCTTTTTGCCAGTTAACAAGCTCATACCTGGCCACAGGATCTCCATTTACATCAAATGACACATCATGACCATTCTGGGTAAAATTTACTTTCTTCAGCTGAGTCAGAACCTGGGACAACAGAGTTAAAAAGCATCTAAAGTTATACTTCTCATGGATTTCCATGACAGATTTTCAGGAAACACAAGTGATATTTTGAAAAATTCAAGTAACAGACAACATGAAAAAAAACAAAAAACATTTTCATTTTAAATGAGTTCCTTAATGCACAAAAACAGTTCATCACGTTGTTCAAAAGTACATGGAGGTGGATGTTGTGAATTATGCACAAGCTTATTTCAAGCACAGAGGGTGACTGTTATCCACTTGTGTTTGCAGTCAGCTGTGTAAAAAATATGAGGCAATTACAACAGTAAACAACAACTGCAAAAACTACCACAGTCTATCAATCTGATAAAAGCAGGAATGTATGGCCTGTTTCACCCCCATAAGCTCTGCGTACTAACTGTGCCCAGAACATAGATTCACACGATAAATGATGGCTTGGATCAGCCAAGATTGATGTCTTCATAGACCAGAACTTATGGTTTCCCCTTCCATTTTACTGCACACCTTGTAGATATATAATTTTTTTTTTTCGGTTTTCAAATCCTTTATTATTCTTTTCTTTTCTGAAAACCCTCTTCCAATTGTGTTTGGAAATCTTGGTGAAAAGATTAAATTATTTTCCTCTTTTTCTTTTTCAATTTCTTACCAACCAGAAAACATACACTTGTCATAAGACCTGCATTATATGACTAACATTGTACATTTGTGTGTGTGCTGACGCAAGGAACTACAAAATGTGAGATCACAATGTATTTTCTGTTTAAACACAAAACATTAATTGCAAAATTTGAATTTATTTTGACTTACCTGTTTAGGATTTAGTTTAATGGATTTGTCGCAATGAGTTGTGGAATTTGTTTTTTTACAAATGGCATTATGAATAGCATGTGCTACTGCATATGCGGCATTGTACACCATAGTAGTAATTCTAAACTGGGATGTACCAGTGTACAGGAACTGAAGAGCCTCAATGTCTTCAGATCCATCACATACACGCTCTTCTGGGGTTGAGGCTGAAAATACAGGAAGATTCAACTTTTGATATCTTGATTGGCTTCATTTTTCACTTCATATAACATTCAATTCAGGTCCAGAAATTGTTTTCTTCCAATTAAAATAATTTCCTCACCTTTTCCCAGCTTGCAGTTGAACAAATCCTCCCAGAACTCAGTGAGCACTGGAGAGGCTGCCACTTTAGATGGAGAGAGATCCAGCAGGAATTCTCTCATACCAGGGATGACAGATCTCTGAATACTGAATCCTATTGCTCCAGCACAGAATTTGAACTGCAGCATGTCCCGGAAGGCAACCCAAGACTCACTGCCGATCCACTGGCGGGTTGGTGATGGTTCACGCAACAGCTCCTCAAAGAGGATTTTAACGTCTCCAGGGGCTGCAAATGCAACAATAACTTTTGCTGTCGATCTGCAGAAAGTTGAAGAAAAACATTCCGTTTTCGTGAAAATAATTAATTTAACTGAAAAATTAATAAACTCAAACAACGTGGATTAATAGTAAACAGCCTCATTCGACTGAAGTGTTGTAGTTAAACAGATATAAATACATATTCAAAATGAAAATGTCCTTGTTAAGATATGAATTTAAATACACAATAAAAAAACAGGGTGTTCCGCTTATTGAGTGTTAAAATCCAATAAGAATAAGTGGATCCTGAGTCATTGTTTTCAGGGATCAAGCAGTCTGAGAAAGAAATATTTGACTTGGATTATCAGAAGACACAATAAAAATCAAATTACAGGGATTTAAAAAATTGTAGCTTGGCAGGGATTCTAATGATGAAATAGCTCTCAGCAGCTAAAAAACTAAAAACCAACAGGGTAATGGGAACCACACCTGCGAATTACATCAGCGACTCTCTTGATTCTGCTTCGAGGGTTGGTCCGGTAGAAAGACTCAGTGTATTCCATACAGATCCCCTCCTTCTTGGCTGCCTTCAGGAAGGAAGCCATGCCATTATTGCCATAGTCTGAATCTGAATGTATTGCACCGATCCAGGTCCAGCCAAAGTTTTTGACCAGCTTTGCCAGTGCATCGGCCTGAAACTGGTCACTGGGGATGGTTCTGAAGAAGGTTGGATGCTGCTGCTTATCAGACAGGCAAGCACAAGTGGCAAAGTGGCTCACCTGAAAGACACAATGCATATTTTACATGTGACAGGACATATAACGGTTCAAATGCTTGAAAAAATTAGTGTATTTACAAGTGGGACGTTGAAGGAGCCCATGACTCGTGACATGCTGATGGATGGAGTGGATCCGGACTCTCCGATGATAGCCACCACTGCACCAGACTGTGAACAGTTTTCACTGATGTGAAACACTGGATCACGACCATTCAGTAGCTGGAAGGTCATTTGCACTGCAAGAGGCACTGTGGCACACGAGTCATGGATATTACAACCAAGTGTGACTCCTGGGAGAAGCTCCGTACTGTTGTTAATCTCTTCTATGGCAAAGACCATTGCATGAGAGTGGCGAAGCTGATAGGGGAAGAGTCTGTTTGAAAGCAGTTTACAATATAAATAAAATTGATATAAAGTCACAAGCTATACTTCCATATTTTGACTACATTTTAATTAAAAAAAACAACCTTGGAAATCAGAAAAAATACTTCAAATAATAATAATCTTAAAAGTAAATAAAACCCAACTTAATGCAAAATTGAATTTGCAAAGATTAAATAAAGCATTGTAGTTCAGCAATACATTTGATAACATTAATTTATTAATTAAATCACATATAACTTTCTTTTTTATTTATCACTTTCTTTCACTGACCTCCCTGTGCACCGTGGTGGTTCAGGCTTGGCGGTGTATACATGAGTCACATCCTCTATGTAGCTGTGGATTGAGAAAACTCCTCCAATTATGTAGTCTCCATCCATTGAAAATGCAGGTTCACGGGCTGAACCCTGTCGCTCACATTTCAGAGAAAAACCATCCGCTCTGTCACCGGTAGCAGCTCTTTCTTCTTCTCGCCTTCCCTGCTGTGTCAGATGAGTCCCAGGAACATTTGTGGAAGGCAGAGAGTTCAGCGTACACACAGTCAGACACATCAATAACTCTTTAAAGACAACAGAGAACGCCATCCTTCAACTGCCTGTGGGCAAAAGGGTACTACAGTTTATATAGATTTTCAGAGAGGTTTACCTCATGGAATCATGAGCTCATCAGCTTAATGAATAATGAGTAACAAAAGAGACATGTTTGATGGACACATTTCCGAGTTTTTATGAGTGACTCATTCATGTTTGTATTCGTTCTCCCTCTTTTTGTATACCATTTTGAGGCGGTTTGGTGAAAAAGAGAATTGGGCAAAGGAGGTTTTGTTTTTAAAGTTTATTCATATTTTCCGACTAAAGCTTGTATATAATCTTTAAAGATCCTGGAATGCTCTTAAACCATTACTGATACATAAACACACACACACACACACACACTTTTTAAAAAAAAAAAAAAAAAAAAGCTCTAACCGTAACATTTTCCAGCGTTAACTTTGAGATAAAAGCCTATGTTAGATATCATATAGAAATCATATGCATTTGTCATTTCTAAACTTGACACCTTTGAACTAATTTTTGTTCATTAAATGTTTCTTAGTATTCCTCTCTGGCCTCAACACTATAATGAAGCACTTTGGAGCAAATATGCAAAGTATTAGCCCATAACTGGAGGCCAAAATGGCAAAGATCTCCACAGCCACAGTAAATTTTCCAGGAGAGCTGACATACGCTGGGATAAATGTGATCCACACAGCACAGAATATCAGCATGCTGAAGGTGATGAACTTGGCTTCATTAAAATTATCTGGGAGTTTCCGAGCCAGGACGGCCAAGACCAAGCAAAACACAGCTAGTAGGCCAATGTAGCCCAGAACGGCCCAGAACCCAATAGCTGAGCCTAATGCACACTCCAGAATGATTCCCTTCTTATAAATGGTCAGATTTTTCTTTGGAAAAGGGGGGCTGAGAACCAACCAAAGTGTACAAATTAACACTTGTATAGATGTGAAGGACACAACTGTAATCCTCTGCTGTGGAGGACCAAACCACTTCATGACATTACTGCCAGGAAGTGTTGCTCTGAAGGCCATGAGCACAACTATTGTTTTTCCCAGAACACAAGAGATGCAGAGGACGAAGGTGATGCCGAACGCTGTGTGTCGCAGCATGCAGGACCACTGGGACGGAGCTCCAATGAAGGTCAGCGAACACAAGAAACACAAAGTGAGGGAGAAGAGAAGCAGGAAGCTCAGCTCAGAGTTGTTGGCTCTGACAATAGGAGAGTTTCTATGATGGAAGAACACTGCTGCTGTTCCAATGGCCAGGCAGGCACCACCAACTGAGAATGCTGCCAAGATGATTCCCAGGACCTCGTGGAAGGAGAGATACTCGACAGGCTTTGAGAGACAAGTGTCTCTTTGTGCATTTGGCCAGAACTCTTCAGGGCATGGAACACAGTCAGGGGAATCTGAAAAGGTAGATAAGGTAGTGTAGTTAATCAACATGTGACATTATAGTTCTTCTTCTTCTGCCGCATTACCCGGATTTTGGGGCAGCAGCCTCAGCAGAGACACCCATACTTTTCTGGCCCAAGGCGTTCCCAGGCCAGCCCAGAAACATAGTCCATCCAGCGTTTCCTTGGTCTTCCCCAAGGACTCCTCCCGGTGGGACTTGCCCGGAACACCTCCCCAGGGAGGCGTCGAGGAGGCTTCCGAAACAGATGCTGGAACCACCTAAGCTGGCCCCTCTCGATGCGGAGGAGCAGCGGCTCACCTCTAAGCTCCTCCCGGGTGACTGAGCTTCTCACCCTGGACATTGTAGTTATAAATAATAATAATAAAAAAAATAGGTACCTGTAACATTGCTAATCTCCCCTTCTGGACAATGTATACAGTCATAACAGCAGGTGGGTTTTCCTTTCTGAAGCATTCTACGAGTTCCTGGAGAACAGCTGTTGCTGCACACTGACAAAGGAACCTGCCACATAGAATTAGAAAAGGAAGCATTCAGCGTGTTTGTTTTCTTTCAAGTCTATTTTAAATAATGCAACTCAGTCTTTTCATCTGACCTGTATGCTTCCATCCATCCAGGTGATGTTCCTGTGGATATGGAACTCTTGGCCCTCTGGCATTGAGGCATCGTAGAGCCCTACAGCCACCAGCTCAATGGTACCACTCTCTCCTTTTTGCCAGTTAACAAGCTCATACCTGGCCACAGGATCCCCATTTACATCAAAGGACACATCATGACCATTGTGGGTAAAATTAACTTTCCGCAGCTGAGTGAGAACCTGGGACAAGAGATTAAGACAGTGGCAAAAACAACAACTTTAATAGATTCCCATGACAGATTTAAAGGAAACTCAAGTGATCTTTTCAAAATGGAATTTAAAGACAAACATGAAAATGATTACATCTTCAATGAGTGCACTAGCTAGTGCACCTAGAACATGTATATCAGAGGACTTAAAGGTATATTGAGGTGGATGTTGTGAATTTGTGTGAGCTTATTTCAAATGACTCTTTAAAGGTCATGGGTGACGTTGTTATCCAATTTATGTTTGTAATCAGCAGTGAGAAAAAACAAAAAACAGAAATACTTACGACAGTGAACAACAACTGCAAGAACTACTGCAGTTTACCAGACTGATAACAGCAGGAATAAATTACCTGCTTTAACAAATTAGCTCTGCATTGTGACAGATTGTATCATTATCACGATTGTGCCTTGAACATTAATTCACACTGCAAAGGATAGCTTGGACCATTTATTTTGACTTACCTGTTTAGGCTTTAGTTGAATGGATTTGTCGCACTGAGTTGTGGAATTTGTTTTTCGACAAATGGCATTATGAATAGCATGTGCTATTGCATACACGGCCTTGTACACCATAGTAGTAATTCTAAACTGGGATGTGCCAGCGTATTGGATCTGAAGAGTCTTGATGTCTTCAGATTTGTCGCATATACGCTCCTTTGGGGTTGAGGCTGAAAATACGAACAGATGCATTTTCATTGGCTTCATTTTCCTTATCATATAACATCCAACCATTCAACTCATGTACAGAAATTGTTTTCCTACAATCAAGATAATTTCCTCACCTTTTCCCAGCTTGCAGTTGAACAAATCCTCCCAGAACTCAGTGAGCACTGGAGAGGCTGCCACTTTAGATGGAGAGAGATCCAGCAGGAATTCTCTCAGACCAGGGATGACAGATCTCTGAATACCGAATCCTATGGCACCAGCACAGAAGTTGAACTGCAGCAAGTCTTTGTTGGCAACCCAACCCTCGCTGCCGATCCACTGGCGGGGTGGTGATGGTTCATGCGACAGCTCCTCAAAGAGGATTTTAATGTCTCCAGAGGTTGCAAATGCAATGATAACTGTTGCTGTCGAACTGCATAAAGTTTAAGAAACATGTTGCATAACCATGACAAAAGAGGGAAGAAATTCATGAATGCAATCAAATTAAATTCAGAGTACATTTAAAACCGCCAAATTCGAATGAAGTGATGTAGATGAACAAATATAAATAAAGATGAAAAAGAAAAAATTGTCTGTGTTAAGATACATTAAAAAATACAATAAAAACACAAGCAAATACAGACAGATTGACTTAATTCAGGCTATCCTGCTCAACCAGTTTTAAAAGACATTAAGAATAAATTGATCCTGAGTCATGGATCAATGATGAAGCAGTCTGGCGAAGAAAAGTTTAACATTGATTAGCTGAAGGCACGATAAATGTCTAATTATTTTGATTAAAAAACATGATTAGCTTAGCAGGGATTCTGATCTCTGTACAACAAAAAACAACAACAACATACAGGGTAATGTTAACCACACCTGCGGATTACATCAGCTAATCTCTTGATTCTGCTTTGAGGGTTGGTCCGGTAGAAAGGCTCAGTGTATTCCACACAGATCCCCTCCTTCTTGGCTGCCTTCAGGAAGGAAGCCATGCCATTATTGCCATAGTCTGAATCTGAATGTATTGCACCAATCCAGGTCCAGCCAAAGTGTTTGACCAGCTTGGCCAGTGCATCAGCCTGAAACTGGTCACTGGGGATGGTTCTGAAGAAGGTTGGATGCTGCTGCTTATCAGACAGGCAAGCACAAGTGGCAAAGTGGCTCACCTGAAAGACACAATGCAAATTTTACATGTGAAAGGAACAATATTAGTTACATTACTTCAAAAATTGAGTGTATTTACAAGTGGGACGTTGTAGGATCCCGCGACTCGTGACATGCTGATAGTTGGAGTAGAATTGGTCTCGCCGATGATAGCCACCACTGCACCGGACTGTGAACAGTTGTCACTGGTGTGAAACACTGGGTCGCGACCATTCAGTAGCTGGAAGGTCATTTGCACGGCAAGAGGCACTGCAGCACACGAGTCATGGATCTGATAACCGAGTGTGACTCCTGGGAGAAGCTCCATACTGTTGTTAATCTCTTCTATGGCAAAGACCATTGCATGAGAGTGGAGAAGCTGACATGAGTAAATTCTGTTTACAAGCAAGTGACAATGTAATTACTTTGTATTCAATTTCATAAGATACATGTCCACATTTCTACAACACTTTTTTTTTAAAAGACTATTCAGACATAATACATCAGGAACAAGTATTCAGAAATTAATTAAAAGTAAACTGATACACATTTCCAACTCCAGTGAAATATATTTTCAAGTTTTATATCAAGCATTGCAATATAGCATAACATTTTAGAGCATTGTATTAATTAAATGATGTCATCTCAATTTGTCAGTCTCTATCTTTTCACTGACCTCCCTGTGCACTTTGATGGTTCAGGCCTTTTGGTATATTCATGATTCACCTCCTCCATGTAGAAGTGGATTGAGAAAACTCCTCCAATTATGTAGTCTCCATTTATTGAAAAAACAGGTTCACGCGCTGAGTCCTGAAGCTCACATTTCAGAGAAAAACCATCTGCTCTGTCACCCACTGCAGCTCTTTCCTCTTCTCGCCCTCCGTGATGTGTCAGTTGAGTCCCAGGAACATTTGTGGAAGGCAGACAGTTCAGCGTACACACAGTCAGACACATCATTAACTCTATAAAGACAACAGAGAATGCCATCCTTCAACTGCCGGTGGAAAAAGGGTACGACAGTTTATATAGATTTTCAGAGAGGTTTACCTCATGGAATCATGAGCTCATCAGCTTAATGAATAATGAGAAGCAAAAGAGACCTATTTGACGGACACATTCCCAAGTTTTTATGAGTGACTAAATCATGTTTGTATTCCTTCTCCCTTTATTCAAATTACAATTTGGTGTGGTTGGTGAAAAAGACAAATGGGCAAAAGAGGTTTTATTTTTAAATTTTATTCATATTTTCAGACTAAAGCATGTTCATAATTTTTAAAGATCCTGGAATGGTATTAGGCTATCCATGACTGGAATGTATATATATATATATATATATAAACTTTGACACCCTTAATGTATATATATATATATATATATATATATATATATATATATATATATATATATATATATATATATATATATATATACATATATATATATATATATATATACATATATATATATATATATATATATATACACATATACATATATATATATATATACATATATATATACATATATATATATATATATATATATATATATATATATATATGTATGTATGTATGTATGTATGTATGTATGTATGTATGTATGTATATATATATATATATATATATATATATATATATATATATATATATATATATATATATATATATATATATATATATGTATATATAGGGCGTCAATTGTAAATGGAAAGTTCCACTTCAATACCCTGCCAGATGGCAGTCTTGAGAGGACAAGCATTTACTGTAACGAGCGCGTCCATTCGGCGCCCATGTTAATCAATGTAGTAGTTCACACCAGACTCGAACAGGCGCGCGGCTCCCCTCGCGGATCGCGCCATGCATTTAACGTCAGTTCACTGGACGTGGAAGCGAAGCGCCGAGCGCTTCCATTCGGCGCCCACGTTAATCAATGTGGTGGTTCACACTAGGCACGAACAGGCGCGCGGCTCGCGCCATGCAGTTGTCGTTTCGGCGTCTGCTCTATTTTGTGCGCGAGCCGCGAGTGATCCTCGTCATTAGTACAGGAAGTCGCTCTAAAAAAAAACCAAGAAAATCCGGTGAATTTTCAAAATAAATTAATTTCAAAATAAAAACCGAATGACAAATTCAATCATATTTGTATGTTATTTTTTGTCAGTACATTGTATCAGAGTGCGAGAGAGATTAAACAAATACACACACACACACACACACAGAGGAAGACTTGATCAAAATATGTCTGTTTGATCCCAGAGATGCAGGTCAGTGATCATTATGAAAGAGGTCTTGAGATGGACACCTGAGTGCGTGTTTCTATTTACACACACACACCTACGCCTGTTCGCGTCTGGTGTGAACCACTACGTTGATTAACATGGGCGCCGAACTGAAGCGCTCGGCACTTTGCGGCGCTTCCGCGTCCAGTGTGAACCGGGCGTAAGTGTCATCCTTTTGTGTTAATGGCTGCTGAAAAAAGGGGATGAATGGTTCAAGTTCGAGTTGAAAAGTGTGAATTCAGCCTGAATAGGAGGGCTGCGGCTCGCGAGCGATCTTCACGGCGCTTCCGCCTACGGTGTAAACCAGGCGTTCATCGCGCCTTAAGAAAAATAATAAAACAAATAAATAAATACAATTAAAAAAAAATAAATAGCGCCGTTAAACAAGTTTGAGTGCCCTTCGACAGCCAAGTGAACACACACACACACACACACACTTTTTTTTTTCAACAGTTAACTGAGAAAAAGCACATGTGCAATATCATAGAAACCATAAGCATGCCAGTTTCAAAGTTGACACAATTTAACTAATTTTTGTTCATTAAACATTTCTTGGTATTCCTCTCTGGCTTCAACACTATAATGAAGCACTTTGGAGCAAATATGCAGAGCATTAGCCCATAACTGGAGGCCAAAATGGCAAAGATCTCCACAGCCACAGTAAATTTTCCAGGAGAGCTGACATACGCAGGGATAAATGTGATCCACACAGCACAGAAGATCAGCATGCTGAAGGTGATGAACTTGGCTTCATTAAAATTATCTGGGAGTTTCCGAGCCAGGACTGCCAAGACCAAGCAAAACACAGCTAGCAGGCCAATGTAGCCCAGAACGGCCCAGAACCCAATAGCTGAGCCTAATGCACACTCCAGAATGATTCTCCTCTTATATGTAGTCAGATTTTTCTTTGGAAAAGGGGGACTGAGAACCAACCAAAGTGTACAAATGAACACTTGTATAGATGTGAAGGACACAACTGTAATCCTTTGCTGTGGAGGACCAAACCATTTCATGACATTACTGCCAGGAAGTGTTGCTCTGAAGGCCATGAGCACAACTATTGTTTTTCCCAGAACACAAGAGATGCAGAGGACGAAGGTGATGCCGAACGCCATGTGTCGCAGCATGCAGGACCACTGGGACGGAGCTCCAATGAAGGTCAGTGAACACAAGAAACACAAAGTGAGGGAGAAGAGAAGCAGGAAGCTCAGCTCAGAGTTGTTGGCTCTGACAATAGGAGAGTTTCTATGGCGGAAGAACACTGCTGCTGTTCCAATGGCCAGGCAGGCACCACCAACTGAGAATGCTGCCAAGATGATTCCCAAGACCTCGTGGAAGGAGAGATACTCAACAGGCTTTGGGAGACAAGTTTCTCTTTGTGTATTTGGCCAGAACTCCTCAGGGCATGGAACACAGTCAGGGGAATCTGCAAAGGCGGACAAAGTATTTAGTTATAGCGAATGCGCAGGGATGGGACGCCCCCCACATTTTGGCAAGAGCTCTAAGAAGAAGACGAAGAAGCATATCATCCAGTAGTTATGACAATAAATTTAACAGGTACCTGTAACATTGCTAATTTCCCCTTCTGGACACTGTATACAGTCATAACAGCAGGTGGGTTTTCCTTTCTGCAGCATTTTCCGAGTTCCTGGAGGACAGCTGTTGCTGCACACTGACACAGGAACCTGCCACGTAGAATTAGAAACAGAAACATGTAGGTTGCCCCCTGTCTTTCAAGTATATTAGAAGTCATGCAACTCAGTCTTTTCATCTTACCTGTGTGCTTCCATCCATCCAGGTGATGTTCCTGTGGATATGGAACTCTTGGCCCTCTGGCATTGAGGCATCGTAGAGCCCTACAGCCACCAGCTCAATGGTGCCACTCTCTCCTTTTTGCCAGTTAACAAGCTCATACCTGGCCACAGGATCTCCATTTACATCAAATGACACATCATGACCATTCTGGGTAAAATTAACTTTCTTCAGCCGAGTGAGAACCTGGAACAAGAGATTAATATAGTTACAAAGACTCATGGATTTCCATGACAGACTTTCAGGAAACACAAGTGATATTTAAAAAAACTGAAGCAAAAGACAATATGAAAAAAACATTTTCATTTTCAATGAGTAACTTAATGCACCAAAAAAAGTTCATCAGGTTGTTCAAAGGTAAATGGAGGTGGATGTTGTGAATTTTGAACAAGCTTAATTCAAGGGTAGAGGGTGACTGTTATTCACTTGTGTTTGCAGTCAGCAGTGTAAAAAAATATAAATAAATTACAACAGTAAACAACAACCGCAAGAACTACCACAGTCTACCAATCAGATGAAAGCAGGAATGTATGGCCTGTTTCACCCCATCAGCTCTGCATACTGACAGATTGTAATTTTACCCTGATGGTGCCCAGAACATAGATTCACACTTTAAATGATGGCTTGGATGAGGCAAGATTGATGTCTTCATGGACCAGAACGTACTGTGTTTACTTCAATTTTCCTGTATATAATTCTGGCAGTTTCCAAATCCTTTATTTATTTATTTGTTTGTTTTGTTTCTGGAAACCCTTCTCCGTCATTTTTGCTTGGAAATCTTGTTCAAAAAATGTAATTCTTTCTTTCTTTCTTTCTTTTAAATTACTCACCAGCCAGAAAATGCACAATTATCATGAGACTTGCAATACATTACTAAGATCATAAAATTTTGTATGCTATGAGGCAAGGAACTACATAATTTGAAATCACAATGTATTTTCTGTTTAAACACATAACATTAATTGCAACATTTGGATTTATTTTGAGTTACCTGGTCAGGCTTTGGTTTAATGGATTTGTCGCACTGAGTTGTGGAATTTGCTTTTAGACAAATGGCATTATGAATAGCATGTGCTATTGCATACACGGCCTTGTACACCATAGTAGTAACTCTATATTGGGATGTTCCAGCGTATTGGATCTGAAGAGTCTTGATGTCTTCAGATCCATCACATACACGCTCCTCTACAGCTGAGGCTGAAAATATGAAGAGATGCAAATTAGACGTTTTTATTGGCTTCATTTTCCTTATCTTATAACATCAACCATTCAACTCAGGTACAGAAATTGTGTTCCTACAATCAAGATAATTTCCTCACCTTTTCCCAGCTTGCAGTTGAACAAATCCTCCCAGAACTCAGTGAGCACTGGAGAGGCTGCAACTTTAGATGGAGAGAGATCCAGCAGGAATTCTCTCAGACCAGGGATGACAGATCTCTGAATACCGAATCCTATGGCTCCAGCACAGAAGTTGAACTGCATCAAGTCTTGGTTGGCAACCCAGCCTTCGCTGCCGATCCACTGGCGGGGTGGTGATGGTTCACGCGACAGCTCCTCAAAGAGAATTTTCGTGTCTCCAGTGTCTGCAAATGCAAC
Source organism: Nelusetta ayraudi (assembly GCF_046127955.1). Lineage (NCBI taxonomy): Eukaryota > Metazoa > Chordata > Actinopteri > Tetraodontiformes > Monacanthidae > Nelusetta > Nelusetta ayraudi. Next base: position 10,783,321 of record NW_027466098.1, on the reverse strand, counting down.
TATAACTGTTGCTGTCGATCTACAGAAAGTTTAAGAAAAACATTGCGTTTTCGTGAACAAAAATAAATTTAACAGAGAAATTAATAAACTCAAAAAAGTATCTTCATAGTACATTTAAAACAGCCTCATTAGACTGAAGTGCTGTAGTTAAACAGATATGAATACATATTCAAAATAAAAATATAATTGTTAATATAGATATTAATATACACAATAAAAACAGGGTATTCCACTTATTCAGTTTGAAAATCCAGGAAAGAGAAATGGATCCGGAGACATGTTTTGAGGGATCAAGCTGCCTGAGGAAGAAATCTTTGACTTGAATTAGCTGAAGACACAATAAAAAATCAAATTACAGGGATTAAGAAGGTGTAGCTTGGCAGGGATTCTAATAATGTAATAGCTCTCTGCAGCAAAAAGCAAAACAAAAAAATAAAATAAAATCAAACAGAGTAATGGGAATGACACCTGCGGATTACATCAGCGACTCTCTTGATTCTGCTTTGAGGGTTGGCCCGGTAGAAAGGCTCAGTGTATTCCACACAGATCCCCTCCTTCTTGGCTGCCTTCAGGAAGGAAGCCATGCCATTATTGCCATAGTCTGAATCTGAATGTATTGCACCGATCCAGGTCCAGCCAAAGTGTTTGACCAGCTTTGCCAGTGCATCAGCCTGATACTGGTCACTGGGGATAGTTCTGAAGAAGGTTGGATGCTGCTGCTTATCAGACAGGCAAGCACAAGTGGCAAAGTGGCTCACCTGAAAGACACAATGCATATTTTACAGTTGACAGGACATATAACAGTTCAAATGCTTGAAAAAAAAACAAAAAAAAAAACGAGTGTATTTACAAGTGGAATGTTGAAGGATCCCATGACTCGTGACATGCTGATGGATGGAGTGGATCTGGTCTCGCCGATGATAGCAACCACTGCACCGAACTGTGAACAGTTGTCACTGGTGTGAAACACTGGGTCGCGTCCATTCAGTAGCTGGAAGGTCATTTGCACGGCAAGAGGCACTGCAGCACACGAGTCATGAATCTGATAACCGAGTGTGACTCCTGGGAGAAGCTCCGTACTGTTGTTAATCTCTTCTATGGCAAAGACCATTGCATGAGAGTGGCGAAGCTGATAGGGGAAGAGTCTGAAATCAGATGACAATATAAATACAATTAATATGAATTCACAAGCTATACTTCCATATTTCGACTGTATTTTAAGAAAGAAACAACCCAGAAATAATACTACAAATATTTTTTTCAGATATTAATAATCTTAAAGTGAATAAAAATCAACTGAATGCAAAATTAATTTTGCAAATTTTAAATAAAGCACTGTAGTTTAGCAATATCAATGGCTTGAATTTCTATAGCGCTTTTCAAGATACCCAATGCCCTTTAAAACTGAACCCATCATTCATTCACACCATAGTCACACTGGTGGTGGTGTGTGTAGCCACAGCTGCCCTGGGGCACACTGACAGAAGCATGGCAGCCAATCTGCGCGAAACAGCCCCTCCGACCACCACCCAACATCCACTTACATTCACACAAGGCAATGTGGGTTAAGTGTCTTGCCCAAGGACACAACAAAAGACTGGAATGGTGCGGGATTTTATCCGCCAACCTTTCAGTCATTGGACAATCTCTACCTCCTGAGCCAAAGTCACCCCAATACATTTTAGAATGTCAATGTATCAATTAAATTGCATTCTAATCTTACTTTGATAATCACTTTCTTTCACTGACCTCCCTGTGCACCGTGGTGGTTCAGGCTTGGTGGTGTATTCATGATTCACCTCCTCTATGTAGTTGTGGATTGAGAAAACTCCTCCTATTATGTAGTCTCCATCCATTGAAAAAGCAGGATCACGGGCTGAACCCTGTCGCTCACATTTCAGAGAAAAACCATTTCCTCTGTCACCCGTAGCAGCACTTTCCTCTTCTCGCCCTCCCTGCTGTGTCAGTTGAGTCCCAGGAACATTTGTGGTGAGCAGACGGTTCAGCGTACACACAATCAGACACATCATTAACTCTATGAAGACAACAGAGAACGCCATCCTTCAACTGCCTGTGGGCAAAGGGGACTACAGTTTAAATAGATTTTCAGAGAGGTTTACCTCATGGAATCATGAGCTCATCTTCTTAATGAATAATGAGAAACATAAGAGATATGTTTGATGGACACATTCCCAAGTTTTTATGAGTGACTAATTCATGTTTGTATTCCTTCTCCCTTGATTTGCATTACATTTTGGTGTTGTTGGTAAAAGAGACAAGTGGGCAAAGGAGGTTTTGTTTTTAAATTTTATTAATATTTTCAAACTAAAGTGTGTTTATAATATTTAAGGATCCTGGAATGTTCTTAAACCATTACTGAGATTTATACACACACGCGCGCGCGAACACACACACACACACACACACACACACACACACACACACACACACACACACTCTCACACACACACACACACACACACACACACACACACACAAACATGGAATTTTTTCCAACAACATGGCTCTAAATTTTAAAACTCTTAACACCTTCTAGAGTAAACTTTGATATTAAAGCCTATGTTCAATATCATATAAAAACCATATGCATGTCAGTTTCAAAGTTGACACCATTTAATTAATTTTTGTTCATTAAATGTTTCTTGGTATTCCTCTCTGGCTTCAATACTATAATGAAGCACTTTGGAGCAAATATGCAGAGTATTAGCCCAAAACTGGAGGCCAAAATGGCAAAGATCTCCACAGCCACAGTAAGTTTTCCAGGAGAGCTGACATACGCTGGGATAAATGTGATCCACACAGCACAGAATATCAGCATGCTGAAGGTGATGAACTTGGCTTCATTAAAATTATCTGGGAGTTTCCGAGCCAGGACGGCCAAGACCAAGCAAAACACAGCTAGTAGGCCAATGTAGCCCAGAACGGCCCAGAACCCAATAGCTGAGCCTAGTGCACACTCCAGAATGATTCTCCTCTTATATGTGGTCAGATTTTTCTTTGGAAAAGGGGGACTGAGAACCAACCAAAGTGTACAAATCAACACTTGTATAAATGTGAAGCACACAACTGTAATCCTTTGCTGTGGAGGCCCAAACCATTTCATGACATTACTGCCAGGAAGTGTTGATCTGAAGGCCATCAGCACAACTATTGTTTTTCCCAGAACACAAGAGATGCAGAGGACGAAGGTGATGCCGAACGCTGTGTGTCGCAGCATGCAGGACCACTGGGACGGAGCTCCAATGAAGGTCAGTGAACACAAGAAACACAAAGTGAGGGAGAAGAGAAGCAGGAAGCTCAGCTCAGAGTTGTTGGCTCTGACAATAGGAGAGTTTCTATGGCGGAAGAACACTGCTGCTGTTCCAATGGCCAGGCAGGCACCACCAACTGAGAATGCTGCCAAGATGATTCCCAGGACCTCATGGAAGGAGAGATACTCAACAGGCTTTGGGAGACAAGTGTCTCTTTGTGTATTTGGCCAGAACTCCTCAGGGCATGGAACACAGTCAGGGGAATCTGCAAAGGCAGACAAAGTATTTAGTTATAGCGAATGCGCAGGGATGGGACGCCCCCCACATTTTGGCAAGAGCTCTAAGAAGAAGACGAAGAAGCATATCATCCAGTAGTTATGACAATAAATTTCACAGGTACCTGTAACATTGCTAATTTCCCCTTCTGGACATTGTATACAGTCATAACAGCAGGTGGGTTTTCCTTTCTGCAGCATTTTCCGAGTTCCTGGAGAACAGCTGTTGCTGCACACTGACACAGGAACCTGCCACGTGGAATTAGAAACAGAAACATTCAGGTTGCCCCCTGTCTTTCAAGTCTATTTTAAATAATGCAACAGAATTTTTCCATCCTACGTTTGTACTTCCATCCATCCAGGTGATGTTCCTGTGGATATGGAACTCTTGGCCCTCTGGCATTGAGGCATCGTAGAGCCCTACAGCCACCAGCTCAATGGTGCCACTCTTTCCTTTTTGCAAGTTAACAAGCTCATACCTGGCCACAGGATCTCCATTTACATCAAAGGACACATCATGACCATTCTGGGTAAAATTTACTTTCTTCAGCTGACTGAGAACCTGGGACAAAAGATTAGGATCGTCACAAAGATTATATTTCTCATGGATTTCCATGACAGATTTTCAGGAAACACAAGTGATATTTTTTTAACAATTGAAGCAAAAGACAATATGAAAAAAAAAACATTTTCATTTTCAATGAGTTTCCTAAAGCACCAAAACGGTTGATAAGGTTGTTCAAAGGTACGTGGAGTTGGATGTTGTGAATTTTGCACAAGCTTATTTCAAGCATATAGGGTGACTGTTATCCACTCGTGTTTGCAGTCAGCAGTGTAACAAAAAAAAAAAAAAAAAAAAAGCTTGAAGCAATTACAACAGTAAACAACAACTGCAACTTTTTGTGTGCTATGGGGCAAGGGACTACATAATGTGAGATCACAATATATTTCCTTTTTAAACACATAACATTAATTCCAAAATTCTGATTAACTTTGAGTTACCTGGTCAGGCTTTAGTTTAATGGATTTGTCACACTGAGTTGTGGAATTTGTTTTTACACAAATGGCATTATGAATAGCATGTGCTATTGCATACACGGCCATGTACACCATAGTAGTAACTCTATATTGGGATGTGCCAGCGTATTGGATCTGAAGAGTCTTGATGTCTTCAGATCCATCACATACACGCTCCTCTACAGCTGAGGCTGAAAATATAAAGAGATGCAAATTTGATGTTTTTATTGGCTTCATTTGGCTTCTCTTATAACATCAACCATTCAATTAAGGTACAGAAATTGTGTCCCTACAATCAAGATAATTTCCTCACCTTTTCCCAGCTTGCAGTTGAACAAATCCTCCCAGAACTCAGTGAGCACTGGAGAGGCTGCAACTTTAGATGGAGAGAGATCCAGCAGGAATTCTCTCAGACCAGGGATGACAGTTCTCTGAATACCGAATCCTATGGCTCCAGCACAGAAGTTGAACTGCACAAAGTCTTGATAGACTACCCAGGCCTCGCTGCCGATCCACTGGCGTGGTGGTGATGGTTCACGCGACAGCTCCTCAAAGAGGATTTTAACGTCTCCGGGGGCTGCAAATGCAATGACAACTTTTGCTGTCGATCTACAGAAAGATGAAGAAATATGTTGCGTGTTCGTGAAAAAAATACATTTAGCAGAGAAATTAATAAACTCAAAGCATATTCATAGTACATTTTAAAAAAAAGAGTCATTAGACAGAAGTGATGTAGTTAAACAGTAATAAATACATATTCAAATTAAAAATGTCCTTGTTAAGATATATATCAAATACACAATAAAATCATGGTATTCCCTATTAAAGTTTAAAAATACAGGAAGGAAGAATTGCTCCTGAGTCATGTCTGAAGGGAACAAGAAGTCTGAGAAAGAAATATTTGTGTTTGATTAGCAAAAAACACACTAAAAGTCAAATTACAGGGATTTAAAAATTGTAGCTTGGCAGGGATTCTAGTAAGTAAATAGCTCTGAACAGAAAACAAAACAAAATAATAAACTAAAAACAAACAGGGTAATGGGAACAACACCTGCGAATTACATCAGCGACTCTCTTGATTCTGCTCTGAGGGTTGGTCCGGTAGAAAGACTCAGTGTATTCCACACAGATCCCCTCCTTCTTGGCTGCCTTCAGGAAGGAAGCCATGCCATTATTGCCATAGTCTGAATCTGAATGTATTGCACCAATCCAGGTCCAGCCAAAGCGTTTGACCAGTTTGGCCAGTGCATCAGCCTGATACTGGTCACTGGGGATGGTTCTGAAGAAGGTTGGATGCTGCTGTTTATCAGACAGGCAAGCACAAGTTGAAAAGTGGCTCACCTGAAAGAGGCAAAACTGATTTTACATGCAACAGTACATATAACAGTTGAAATACTTGCAGAAATTACTGTATTTACAAGTGGAATGTTGAAGGATCCAATGACTCGTGACATGCTGATGGACAGAGTGGATCTGGTCTCGCCGACGATAGCCACCACTGCACCAGACTGTGAACAATTGTCACTGGTGTGAAAAACTGGATCACGACCATTCAGTAGCTGGAAGGTCATTTGCACTGCAAGAGGCACTGTGGCACACGAGTCATGGATATTATAACCAAGTGTGACTCCTGGGAGAAGCTCCGTACTGTTGTTAATCTCTTCTATGGCAAAGACCATTGCATGTGAGTGGCGAAGCTTAAAGGGGAAGAGTCTGTTTGAAAGCAGTTGACATTATAAAAACAATTAATATAAAGTCACAAGCTATACTTCCAGATTTTGAAATTTTAAGAAACAAACCACCGAGGTAATCAGAAATCATACTTCAAATAAGTCTAATCTTAAAGTAAATAAAAATCAACTGAATGCAAATTTCAATTTACAAGGTTTAAATAAAGCATGTAGCTTAGCAATACATTTTAGAACATTAAATTATTAATTATAACACATTTAATATTTAAATAACTTATTTTTGTCATCACTTTCTTTCACTGACCTCCCTGTGCACCGTGATGGTTCAGGCTTGGCGGTGTATTCATGATTCACCTCCTCTATGTAGTTGTGGATTGAGAAAACTCCTCCAATTATGTAGTCTCCATTCATTGAAAAAACAGGTTCACGGGCTGAACCCTGTCGCTCACATTTCAGAGAAAAACTATCTGCTCTGTCACCTGCAGCAGCTCTTTCTTCTTCTTGCCCTCCCTGCTGTGTCACTTGAGTCCCAGGAACATTTGTGGCGAGCAGAGAGTTCAGCGTACACACGGTCAGACACATCATTAACTCTATGAAGACAACAGATAATGCCATCCTTCAACTGTCTGTGGACAAAGGGCACTACAATTTATATAGATTTTCAGAGAGGTTTACCTCATGGAATCATGAACTCATCAGCTTAATGAATAATGAGAAACAAACGAGACATGTTTGATGGACACGTTCCCAGGTTTTTATGAGTTACTTATTCATGTTTGTATTCCTTCTCCTATTTTTTTGCATTACATTTTTGTGTGGTAGGTGAAAGAGACATTTGGGCAAAGGAGGTTTTATTTTTAAATTGTATTTTATTTTTTTCAAACTAAAGCGTGTTTATAATCTTTAAGGATCTTGGAATGCTCTTAAACCATTACTGAGATTTATACACACACGCGCGCGCGCACACACACACACACACACACACACACACACACAAACATGGAATTTTTTTCCAACAACATGGCTCTAAATCTTTAACTCTAACACCTTCTAGAGTAAACTTTGAGATTAAAGCCTATGTTCAATATCATATAAAAACCATATGCATGTCAGTTCTAAAGTTGACACCATTTAATTAATTTTTGTTCATTAAATGTTTCTTGGTATTCCTCTCTGGCCTCAACACTATAATGAAGCACTTTGGAGCAAATATGCAGAGCATTAGCCCAAAACTGGAGGCCAAAATGGCAAAGATCTCCACAGCCACAGTAAATTTTCCAGGAGAGCTGACATATGCTGGGATAAATGTGATCCACACAGCACAGAATATCAGCATGCTGAAGGTGATGAACTTGGCTTCATTAAAATTATCTGGGAGTTTACGAGCCAGGACTGCCAAGACCAAGCAAAACACAGATAGTAGGCCAATGTAGCCCAGAACGGCCCAGAACCCAATAGCTGAGCCTAATGCACACTCCAGAATGATTCTCCTCTTATATGTGGTCAGATTTGTCTTTGGAAAAGGGGGACTGAGAACCAACCAAAGTGTACAAATCAACACTTGTATAAATGTGAAGCACACAACTGTAATCCTTTGCTGTGGAGGACCAAACCACTTCATGACATTACTGCCAGGAAGTGTTGATCTGAAGGCCATCAGCACAACTATTGTTTTTCCCAGAACACAAGAGATGCAGAGGACGAAGGTGATGCCGAACGCTGTGTGTCGCAGCATGCAGGACCACTGGGACGGAGCTCCAATGAAGGTCAGTGAACACAAGAAACACAAAGTGAGGGAGAAGAGAAGCAGGAAGCTCAGCTCAGAGTTGTTGGCTCTGACAATAGGAGAGTTTCTATGGCGGAAGAACACTGCTGCTGTTCCAATGGCCAGGCAGGCACCACCAACTGAGAATGCTGCCAAGATGATTCCCAAGACCTCGTGGAAGGAGAGATACTCAACAGGCTTTGGGAAACAAGTGTCTCTTTGTGTATTTGGCCAGAACTCCTCAGGGCATGGAACACAGTCAGGGGAATCTGAAAAGGCGCAAAAAATATTGAGTTATAGCGAACACGCAGGGATGGGACGCCCCCCACCTCTTGGCAAGAGCTCTAAGAAGAAGATGAAGAAGCATATCGTCCTGTAGTTATGACAATACATTCAACAGGTACCTGTAACATTGCTAATTTCCCCTTCTGGACATTGTATACAGTCATAACAGCAGGTGGGTTTTCCTTTCTGCAGCATTTTCCGAGTTCCTGGAGGACAGCTGTTGCTGCACACTGACACAGGAACCTGCCACGTAGAATTAGAAACAGAAACATGTAGGTTGCCCCTTGTCTTTCAAGTCTATTTGAAATCATGCAACTCAGTCTTTTCATCTGACCTGTGTGCTTCCATCCATCCAGGTGATGTTCCTGTGGATATGGAACTCTTGGCCCTCTGGCATTGAGGCATCGTAGAGCCCTACAGCCACCAGCTCAATGTTGCCACTCTCTTCTTTTTTCCAGTTAACAAGCTCATACCTGGCCACAGGATCTCCATTTACATCAAATGACACATCATGACCATTCTGGGTAAAATTGACTTTTTTCAGACGAGTGAGAACCTGGGACAAAAGATTAAGATAGTTACAAAGATTATATTTCTCATGGATTTCCATGACAGATTTTCTGGAAACACATGTGGTATTTTAAAAAAATGGAAGTCAAGGACAACATGAAAAAAAACAAAAAACATTTTCATTTTCAATGAGTGACTTAATGCACCAAAAAAAGTTCATCAGGTTGTTCAAAGGTACGTGGAGTTGGATGTTGTGAATTTTGCACAAGCTTATTTCAAGCGTTGAGGGTGACTGCTATCCACTCGTGTTTGCAGTCAGCAGTGTAAAAAAACAAAACTTGAAGCAATTACAACAGTAAATAGCAAGTGCAAGAACTACCACAGTCTACCAATCTGACAAAGCAGGAATGTATGACCTGTTTCACCCCATCAGCTCTGCTTACTGACAGATTGTATCTTTACCCTGATGGTGCCCAGAACATAGATTCAACTTTAAATGATGGCTTGGATCAGCCAAGCTTGATGTCTTTGTGAACCAGAACTTATGGTGTCCACTTCAATTTTACTGCACACCTTGTAGATATAATTCTGGCAGTTTTCAGATCCTTTATTATTCTTTTTGTTTCCGGAAACCCTCCTCTGTCATTTGTGCTTGGTAATCTTGTTAAAAAAAAAATGTAATTCTATTTTCTTTTTCTTTTTCTTTTTTTTTTAATTTCTCACCAACCAGAAAATGCACAATTGTCATGAGACTTGCATTAGATCAGTAATGTAGTGCCCTGCTTAAAATGTGTTTTTATTTTTTTTATTTTAAATATATGTTCAGTCAACAAATATGCAGTATAATTTGAAATATTCCTGGTTACATTACTACTGTTGTGGAAAAAAAGTTAAAAGTTATTGGAGGAAATTGTATTTGGTTTGCTATGTGTGGAGATAGTGAAATGTCCCATGCTCTTATGGGTCCTTGAAAGTTTCATGTCATTTCCTTTGTTTATTTTGGTAGCAAGGTGTCTATCTTTCAGTAGCCAATTAGTGTCGGTCAGAGATGAGTGGCAACTACCTACCCGATTCCGAGAAGGGGGTGGGACTAAACGAGTGTGGGAGACGAAGCTCAGGCTAATGTCGGGAAAAACAAGGACGAAAAAAAAAAACCCCGATAACCTGAAGATCTTGTAAGTATTTAAACTCGTTGAACGTTATTGTTGTTAAATTGAATTGAAAGCCAGTGGTTTTATCTGTGTGTTATCCGGCAAAAAATGTCAAAGCGAGCCGTGTTTGGAGCTTTTTCAGAAGGAAATTAGTGAATCTTGCCAACCCTATTTTCAGCTGTGTATTTAGTGCTAGTTAGCATCGTCCCCGCTAAGCGGGAGAAGGAGACTGTGTGTGTGGGAGAGTATTTTATGCCGGGATTCCTGATTGAGTATGGACATTTTGATAAACTGGGGGCAATATGAACATTAATGGGAATGAACAGTAGATTTTATTTGTGTTGTAAATTTCTGCATACTGTGCCTGTCTGGCTGCCTGCTGGCCTTCATCCTGCCTGCTTCGACCCCGCGAATCGTACACGCCTGCCTGCTAGCATGCTGCTGCTGTTGCTGTAGAGGGTGCTCAAGTCTTCACATTGCCGTCAGGAAATCTGCTGCGCACACGGACCTGTCTCCAGGACCGTTTTTTCTCCGTCTCATCTCCCATTTGTCCAGTGAACGGTTGGGTTGCCACCTCCTCGAGTATGGGCGGGGTGCGGGGGGGGTGGAGATCTCTCAAGTCTGTCGACGACGGGGGTTGGGGGGGCTCCCCGAAATATACGGGATATAGTGAAGTGCGTCCCGTATCAGTTCATTACGGGACAGGTTTTTTAGTTGCCAAATATGGGACAATCGCGTATTTTACGGGAGGGTTGGCAAACCTATCTAGACCACAGACGGAAATCAAATGAGGTTTTTTCATTTCCCCTAATAAATGGGACAAATTGCGTCCCGGGAGAGATTTTATTTTTCCCGGGACAGGTGGTGAAAAAAGAGAACAATTCTGGGAAAAACGGGACGGGTGGCAACCCTAGTGAACGGAAGGTTTGACTGCTGTGGATCGTTTCTGAGTCTCGGAGGATCAGTGAGTACTGAGAATGCTCTTTTCAGAAGGGATTAAAATGAGCTCCAACATGCGAACCAACAAAATGGTGCCATAACTGAGTTTTTTTTATTTATTTTTTTATTACAAAACCATTATTATTATTATTATTATTATTATTATTATTATTATTATTATTATTATTATTATCTTTTTATAGACTTAGAGGGGGAATTCCCTTATTTTTTTATGTGTGTTTGTGTGTGTGTGTGTGTGAATAAACATTTTATGTGTTTCAGTGTATATTCTGGGATGAATGTTTATCTATATGTGATTATGTGGTTATACTGTAGTAGGGTTATTATGGTTAAATATATGTACGGGAGTTCCACTTAAACAATATAGATCTAAAAATCAGCTAACCAGGCCTCTCTGTACCCAAGACAGTGTCACATTCTGTGGTTAATGAAAATTGTTTTTTGTAGACTCTCTTCAACTCTCCTTCCATGCAGGTGTTATCAGGTGTAGAGGGATAGTTTGCAAATTTCTTTCTAACAAAAAAGAGTTGAGCAGGAGGGCTACACTAATATCATCAAATTTTGTGTGCTATGAGGCAAGGAACTACAAATTGTGACATCACAATGTATTTTCCTTTTAAACACATAGCATTAATTGCAACATTTGGATTTATTTTGACTTACCTGGTCAGGCTTTAGTTTAATGGATTTGTCGCACTGAGTTGTGGAATTTGTTTTTTGACAAATGGCATTATGAATAGCATGTGCTATTGCATACACAGCCTTGTACACCATAGTAGTAACTCTAAACTGGGATGTGCCAGTGTAATGGATTTGAAGAGAATTGATGTCTTCAGATCCATCGCATAAACGCTCCTCTGGGGCTGAGGCTGAAAATATGAAGAGATGCAAGTTCGATGTTTTTATTGGCTTCATTTTCCTTATCATAAAACATCCAACCATTCAATTCATGTACATAATTTGTTTTCCTACAATCAAGATAGTTTCCTCACCTTTTCCCAGCTTGCAGTTGAACAAATCCTCCCAGAACTCAGTGAGCACTGGAGAGGCTGCAACTTTAGATGGAGAGAGATCCAGCAGGAATTCTCTCAGACCAGGGATGACAGATCTCTGAATACCGAATCCTATGGCTCCAGCACAGAAGTTGAACTGCAGCAAATCTTGGTTGGCAACCCAGGCCTCGCTGCCGATCCACTGGCGGGGTGGTGATGGTTCATGCGACAGCTCCTCAAAGAGGATTTTAACGTCTCCAGGGGCTGCAAAAGCAACGATAACTGTTGCTGTCGATCTACAGAAAGTTTAAGAAACACGTTAAATTATCGTGAGAAAAATAATTTTCACAAAAACTTAATAAACTGAAAGTGTATTGATAGTACAGCTAAAACAGCCTCATTAGACTGGAGTGCAGGAGTTAAACATATATAAATACATATCCAAAATAAACATGTCCTTGTTAAGATATATATTTATAAACACAATATACAGGGTATTCCGCTTATTCAGAAAATAAATATTTGACTTGGATTAGCTGAAGACACAAGAAAAGTCAAGCTACAGGGATTTAAAAAAGTGTAGCTTGGCAGGGATTCTAATAATGTAATAGCTCTGAGCAGCAAAAAACAAAGAAACAAACAAAGAAACAAACAAACAAACAGGGTAATGGGAACAACACCTGCGGATTACATCAGCTAATCTCTTGATTCTGCTCTGATGGTTGGTCCGGTAGAAAGACTCAGTGTATTCCACACAGATCCCCTCCTTCTTGGCTGCCTTCAGGAAGGAAGCCATGCCATTATTGCCATAGTCTGAATCTGAATGTATTGCACCAATCCAGGTCCAGCCAAAGTGTTTGACCAGCTTTGCCAGTGCATCAGCCTGATACTGGTCACTGGGGATGGTTCTGAAGAAGGTTGGATGCTGCTGCTTATCAGACAGGCAAGCACAAGTGGCAAAGTGACTCACCTGAAAGACACAATGCATATTTTACATGTGACAGGACATATAACGGTTCAAATGCTTGAAAAAATTAGTGAATTTACAAGTGGAATGTTGATAGATCCCATGACACGTGACAAGCTAATGGATTGAGTGGATCCGGACTCGCCAACGATAGCCACCACTGCACCAGACTGTGAACAGTTGTCACTGGTGTGAAACACTGGGTCAAGACCATTCAGTAGCTGGAAGGCCTTTTGCACGGCAAGAGGCACTGTGGAACACGAATCATGGATCTGATAACCGAGTGTGACTCCTGGGAGAAGCTCCATACTGTTGTTAATCTCTTCAATGGTAAAGACCATTGCATGAGAGTGGCGAAGCTGATAAGGGAAGAGTCTGTTTGAAAGCAGGTGACAATATAAATACAATTAATATAAAGTCACAAGCTATACTTCCATATGTTGACTGTATTTTAAGAAAGAAACGACCTCGGTAATCAGAAACAATACTTTAAATCTTAATAATCTTAAAGTAACAACGAACTGAATGCAAATTAAATTTTGCAAAGTTTAATTGAGCACTGTAGTTTAGCAATACATTTTAGAACATCATTTTATCAATTAAATCACGTATAATGTTATTTTTTTAATCATTTTCTTTCACTGACCTCCCTGTGCACCGTGGTGGTTCAGGCTTGGTGGTGTATTCATGAGTCACCTCCTCTATGTAGAAGTGGATTGAGAAAACTCCTCCAATTATGTAGTCTCCATCCATTGAAAAAGCAGGATCACGGGCTGAACCCTGTCGCTCACATTTCAGAGAAAAACCATCTGCTCTGTCACCTGCAACAGGTCTTTCCTCTTCTCGCCCTCCTTGCTGTGTCACTTGAGTCCCAGGAACATGTGTGGTGAGCAGAGAGTTCAGCGTACACACAGTCAGACACATCATTAACTCTATGAAGACAACAGAGAACACCATCCTTCAACTGTCTGTGGACAAAGGGTACTACAGTTTATATAGATTTTCAGAGAGGTTTACCTCATAGAATCATGAGCTCATCTTTTTAATGAATAATAAGAAACAAACAAGACATTTTTGATGGACACATTCCCAAGTTTTTATGAGTGACTCATTCATGTTTGTATTCCTTCTCCTATTTTTTTGCATTACATTTTTGTGTGGTAGGTGAAAGAGACATTTGGGCAAAGGAGGTTTTGGTTTATTTTTCAAACTAAAGTGTGTTTATAATCTTTAAGGATCCTGCAATGCTCTTAAACCATTACTGAGATTTATACACACACACACACACACACACACACACACACACACACACACACACACACAAACATGGAATTTTTTTCCAACAACATGGCTCTAAATCTTTAACTCTAACACCTTCTAGAGTAAACTTTGAGATTAAAGCCTATGTTCAATATCATATAAAAACCATATGCATGTCAGTTCTAAAGTTGACACCATTTAATTAATTTTTGTTCATTAAATGTTTCTTAGTATTCCTCTCTGGCTTCAACACTATAATGAAGCACTTTGGAGCAAATATGCAGAGAAGTAGCCCAAAACTGGAGGCCAAAATGGCAAAGATCTCCACAGCCACAGTAAATTTTCCAGGAGAGCTGACATACGCTGGGATAAATGTGACCCACACAGCACAGAAGATCAGCATGCTGAAGGTGATGAACTTGGCTTCATTAAAATTATCTGGGAGTTTCCGAGCCAGGACGGCCAAGACCAAGCAAAACACAGCTAGTAGGCCAATGTAGCCCAGAACGGCCCAGAACCAAATAGCTGAGCCTAGTGCACACTCCAGAATGATTCTCTTCTTATATATGGTCAGATTTTTCTTTGGAAAAGGGGGACTGAGAACCAACCAAAGTGTACAAATTAAAAGTTGTATAGATGTGAAGGAAACAACTGTAATCCTCTGCTGTGGAGGACCAAACCATTTCATGACATTACTGCCAGGAAGTGTTGCTCTGAAGGCCATGAGCACAACGATTGTTTTTCCCAGAACACAAGACATGCAAAGGACGAAGGTGATGCCGAACGCTGTGTGTCGCAGCATGCAGGACCACTGGGACGGAGCTCCAATGAAGGTCAGTGAACACAAGAAACACAAAGTGAGGGAGAAGAGAAGCAGGAAGCTCAGCTCAGAGTTGTTGGCTCTGACAATAGGAGAGTTTCTATGGCGGAAGAACACTGCTGCTGTTCCAATGGCCAGGCAGGCACCACCAACTGAGAATGCTGCCAAGATGATTCCCAGGACCTCGTGGAAGGAGAGATACTCAACAGGCTTTGGGAAACAAGTGTCTCTTTGTGTATTTGGCCAGAACTCCTCAGGGCATGGAACACAGTCAGGGGAATCTGAAAAGACAGAGAAAATATTTAGTTACAGCGGAACACGCAGGGATGGGACATGCCCCCCCCTCTTCGCAAGTGCTCTAAGAAGAAGAAGCATGTCATATAGTAGTTATTACAATAAATCAAAACAGGTACTTGTAACATTGCTAATCTCCCCTTCTGGACACTGTATACAGTCATAACAGCAGGTGGGTTTTCCTTTCTGCAGCATTTTACGAGTTCCTGGAGGACAGCTGTTGCTGCACACTGACAAAGGAACCTGCCACGTAGAATTAGAAAAGAAAGCATTCAGCGGTTTTGTTTCTTTCAAGTCTATTTTAAATCATGCAACTCAGTCTTTTCATCTGACCTGTATGCTTCCATCCATCCAGGTGATGTTCCTGTGGATATGGAACTCTTGGCCCTCTGGCATTGAGGCATCGTAGAGCCCTACAGCCACCAGCTCAATGGTGCCACTCTCTCCTTTTTTCCAGTTAACAAGCTCATACCTGGCCACAGGATCTCCATTTACATCAAATGACACATCATGACCATTCTGGGTAAAATTAACTTTCTTCAGCCGAGTGAGAACCTGGAAATAGAGATTAATATAGTTACAAAGACTCATGGATTTCCATGACAGATTTTCAGGAAACACAAGTGATATTTAAAAAAAAAATGATGTAACAGACAACATGAAAAAAAACATTTTCATTTTCAATGAGTGACTTAATGCACCAAAAACAGTTCATCAGGTTGTTCAAAGGTACGTGGAGGTGGATGTTGTGAATTTGCACAAGCTTATTTCAAGGGTAGACGGTGACTGTTATCCACTTGTGTTTGCAGTCAGCAGTGTAAAAAATTAGGCAATTACAACAGTAAACAACAACTGCAAGAACTACCACAGTCTACCAATCTGATAAAAGAAGGAATGTGTGGCCTGTTTCACCCCATCAGCTCGCGTACTGACAGATAGTATCTTTACCCTGATGGTACCCAGAACATAGATCCACACTTTAAATGATGGCTTGGATCGGCTAAGATTGATGTCTTCATGGACCAGAACTTATTGTGTTGACTTCAATTTAACAGCACACCTTGTAGATATACTTCTGGTGGTTTTCAGATCCTTTATTGTCCTTTTTGTTTGTGGAAACCCTTCTCTGTTATTTGTGCTTGGAAATCTTGTTCTAAAAATGTAATTCTTTTTTTTTTTTCTTTTTAATTTCTTACCAGCCAGAAAATGCACAATTGTCAAGAGACTTGCATTAAATTACTAAGATCGTAAAATTTTGTGTGCTGTCGGGCAAGGAACTACATAATTTAAGATCACAATGTATTTTCTGTTTAAACACATAACATTAATTGCAACATTTGGATTTATTTTGAGTTACCTGGTCAGGCTTTAGTTTAATGAATTTGTCACACTGAGTTGTGGAATTTGTTTTTACACAAATGGCATTATGAATAGCATGTGCTATTGCATACACGGCCTTGTACACCATAGCAGTAACTCTATATTGGGATGTGCCAGCGTATTGGATCTGAAGAGTCTTGATGTCTTCAGATCCATCACATACATGCTCCTCTGGGGCTGAGGCTGAAAATACAAAGATATGCAAATTTGATGTTTTTATTGGCTTAATTTTCCTTATCTTATAACATCAACCATTCAACTCAGGTACAGAAATTGTTTTCCTACAATCAAGATAATTTCCTTACATTTTCCCAGCTTGCAGTTGAACAAATCCTCCCAGAACTCAGTGAGCACTGGAGAGGCTGCAACTTTAGATGGAGAGAGATCCAGCAGGAATTCTCTCAGACCAGGGATGACAGATCTCTGAATACCGAATCCTATGGCTCCAGCACAGAAGTTGAACTGCAGCAAATCTTGGTTGGCAACCCAGCTCTCGCTGCCGATCCACTGGCGTGGTTGTGATGGTTCACGCGACAGCTCCTCAAAGAGGATTTCAATGTCTCCAGGGGCTACAAATGCAACTATAACTGTTGCTGTCGATCTACAGAAAGTTCAAGAAAAACATTGCGTTTTCGTGAAATAAATACATTTAACAGAGAAATTAATACATTCGAACAAAGTATATTCATAACACATTTTAAAAAAGCCTCATTAGACTGAAGTGCTGTAGTTAAACAGATATAAATACTTATTCGAAATGAAAATATCATTGTTAACATATATATTCATATTCACAATAAAAACAGGGTTTTCCGCTTATTCAGTTTGAAAATCCAGGAAAGAGAAATGGATCCTGAGTCATGTTTTAAGGGATCAAGCTGTCTGAGGAAGGAATATTTGACTTGGATTAGCTGAAGACACAATAAAAATCAAATTACAGGGATTAAGAAAGTGTAGCTTGACAGCGATTCTAATAATGTAATAGCTCTCAGCAGCGAAAAGCAAAACATAACAATAAACTAAAATCAAAAAGGGTAATGGGAACCACACCTGCGGATTACATCAGCTACTCTCTTGATTCTGCTTTGAGGGTTGGCCTGGTAGAAAGACTCAGAATATTCCACACAGATCCCCTCCTTCTTGGCAGTCTTCAGGAAGGAAGCCATGCCATTATTGCCATAGTCTGAATCTGAATGTATTGCACCGATCCAGGTCCAGCCAAAGTGTTTGACCAGTTTGGCCAGTGCATCAGCCTGATACTGGTCACTGGGGATGGTTCTGAAGAAGGTTGGATGCTGCTGTTTATCAGACAGGCAAGCACAAGTGGCAAAGTGACTCACCTGAAAGACACAATGCATATTTTACATGTGACAGGACATATAACAGTTCAAATGCTTGAAAAAGAATTTGTTTATTTACAAGTGGAATGTTGAAGAATCTCATGACACGAGACAAGCTGATGGATAGAGTGGATCTGGTCTCACCGACAATAGCCACCACTGCACCAGACTGTGAACAGTTGTCACTGGTGTGAAACACTGGATCACGTCCATTCAGTAGCTGGAAGGTCATTTGCACTGCAAGAGGCACTGTGGCACACGAGTCATGGATCTGATAACCGAGTGTGACTCCTGGGAGAAGCTCTGTACTGTTGTTAATCTCTTCTATGGCAAAGACCATTGCATGAGAGTGGCGAAGCTGAAATGGGAAGAGTCTGAAAGCAGATGACAATATAAATACATTTAATATGCAGTTACAAGCTATACTTCCATATTTCGACTGTATTTTAAGAAAGAAACGACCCAGAAATAATACTACAAATAGCGCCTATACATTTTAGAATGTCAATGTATCAATTAAATTGCCTTTCATCTTATTTTGATAATCACTTTCTTTCACTGACCTCCCTGTGCACCGTGGTGGTTCAGGCTTGGTGGTGTATTCATGATTCACCTCCTCTATGTAGTTGTGGATTGAGAAAACTCCTCCAATTATGTAGTCTCCATCCATTGAAAATGCAGGTTGACGCGCTGAGCCCTGTCGCTCACATTTCAGAGAAAAAACATCTTCTCTGTCACCCGTAGCAGCTCTTTCTTCTTCTCGCCTTCCCTGCTGTGTCAGTTGAGTCCCAGGAACATTTGTGGCAGACAGACGGTTCAGCGTACACACGATCAGACACATCATTAACTCTATGAAGACAACAGAGAACGCCATCCTTCAACTGCCTGTGGACAAAGGGTACTACAGTTTATATAGATTTTCAGAGAGGTTTACCTCATGGAATCATGATGCTAGACCTCTGTTGAGTTCAGTCGAGATTATTCTCTCACAACTTTTTCATTTTTGCAAAATTATCAACAAATGTATTGTTTCATTGATGGCCAAAACAAAACAAACAAACAAACAAACAAAACTACTCTTTACTTACATACATGTCAGAACTTGTGCTTTCTTTCTCATACTTGAGTAAAAGACTTGATTCAATACTTATCCTAATACTTTTACCAGGGTATTTCTTTTTTTATGTTCTGTATTTTCGGACATTATTGTTGTTATGTTGTTGTTATTGCTCGTGCTAGCTGCTTGGTGTTTCACATTAAGATGGTACCGGAGGCTTGAGTAACTGTGGTGGAATACAAACTATTTGTGGCACCCTTTGAACAGAACAGCGATCTTATCTGACTGTTTTTCAAATGTGATTTTCCTATCCACAAAGCTCAGTGAGGAGGTGTTATCGTTGTTGTCCATCACGTTTGTTGTTGGCATTAGGTATGTTAGACTAACTACTATTCCGCTTTCTGCTTGTCTGACATCACTCAGTGCGTTGTTATAATCCTTATTGCCAGAAACTCATGCATTAAGAAACGTTCCATGGTGTCTAGAGTATAATATGAAAGACTACAAATTCTCAACATGTATTTAAAAGAAAAGAAAAAAAAAAAACCTTCTGCCTTTTTTTTTTTTTTTTTTTTTTTTAAACAAAATGTATTGTAATCTTCACCTTAAATGATGTGTTTTGGTGCATGTACTCAGATATTATGGTTTGTATTCCCTCTCTCTGCATTTATATTCCAATTTGGTGTGGTTGTTTGGTGAAACAGGCAAGTGAGCGAAGGAGGTTTTAGTTTTGAAATTTTATTCTTTTTTTCAGACTTAAGCATGTGTATAATCATAAAAGGTCTTATATTGGTCTTAAATCCCTAAATAGGTATTATTCTCAAGTAATATGTGTCTCCGTCAATCTAACCCTAAAACGTCTGTCCATGGTGAAATTTCAAATAAAATGTTATATCCTGTATATCCTACTAGATGCACATTGTTTGCAAACTTGACATCATCTAACTAATTTTTGTTCATTAAAAGTTTCTTAGTATTCCTCTCTGGCTTCAATACTATAATGAAGCACTTTGGAGCAAATATGCAAAGTATTAGCCCAAAACTGGAGGCCAAAATGGCAAAGATCTCCACAGCCACAGTAAATTTTCCAGGAGAGCTGACATACGCTGGGATAAATGTGATCCACACAGCACAGAATATCAGCATGCTGAAGGTGATGAACTTGGCTTCATTAAAATTATCTGGGAGTTTCCGAGCCAGGACTGCCAAAACCAAGCAAAACACAGCTAGTAGGCCAATGTAGCCCAGAACGGCCCAGAACCCAATAGCTGAGCCTAATGCACACTCCAGAATGATTCTCCTCTTATAGATAGTCAGATTTCTCATTGGAAAAGGGGGACTGAGAACCAACCAAAGTGTGCAAATTAACACTTGTATAGATGTGAAGGACACAACTGTAATCCTCTGCTGTGGAGGACCAAACCACTTCATGACATTACTGCCAGGAAGTGTTGCTCTGAAGGCCATCAGCACAACTATTGTTTTTCCCAGAACACAAGACATGCAGAGGACGAAGGTGATGCCGAACGCTGTGTGTCGCAGCATGCAGGACCACTGGGACGGAGCTCCAATGAAGGTCAGCGAACACAAGAAACACAAAGTGAGGGAGAAGAGAAGCAGGAAGCTCAGCTCAGAGTTGTTGGCTCTGACAATAGGAGAGTTTCTATGGCGGAAGAACACTGCTGCTGTTCCAATGGCCAGGCAGGCACCACCAACTGAGAATGCTGCCAAGATGATTCCCAGGACCTCGTGGAAGGAGAGATACTCAACAGGCTTTGGGAGACAAGTGTCTCTTTGTGTATTTGGCCAGAACTCCTCAGGACATGGAACACAGTCAGGGGAATCTGAAAAAGAAGAGAAAGTATTTAGTTATTATGCATGTGACTCAGTAGGTATGAAGACGAAATAACAATAGATACCTGTAACATTGCTAATTTCCCCTTCTGCACACTGTATACAGTCATAACAGCAGATTGGTTTTCCTCTCTGGAGCATTCTACGAGTTCCTGGAGGACAGCTGTTGCTGCACACTGATGCAGGAACCTGGCATATAGAATTAGAAAAGGAAACATTTGAGGTGTTCTGTGTGTTTCAAGTCTATTTGAAATGATGAAACTCAGCCCCTTTATCTGACCTGTGTGCTTCCATCCATCCAAGTGATGTTCCTGTGGATATGGAACTCTTGGCCCTCTGGCAGTGAGGCATCATACAGTCCTACAGTCACCATCTCAATGGTGCCACTCTCACCTCTTTGCCAGTTAACAAGCTCATACGTGGCCACAGGATCCCCATTCATATCAAATGACACAGCATAGCCATTCTGGGTAAAATTGACTTTCTTTAGCTGAGTCAGAAACTGTAAGGACATTAAGTCTGACTATGACATTAGTTTTTCTTTGAACAACCACCAAAATGACATGTCAAATCACAAAAAAAGCATTCAGTTTTGACAGACAGTTTTAGACCCACCCGTTCAGCTTCTATCTTTAAGGATTTGTCACACTGGGTTGTAGAGCTTGTGTTTGGACACAACGTGTTATGAAGGGCATGTGCAATTGCATGAATAGCCTTGTACACCATGTTGGTTATTCGCAGCTGAGATGTGTCTGTGTACTGGCTCTGGAGAGTCCTTATGTCTTCTGATCCATCACAGACTCTCTTGTTTGCGGCCACAGCTAATAACACAGAAGGAGGGCATTTGTTTCGTTTTTTTCTTCACAAGTATGTCCATCTTCTTTGTGCAACCAAGACAAAAGTTAATGCAGAAAATATTTATTTGAACCTGTGGTTTAATTTCTGATTCTCCAATTTTTCAACAAAATTTAAATAATTTCTTAATTCTTTAAAACGTTAAAAATAAAAGTGAAGTAAGTTAATTCATGAATTCATGATTTTTGTCACATGTAAGGTTTCAACACTTTAAATGAAAAAAGTGTAACAAGTGCTACATAATGCACACAATATTAATGTTGAATGTGCTCTGGTTCAGTCCTGAAAAAAGAAATCTCTAGGCATAGGCTTAATTACAAAAGAGTATAACTACAATATTTCAATTTGAAATGGATTTACATGAAATGAACATAATTTTCTCACATGTGTTTAATTTACAGTCGAATGAATCCTCCCAAAACTCAGTGAGCACTGGAGAGGCACTCATCTTAGAGGGAGAGAGATCCAGCAGGAATTCTCTCAGACCGGGGATGATGGACCGCTGAATTCCAAATCCTAAGGCTCCAGTGAAAAAGTTGAATTTCAGCATGTCTGGGTTTGTTACCCAAGATTCGCTGCCTAGCCACTGGCGGGGTGGTGACGGTTCACGGACCAACTCCTCCAACAGGATCTTAAGATCCCCAGAGGAAGCAAATGCAACAATAACTGTAGCTGTTGATCTGTAGAGAGATTATATTATCATATCAAACTCATCATCTTATTATTAAAGATTTTTGTTGGACAGATGTTGATTGAGAGACCTGCGGATAACTTCAGCTACTCTCTGGATCCTGCTGTGTGGGTAGGTCCGGTAGAAAGCCTCAGTGTATTCCACACAGATCCCCACCTTCTTGGCTGCCTTCAGAAAGGAAGCCATGCCATTATTGCCATAGTCTGAATCTGAATGTATTGCACCAATCCAGGTCCAGCCAAAGCGTTTGACCAGTTTGGCCAGTGCATCGGCCTGAAACTGGTCACTGGGGATGGTTCTGAAGAAGGTTGGATATTGCTGCTTATCAGACAGGCAAGCACAAGTGGCAAAGTGGCTCACCTGAAAGACACAATGCAAATTTTATATGTGACAGGGAATATATTAGTGCTGGTTAAAGTCAAGTTCAATTTCTTTAAAGGAATAATTGTGTTTACAAGTGGAATGTTGAAGGCTCCCATGACTCGTGACATGCTCATGGATGGAGTGGATCCGGACTCGCCGACGATAGCCACCACCGCACCAGACTGTGAACAGTTGTCACTGGTGTGAAACACTGGGTCGCGACCATTCAGTAGCTGGAAGGCCATTTGCACGGCAAGAGGTACTGCAGCACACGAGTCATGGATCTGATAACCAAGTGTGACTCCTGGGAGAAGCTCCGTACTGTTGTTAATCTCTTCTATGGCAAAGACCATTGCATGTGACAGCCGCAGCTCCCTGGAGTCAATGCTGCACACAATATGACAAGAGCGATGCAAAAATTTGAACTTTCCTTTTTTTCTTTTTTTTCTTTTTTTTTTAATTTAAAGGAACTTAATTTTCACAGTACACTGTATGTCATTTTTCTAAAAGATAAAGTTAACACAGTACAGAAATGATAGTAAATGCACAGTGGAAGTCAATAAAAAAGTTTTTGGGGAAAAAAAAACAAGCATCAACGCAATCACATTATTGACATTTCATGACCTTGCAACACATTTCGGGGCACAGAAAGAATGAAAACATCTCCAATCTAATTCCTTAAATAAATTTTTTTCACTGACCTCCCAGAACACTTTGATGGTTCGGGCCTGGTGGTGTATTCCAGCTTCACATTTTGTTTGTAGTGGTGTATAGTGAAAACGCCTCCAATTATATAGTTTCCATCCATTGAAAAAGCAGGCTCACGGGCTGAACCCTGTCGCTCACATTTCAGAGAAAAACCATCCGCTCTTACACCCGTAGCAGCTTTATCCTCGACAAGCCCTCCCTGCTGTGTCAGCTGAGTCCCAGGAACATTTGTGGCGATCAGAGAGTTCAGAGTACACACAATCAGACACATCATTAACTCTATGAAGACAACAGAGAACGCCATCCTTCAACTGCCTGTGGACAAAGGGCACTACAGTTTATATAGATTTTCAGAGAGATTTTTCCTCATGGAGTCATCAGCTTAATGAATAATGAGAAGGTTTGTCATCAGGCACAACATCAGCTCATCTGCTTAATGAGTATGTGTGTGTGTGTGTGTGTGTGTGTGTGTGTGTGTGTGTGTGTGTGTGTGTGTGTGTGTGTGTGTGGTATATTTAGCCAATGGGTCTACATTTTTAATATCAAAGATTTCCACAGTTTAATATTAAAAAAACATGAAATTAAAAAACAAAATAGTCTTAATAATTGCTGCATTGTCATGTTCACCAAATCAATGCTGTAATTTTGTGTATTTGCTCAGTCATTCATGTTTTCCCTCTATACATTTGCTTTTAAATTTAGTGTGGGTGATTGGTGAAACAGACAAGTGGGCAAAGGAGGTTTTGGTTTTAGAAATTTTATAACATTTATTTGTCCCAGACATCAACATATTTGTAATCTTTAAATGTCTTATATTTCACTTTGAAATGAAAGATAAGAGATCATGTTTTTCTCTTACATTATGTGCCTCTCATCTTCTAACCATAACTCTTTCCAAGCTCAAATTTAAGATAAAAGCCTTTACATTACATAGAAACCATATGCACATTGTTTCTAAACTTTACACCATCTAACTAATTTTTGCCCATTAAATATTTCCTAGTATTTTTCTCTGGCTTCAACACTATAACGAAGCACTTGGGAGCAAATATGCAGAGTATTAGCCCAAAACTGGAGGCCAAAATGGCAAAGATCTCCACAGCCACAGTAAATTTTCCAGGAGAGCTGACATACGCTGGGATAAATGTGATCCACACAGCACAGAATATCAGCATGCTGAAGGTGATGAACTTGGCTTCATTAAAATTATCTGGGAGTTTCCGAGCCAGGACGGCCAAGACCAAGCAAAACACAGCTAGTAGGCCAATGTAGCCCAGAACGGCCCAGAACCCAATAGCTGAGCCTAATGCACACTCCAGAATGATTCTCTTCTTATATATGGTCAGATTTTTCTTTGGAAAAGGGGGACTGAGAACCAACCAAAGTGCACAAATTAACACTTGTATAGATGTGAAGGACACAACTGTAATCCTTTGCTGTGGAGGACCAAACCATTTCATGACATTACTGCCAGGAAGTGTTGCTCTGAAGGCCATGAGCACAACTATTGTTTTTCCCAGAACACAAGAGATGCAGAGGACGAAGGTGATGCTGAACGCTGTGTGTCTTAGCATGCAGGACCACTGGGACGGAGCTCCAATGAAGGTCAGCGAACACAAGAAACACAAAGTGAGGGAGAAGAGAAGCAGGAAGCTCAGCTCAGAGTTGTTGGCTCTGACAATAGGAGAGTTTCTATGGCGGAAGAACACTGCTGCTGTTCCAATGGCCAGGCAGGCACCACCAACTGAGAATGCTGCCAAGATGATTCCCAGGACCTCGTGGAAGGAGAGATACTCAACAGGCTTTGGGAGACAAGTGTCTCTTTGTGTATTTGGCCAGAACTCCTCAGGGCATGGAACACAGTCAGGGGAATCTGAAAAAGAAGAGAAAGTATTTAGTTAATATGCATGTGACACAGTAGGTATGAAGACGAAATAACAACAGTTACCTGTAATATTACTAATCTCCCCTTCTGGACACTGTATACAGTCATAACAGCAGATTGGTTTTCCTTTCTGGAGCATTCTTCGAGTTCCTGGAGAACAGCTGTTGCTGCACACTGACACAGGAACCTGCCACGTAGAATTAGAAAAGGAAACATTTGAGGTGTTCTGTGTGTTTCAAGTCTATTTGAAAGAATGAAACTCAGACTTTTCATCTGACCTGTGTGCTTCCATCCATCCAGGTGATGTTCCTGTGGATGTGGAACTCCTGGCCCTCTGGCAGTGAGGCATCATACAGTCCTACAGCCACCAGCTCAATGGTGCCACTCTCACCTCTTTGCCAGTTAACAAGCTCATACTTGGCAACAGGATCTCCATTTACATCAAATGACACATCATAACCATTCTGGGTAAAATTGACTTTCTTCAGCTGAGTCAGAACCTGTAAGGATGAAGTTATATAACAAAATAAAAGAGGAAAAGTGTTTCAAATGATTGATTCATACTCACCTGTTTGGCCTCTATTGTCATGGATTGGTCACAATTTGTTGTGGAATTTGTGTATGAACACAAAGTGTTATGAAGGGCATGTGCAATCGCATAAACAGCCTTGTACACCATGTTGGTTATTCGGAGCTGAGACGTGTCTGTGTACTGGCTCTGGAGAGTCCTTATGTCTTCTGATCCATCACACACACGCTTGTCTGTGGCTGCATTTTATGGAAGAATTACATTTATTTTCAGTAGAAAAAAAAAAAAAAAGTAAAAAGTTGCTTTTCGTTGCATGCAATCAAGAAAACAGGGCTTGAAGAAATGAGATTTTGTGCCAGCGAAAACACATTTTTTCACACACAATTTTAGCTGCATGTAGAGATGAAATGTTTCATTCGTAAAACTTGACTTGACATTTATTCACAAGCAGCTCAATTACAACGTCGTACAATCACTGAAACACCACAACCGTAAGAGCCCAAATTTAAATAATTTGTAAGTAAAGCCACATCATTTCCTCACATTTGCGCAGTTTACAGTTAAATAAATCCTCCCAGAGCTCAGTCAGCACAATGGAGGCTGCCACATTAGAGGGAGAGAGATCCAGGAGGAATTTTCTCAGACCAGGGATGACAGATTGCTGAATGCCAAATCCTATGGCTCCAGCACAGAACTTGAACTGCAGCATGTCCTGGTTGGTAACCCAGGCCTCACTGCCGATCCACTGGCGGGGTGGAGATGGTTTTTGCGACAGCTCCTCCAGGAGAAGCCTTAATTCTGCTGAGGCTGCAAAAGCAACAATAACTGTTGCTGTAGACCTGTTGACACATTATCAAGCATTTTAATGCCAGGTGTCAAATATTGCAAATACAAGAAAACATACAACATACAAGAAAACATTAGACAGTTCATATATATATATATATATATATATATATATATATATATATATATATATACACAAAAATGAAACCATTAGACAGCATCTA
This sequence comes from Nelusetta ayraudi, assembly GCF_046127955.1. Lineage (NCBI taxonomy): Eukaryota > Metazoa > Chordata > Actinopteri > Tetraodontiformes > Monacanthidae > Nelusetta > Nelusetta ayraudi. The sequence continues at coordinate 10,756,390 of NW_027466098.1, read as the reverse complement.
TGTATATATATATATATATATATGTATATATATATATATATATATATATATATATATATATATATATATATATATATATATATACATAGATGCTGTCATGGATCTGAGAAAAACGTATATATATATATATATAGATGCTGTCTAATGGTTTCATTTTTACATTAACATCAGTTTGACTTTTACTAAAATGAGAGATATATCTAGAAATGCCACAACGATAATGCCAGCAATTTAAATTAAGAGCTTTGAGCAGCTGGAGACAAAGACATAAACAGCTGGAAAAAAGAAACCTGCGAATGACTTCTGCTACTTTCTGGATCCTGCTCCGTGGGTGAGCACGGTGGAAAGACTCAGTGTATTCCACACAGATCCCCTCCTTCTTGGCTGCCTTCAGGAAAGATGCCATGCCATTCTTGCCATAGTCGGTATCTGAATGGAATGCACCGATCCAAGTCCAGCCAAAGTGTTTGACCAGTTTGGCCAGAGCATCGGCCTGAAACTGGTCACTGGGGATGGTTCTGAAGAAGGTTGGATGCTGCTGCTTATCAGACAGGCAAGCACAAGTGGCAAAGTGGCTAACCTGAAAGAAACAATGTGAATTTTATTCGTGTTCGTTCATGGATAAACAAATGTGAATTGTGTAATGCAGTCTGAATATGTTACGTATTTACGAGTGGAATGTTGAAGGACCCAATGATGCGCGACATACTGATAGATGGTGTGGACCCAGACTCTCCAATGATAGCCACCACTCCACCAGAATGTGAACAGTTTCCTTTGTTGTAGTGCGCTGGCTCCGGACCATTGAGAAGCTGAAATGCTACGTGAACGGCCACAGGCACTGACGTGCACGAGTCGTGGATCTGATAACCGAGTTTGATACCCGGAAGCAGCTTTGTGCTGTTGTTAATCTCCTCAATGGCAAAGATCATTGCGGAGGAAAAGCGCAGCTCACGGGAGTCGATGCTGTGGGCAGAGTGTTATTAAAGCAAGTAGATGTAAAGTAGTGCACATTAAAGGAAAATATCAGAATTTTTTTTTTTCAAGTATATACAGTTTATATCACAGTTGTAAAACAATTTCAACTTCATGCGCAGGTAAATTAGTAAATAAAGGGATATCCAATAAAATACATTAAAATATGTTTTTGATAAATCTTTACTAACCTCCCTGCACACCTCTCTGGTTCAGGCATGGCAGCATAGTCATGTTGCACAGTTTGTTTGTAGTGGCGTATGGAGAAAATGCCCCCGATAACGTAGTCTCCACCCGCTGAGAAAACAGGGAGACGAGCTGGACCCTGTACTGTACATTTCAGAGATGGTGCCGCAGCTCTGACTCCTGGGTCGTTCCTGCTCCCCCTTAAGTCAGTTTGCCTCCTCAGAAGGTTCCCACTGTAGTTTAAGGCAGGAGATGAGTTTACCTCTGACAGAATAGGAGACACCATGAGGCTGATAAAGAAAGCAAAGATCTCCATCCTCCTAATGTCTGTTGGCAAACTGCACAATGATTTATATAGATTCCATCCCCCATTGTGTGCTCCAGGCCTCATTGTCATCAAAAAAAAATTAGTACCAGCCCCACTTTTTTTGATTGGATGGTTTCCATTTTGTGGAATTGAGAATGTGTTCTGGAAACTAAATTTGTAAATTTGTACCCCCACCCCTTTATGTATACATACACACACACACAGATAAATATATATTTATATCCACAGAAGGACCACCTTTTTATTGATGCTTGTTTATTGTTGCAAACATACGCATATGATGAGCTCTGACTTCTATGAGAGGCCATAATTCATAATCACTCAGACATGCATCGTCAAAGTCTCTCACATGCAAAGGTAAAGTTTCAAACATACATTCATTGTTAATTATACAGACTATGACAATATATGACACTTGGATTATATATTTATGGAAGTATGATAACACATATAAAAGAGTGTGATTATATATGTAAGAGACTGTAATAGCGTATGTACAGCGTTCTACTTTGGCTTTGTCCAAAATCATCCACTCATCCCGCTACTCTCTAATCTCCATACAAGGAGTTTTCTATAATGCACTATATATAATGTATAGTGTACTCATGGGTAAACTTATTTATTTATTCATTTATTTTTTTGGACACTTTAATTGTCCTATATTTCTCTTAGATTACTTCAGTTTTTCCTTTTACATTATGTGCCTCTAATGATCAAATCTAACTCTGTCCAAGGTTAAATTTAAGATAAAAGCCATAGTTCAACATTATATAGTAACCATATGCTTATTGTTTCTAAACTTTACACCATCTAACTAATTTTTGCCCATTAGAAATTTCCTAGTATTATTCTCTGGCTTAAACAGTATAATGAAGCACTTGGGAGCAAATATGCAGAGTATTAGCCCAAAACTGGAGGCCAAAATGGCAAAGATCTCCACAGCCACAGTAAACTTTCCAGGAGAGCTGACATATGCTGGGATAAATGTGATCCACACAGCACAGAATATCAGCATGCTGAAGGTGATGAACTTGGCTTCATTAAAATTATCTGGGAGTTTCCGAGCCAGGACTGCCAAGACCAAGCAAAACACAGCTAGTAGGCCAATGTAGCCCAGAACGGCCCAGAACCCAATAGCTGAGCCTAATGCACACTCCAGAATGATTCTCTTCTTATATATGGTCAGATTTTTCTTTGGAAAAGGGGGACTGAGAACCAACCAAAGTGTACAAATTAACACTTGTATAGATGTGAAGGACACAACTGTAATCCTTTGCTGTTGAGGACCAAACCACTTCATGACATTACTGCCAGGAAGTGTTGCTCTGAAGGCCATGAGCACAACTATTGTTTTTCCCAGAACACAAGAGATGCAGAGGACGAAGGTGATGCCGAACGCTGTGTGTCGCAGCATGCAGGACCACTGCGACGGAGCTCCAATGAAGGTCAGTGAACACAAGAAACACAAAGTGAGGGAGAAGAGAAGCAGGAAGCTCAGCTCAGAGTTGTTGGCTCTGACAATAGGAGAGTTTCTATGGTGGAAGAACACTGTTGCTGTTAGAATGGCCAGGCAGGCACCACCAACTGAGAATGCTGCAAAGATCATTCCCAAGACCTCGTGGAAGGAGAGATACTCAACAGGCTTTGGGAGACAAGTGTCTCTTTGTGCATTTGGCCAGAACTCCTCAGGACATGGAACACAGTCAGGGGAATCTGAAAAAGAAGAGAAAGTATTTAGTTAATATACATGTGATGAAGACGAAATAACAATAGGTACCTGTAATATTGCTAATTTCCCCTTCTGGACACTGTATACAGTCATAACAGCAGATTGGTTTTCCTCTCTGGAGCATTCTTCGAGTTCCTGGAGAACAGCTGTTGCTGCACACTGACACAGGAACCTGCCATATAGAATTAGAAAAGGAAACATTTGAGGAGCTCCGTGTCTTTCAAGTCTATTTGAAATGATGAAACTCAGTCTTTTCATCTGACCTGTGTGCTTCCTTCCAACCAGGTGATGTTCCTGTGGATATAGAACTCTGGGCCCTCTGGCAGTGAGGCATCATACAGTCCTACAGTCACCCTCTCAATGGTGCCACTCTCACCTCTTTGCCAGTTAACAAGCTCATATGTGGCCACAGGATCCCCATTTACATCAAATGACACGTCATAACCATTCTGGGTAAAATTGACTTTCTTCAGCTGAGTCAGAACCTGTAAGGATGAAGTTATATAACAAAATAAAAGAGGAAAAGTGTTTCAAATGATTGATTCATACTCACCTGTTTGGCCTCTGTTGTCATGGATTGGTCACACTTTGTTGTGGAATTTGTGTATGAACACAAAGTGTTATGAAGGGCATGTGCAATTGCATAAACAGCCTTGTACACCATGTTGGTTATTCGGAGCTGAGACGTGTCTGTGTACTGGCTCTGGAGAGTCCTTATGTCTTCTGATCCATCACACACACGCTTGTCTGTGGCTGCATTTTATGGAAGAATTACATTTTTTTTTTAAATAAAATGAAAGTAGATTTTAGTTGCATGCAATCAAGAAAACATTTCTTGAAGAAATGTTTGAGATTTTGTGCCAGTGAAAATATATTTTTGCACACAAAATTTTAGCTGCTCATAGAGATAGAATGTTTCATTTTTAAAAATGTTTATTTCAAATATATCACGTTTTAATTAGCTTTATTATTTTTTTTGCTTCTACTTCACAAACAGTTGTGTTTGCTGCTATTACTTTGGTTTCTCAGGAGTGAAAATGATAAATTAATAGATTATTTTGCTGCTTACTCTTTCATTTGAAATTAGTCTACCAAATTTTAAAAAAAATGTTTAAAATGATAAATCATACTTCATTTGCCTAAAACAAGTGAAATAAATGCACTCATGACATTTATAATGAAAATTCAGTTTAAAATTTTTATATTGATCAGATGAGCTAATGGGGGAGAATGTTTATTTAACCTTTAACGATAAGTCTTGACATTGATTCACAAGCAGCAACTCAACTAGAACTTCATATAATCACTGAAACACCACAACCGTAAGATCCCAAATTTAAATAATTTGTAAGTAAAGCCACATAATTTCCTCACATTCGCGCAGTTTGCAATTAAATAAATCCTCCCAGAGCTCAGTCAGCACAGGGGAGGCTGCCACATCAGAGGGAGAGAGATCCAGAAGGAATTCTCTCAGGCCAGGGATGAGAGATTGCTGAATGCCAAATCCTATGGTTCCAGCACATAAATTAAACTGCAGCATGTCCTGGTTGGTAATCCAGTCCTCACTGCCAATCCACTGGCGGGGTGGTGATGGTTTTTGAGACAGCTCCTCCAGAAGAAGTCTTAATTCTCCAGAGGCTGCGAAAGCAACAATAACTGTTGCTGTAGACCTGTTGACACATCAACAAGCATTTTAATGTCAGTTGTTAAATATATATATATTTATATATATACATTTTGCTGACTATTGGTTTCATTTCTATGTTCATATCAGTTTGACTTTTACTAAAATGAGAGATATATCTAGAAATGCCACAACGATAATGCCAGCAATTTAAATTAAGAGCTTTGAGCAGCTGGAGACAAAGACATAAACAGCTGGAATAAAGAAACCTGCGAATGATTTCTGCTACTTTCTGGATCCTGCTCCGTGGGTGAGCACGGTGGAAAGACTCAGTGTATTCCACACAGATCCCCTCCTTCTTGGCTGCCTTCAGGAAAGATGCCATGCCATTCTTGCCATAGTCGGTATCTGAATGGAATGCACCGATCCAAGTCCAGCCAAAGTGTTTGACCAGTTTGGCCAGAGCATCGGCCTGAAACTGGTCACTGGGGATGGTTCTGAAGAAGGTTGGATGCTGCTGCTTATCAGACAGGCAAGCACAAGTAGCAAAGTAACTCACCTGAAAAAAACAATGTGAATTTTATTCGTGTTCGTTCATGGATAAACAAATGTGAATTGTGTAATGCAGTCAGAATATGTTACGTATTTACGAGTGGAATGTTGAAGGACCCAATGATGCGCGACATACTGATAGATGGTGTGGACCCAGACTCTCCAATGATAGCCACCACTCCACCAGAATGTGAACAGTTTCCTTTGTTGTAGTGCGCTGGCTCCGGACCATTGAGAAGCTGAAATGCTACGTGAACGGCCACAGGCACTGACGTGCACGAGTCGTGGATCTGATAACCGAGTTTGATACCCGGAAGCAGCTTTGTGCTGTTGTTAATCTCCTCAATGGCAAAGATCATTGCGGAGGAAAAGCGCAGCTCACGGGAGTCGATCCTGTGGGCAGAGTGTTATTAAAGCAAGTAGATGGGAAGTAGTGCACATTAAAGGAAAATATCAGATTTTTTTTTTTTCAAGTATATACAGTTTATATCACGGTCGTAAAACAATTTCAACTTAATGCACAGGTAAATTAGTAAATAAAGGGATATCCAATAAAATACATTAAAATATGTTTTTGATAAATCTTTACTAACCTCCCTGCACACCTCTCTGGTTCAGGCATGGCAGCATAGTCATGTTGCACAGTTTGTTTGTAGAGGCGTATGGAGAAAATGCCCCCGATAACGTAGTCTCCGCCCGCTGAGAAAACAGGGAGACGAGCTGGACCCTGTACTGTACATTTCAGAGATGGTGCCGCAGCTCTGACTCCTGGGTCGTTCCTGCTCCCCCTTAAGTCAGTTTGCCTCCTCAGAAGGTTCCCACTGTAGTTTAAGGCAGGAGATGAGTTTACCTCTGACAGAATAGGAGACACCATGAGGCTGATAAAGAAAGCAAAGATCTCCATCCTCCTAATGTCTGTTGGCAAACTGCACAATGATTTATATAGATTACATTCCCCATTGTGTGCTCCAGGCCTCTTCTTCATGAAAAAATTAGTACCAGCCCCACTTTTTTGATTGGATGGTTTTCATTTTGTGGAATTGAGATTGTGTTTTGAAAACTGAATTTTTAAATTTGTACCCCTGACCCCTTTATATATTCATACACATACACACACACACACACAAACACACACATATGTATGTATACATGTACATATATATATATATATACATAAAGAGTCAACACCTTTTTTTTAATGCTTTTTTATTGATGTTAATATACGTATATGATGAGCTCTGACTTCTATGATTGGCCATAATTCATAATCACTCAGACATGCATCGTCAAAGTCTTTCACATGCAAAGGTAAAGTCTCACACATACATTCATTGTTAATTAAACAGACTATGATAATATATGAGAATTGGATTATATATGTAAGGAAGTATTTTAACACATATAAAAGAGTGTGAATATATATGTAAGAGACTGTGATAGTTTATATGTAGAGTTCTACTTTGGCTATCTCCCAAATCATCCACCCATGCCGCTACTCTCTACTCTCTATACAGGGAGTATTATATATAGTGCACTATATATACTTTATAGTGTACTCATGGGCAAAATGTTATTTATTTATTTATTTTTGGACATTTCAATTGTCCTATATTACTCTTAGATTACTTCAGTTCTTCTCTTACATGACATGCCTCTAACGATCTAAACCTAACTCTTTCCAAGGTTAAATTTAAGATAAAAACCTTAGTGCAACACTACATAGAAACCTTCTGCATATTGTTTCCAAACTTTACACCATCTAACTAATTTTTGCCCATTAGAAATTTCCTAGTATTATTCTCTGGCTTAAACAGTATAATGAAGCACTTTGGAGCAAATATGCAGAGTATTAGCCCAAAACTGGAGGCCAAAATGGCAAAGATCTCCACAGCCACAGTATATTTTCCAGGAGAGCTGACATACGCTGGGATAAATGTGATCCACACAGCACAGAATATCAGCATGCTGAAGGTGATGAACTTGGCTTCATTAAAATTATCTGGGAGTTTCCGAGCCAGGACTGCCAAGACCAAGCAAAACAGAGCTAGCAGGCCAATGTAGCCCAGAACGGCCCAGAACCCAATAGCTGAGCCTAATGCACACTCCAGAATGATTCTCTTCTTATATATAGTCAGATTTATCTTTGGAAAAGGTGGATTGAGAACCAACCAAAGTGTACAAATTAACACTTGTATAGATGTGAAGGACACAACTGTAATCCTCTGCTGTGGAGGACCAAACCATTTCATGACATTACTGCCAGGAAGTGTTGCTCTGAAGGCCATCAGCACAACTATTGTTTTTCCCAGAACACAAGAGATGCAGAGGACGAAGGTGATGCCGAACGCTGTGTGACGCAGCATGCAGGACCACTGGGACGGAGCTCCAATGAAGGTCAGTGAACACAAGAAACACAAAGTGAGGGAGAAGAGAAGCAGGAAGCTCAGCTCAGAGTTGTTGGCTCTGACAATAGGAGAGTTTCTATGGCGGAAGAACACTGCTGCTGTTCCAATGGCCAGGCAGGCACCACCAACTGAGAATGCTGCCAAGATGATTCCCAGGACCTCGTGGAAGGAGAGATACTCAACAGGCTTTGGGAGACAAGTGTCTCTTTGTGCATTTGGCCAGAACTCCTCAGGGCATGGAACACAGTCAGGGGAATCTGAAAAGGCAGACAAAGTATTTAGTTATTATGCATGTGACACAGTCGATATGAATAATTAATAAAAATAGGCACCTGTAACATTGCTAATCTCCCCTTCTGGACACTGTATACAGTCATAACAGCAGATTGGTTTTCCTTTCTGCAGTATTTTCCGAGTTCCTGGAGAACAGCTGTTGCTGCACACTGACACAGGAACCTGGCATATAGAATTAGAAAAGGAATCATTTGAGGTGCTCTGTGTCTTTCAAGTCTATTTGAAATAAGGCAACTCAGTCTCTTTATCTGACCTTTGTGCTTCCATCCATCCAGGTGATGTTCCTGTGGATATGGAACTCTTGGCCCTCTGGCAGTGAGGCATCATACAGTCCTACAGTCACCATCTCAATGGTGCCACTCTCACCTCTTTGCCAGTTAACAAGCTCATATGTGGCCACAGGATCCCCATTTACATCAAATGACACATCATAACCATTCTGGGTAAAATTGACTTTCTTCAGCTGAGTCAGAACCTGTAAGGATGAAGTTATATAACAAAATAAAAGAGGAAAAGATTTTTGAATGATTGATTCATACTCACCTGTTTGGCCTCTATTGTCGTGGATTGGTCACACTTTGTTGTGGAATTTGTGTATGAACACAAAGTGTTATGAAGGGCATGTGCAATTGCATAAACAGCCTTGTACACCATGTTGGTTATTCGGAGCTGAGACGTGTCTGTGTACTGGCTCTGGAGAGTCCTTATGTCTTCTGATCCATCACACACACGCTTGTCTGTGGCTGCATTTTATGGAAGAATTACATTTTTTTGTGAAAAGAATGGTTGCTTTTAGTTGCATGCAACAAAGAAAACAGGCCTTGAAGAAATGTTTGAGATTTTGTGCCAGCGAAAACATATTTTTTCACACACAATCTTAGCTGCACATAGAGATAAAATGTTTCATAAACTTGATTTGACATTTATTCACAAGCAGCAACTCAGCCCAACTCAGCCCAAATTTAAATAATTTTTAAGTAAAGCCACATAATTTCCTCACATTTTTGCAGTTTACAGTTAAATAAATCCTCCCAGAGCTCAGTGAGCACAGGGGAGGCTGCCACATCAGAGGGAGAGAGATCCAGGAGGAATTTTCTCAGAGCAGGGATGACAGATTGCTGAATGCCAAATCCTATGGCTCCAGCAGCTAAGTTAAACTGCAGTATGTCCTGGTTGGTAACCCAGGCCTCACTGCCGATCCACTGGCGGGGTGGAGATGGTTTTTGAGACAGCTCCTCCAGGAGAAGCCTTAATTCTGGCGAGTTTGTAAAAGCAACAATAACTGTTGCTGTAGACCTGTTGACACATTATCAAGCATTTTAAGGCCAGGTGTTAAATATTGCAAATACAAGAAAACAAAATGTTTAAATATGTATATATATATATATATATATATATATATATATATATATATATATATATATATATATATATATATATATATATATATATATATATGCTGTCTAATGGTTTCATTTCCACATTAACACAATTAAGACCAGTTTGACTTTTACTAAAATGACAGATATATCTAGAAATGCCACAACAATAATGCCAGCAATTTAAATTAAGAGCTTTGAGCAGCTGGAGACAAAGACATAAACAGCTGGAAAAAAGAAACCTGCGAATGACTTCTGCTACTTTCTGGATCCTGCTCCGTGGGTGAGCACGGTGGAAAGACTCAGTGTATTCCACACAGATCCCCTCCTTCTTGGCTGCCTTCAGGAAAGATGCCATGCCATTCTTGCCATAGTCGGTATCTGAATGGAATGCACCGATCCAAGTCCAGCCAAAGTGTTTGACCAGTTTGGCCAGAGCATCGGCCTGAAACTGGTCACTGGGGATGGTTCTGAAGAAGGTTGGATGCTGCTGCTTATCAGACAGGCAAGCACAAGTGGCAAAGTAACTCACCTGAAAAAAACAATGTGATATTTTATTAGAGTTAGATCATGAATAAACAAATGTGAATGTTGTAATGCAGTCTGAATATGTTACGTATTTACGAGTGGAATGTTGAAGGACCCAATGATGTGTGACATACTGATAGATGGCGTGGACTCAGACGCACCAATGATAGCCACCACTCCACCAGAATGTGAACAGTTTCCTTTGTTGTAGTGCGCTGGCTCCGGACCATTGAGAAGCTGAAATGCTACGTGAACGGCCACAGGCACTGACGTGCACGAGTCGTGGATCTGATAACCGAGTTTGATACCCGGAAGCAGCTTTGTGCTGTTGTTAATCTCCTCAATGGCAAAGATCATTGCGGAGGAAAAGCGCAGCTCACGGGAGTCGATCCTGTGGGCAGAGTGTTATTAAAGCAAGTAGATGGGAAGTAGTGCACATTAAAGGAAAATATCAGAATTTTTTTTTTTCAAGTATATACAGTTTATATCACGGTTGTAAAACAATTTCAACTTCATGCGCAGGTAAATTAGTAAATAAAGGGATAACCAATAAAATACATTAAAATATGTTTTTGATAAATCTTTACTAACCTCCCTGCACACCTCTCTGGTTCAGGCATGGCAGCATAGTCATGTTGCACAGTTTGTTTGTAGAGGCGTATGGCGAAAATGCCCCCGATAACGTAGTCTCCACCCGCTGAGAAAACAGGGAGACGAGCTGGACCCTGTACTGTACATTTCAGAGATGGTGCCGCAGCTCTGACTCCTGGGTCGTTCCTGCTCCCCCTTAAGTCAGTTTGCCTCCTCAGAAGGTTCCCACTGTAGTTTAAGGCAGGAGATGAGTTTACCTCTGACAGAATAGGAGACACCATGAGGCTGATAAAGAAAGCAAAGATCTCCATCCTCCTAATGTCTGTTGGCAAACTGCACAATGATTTATATAGATTCCATCCCCCATTGTGTGCTCCAGGCCTCATCGTCATCAAGAAAAAGTGGTACCAGCCCCGATTTTTTGATCGGATGGTTTCCATTTTGTGGAATTGTGAATGTGTTTGGAATCTGAATTTGTCACCCCACCCCCACTCCCCTTTATGTGTGTGTGTGTGTGTGTGTGTGTGTGTGTGTGTGTGTGTGTGTGTCTGTATCCAAAGAAGCACCACCTGTTTATTGATGCTAATATATATGATGAGCTCTTTCAATCTTGCTGTCATGCACACATCAACATGCACATATCTAAATATGGACTTAAGATTTAAATAACACAACATTTACAATGGAACCTTGTCTGGTGCCTTTATATTTAATCAAAAAATAATTGAAAATTAGACTCACAGCTATTTTACATATTCAACTTGCATCACATCTGAACGGATAATTATGTAGTCATGTGTCTTATATGTACTTTGGTGTTCTATTTTATCAAGCAAAATTATATATTATGTTTCATGACTTTGTGATACCTCGACCCATGATTGCTTTCTTTGTGTTCCTCTCTGGCTTCAGCAAAATAATGTAACATTTTGGCCCAAACAGTGCCACCAGGAGGCCAAAGCTAGAAGCTAAAATAGCAAATACCTCCACTGCATCTGCATATTTACCTGGGGAATTAACATAAGCAGGGACAAAGGCCACCCATACAGCACAGAATATCAGCATGCTGAATGTGATGAGCTTGGCTTCATTAAAGTTGTCAGGAAGATTCCTCGCCAGGAATGCTAACAGGAAGCTAATGACAGCCAGTAAGCCAACATAACCAATTAAAACCGCAAAACCCAGAGTCGACCCAACGACACACTCATAAACTATCTTGTCATTGTGGTATTGTGTGTTTTTATGTGGAACAGGTGAGGAAGACACAAGCCAAGCAGTGCAGATTGCTGCCTGGATGGAAGTAAGACCCAGAACTGTCCCTCTCTGCTGCATCACGCCAAACCACTTCAGACTGGCGCCCCCTCCTGGCTTGGAGGCCTTGAACACAGCCAGAACCACCATGGTTTTCACCAGGATGCATGAGACACAGAGGACAAAGCTGATGCCAAAGGCTGCATGTCTCAGCTGGCATGTCCACAGCCTGGGATGCCCAATGAAAAGTAGAGAACACAGGAAACAAAGCTTGAGTGACGCTAACAGCAGGAAACTGAGCTCTGAGTTGTTGGCTCGAACTATAGGAGTGCTATGGTGACAGATGAAGATGCCCAGAACAATGGCAGAGATGAATGTTCCCAGCAATGAAGCAGCTGTCAAACAGACCCCCAGAGGTTCTTGATAGGAGAGGAACTCTGTTTTCTTGGGGACACAGTGGTCACGCTGTGGGCTGGACCAGAAGTCCTCTGGACAGCTGCTGCACTCCATGGAGTCTAAGAAGAAGGATAGTTTTAACACAGGTCTTTCTTTCCTATTACACCCGTAACTTTTAACATTTAAAACTAAAATCCAACCAGTGTTATTGCTGAATTTTCCCTCAGAACAAGGGACACAGTCAAAGCAGCACACAGGTTGTCCTTTCTTTCTGGCCATCCTGGTACCAGGAGGACAACTGTCACTGCACACTGACCGAGGGGCCTTTGGAAGAGAAAAAGCAAAAGCTTCTTTATTTACAGTTCACCCTGGTTTTATTTGTAATCCCTGGTAGATGAAACAAGTGTCATATTAATTCCATAGTTACTAACTTTTTTTGTTTCAAAGTTCCAGAAGATCTTGTCTTCCTCAATTGTTAGCTCATTGCCTTTCAGTGTTGACCTTTTGACCTCACCCACATTCTTAACTTCAGTTCCTCCTGTGGGGAGCCACGCCCAGTTCATGATATCATATATTGGCAAGGGATCGCCATTCTTATCAAAGGAGACCTCATCACCAAAGGGTGTGGTGAAGTTGACTTTTTGCAAATAATGCACAAGCTACAAGTAATTAAACCAAAAATTTTGACAAAAAAGTAAGAACTTCAGTGTGGTGTTAGGTTCCTGCAAATTGCATGATTTCATTTTGGAACAGACATCTCACCTGCCATGGCTCCAGTTGTTGCAAACTGGCACAGCTGTGCCCGCTGAAAGGTCCACTTCCCGGCACACAGTGAAGCATATTATCAAGGGCATATGCCAGAGCATAAACAGCCTTATAGACATTATATTCTGGCCGGAGATTTGAGAAGTCCAAAAGTTCAGTCTTCTCAAATTCTACCGTTTCCTCTCCAGTGCACAGTGTTCCTCCTGCTTCAGCCCAGTCCACTGAGGGCGGTGTAAATCGACATTTAAATGTGTCTTCCCAAAACTGGTTCACCTGAGGAAGAGAAAAAAAGGCAAAAAGTAAGTTTAGTTCAATTTGATGTTTACATTATGAAGAAGAAGTGAAGGTGTAATAAGACCATTACAAGGCTGTTTCCATGGGTACTGTTCTGCTGTTGGTCAGGACGTATTTGAAGGAGAAATTCCCTCAGTCCTGGTATTTCCCCTCGACGGATGGCGATGCCTAGTGTTCCAGCCAGGTATGGCATTAGCTGAGGGGTCTGGAGCACAGCAACAGCTGTCCAAGCTTCACTAGCCATCCACTGCAGGCCTGTCACATTCTGCCTCACCACCTGTGTACAGTAGCAAATACATTATATTTCAAAAATGTAACAAGGGAGAATCTATGTAGAATCCATTCTCACCATTTTTATCAATTTAGAAAATGTGTATTTTACACACACAAACTGCGATACTGTCCACAACGGTTAACCAGTTATTCCAGCAGTTATTCTAATTTATTCTAGTTTGTTGCATCTAATGAATAACTATACAAATGACAATAAAACTCCATTATATTTTACAATAGAATACAATTTAATGCAGGAAATGATACATAACACAATCCAATTATCCCTTTAAACTCCTATGTTAACTATTTCATTATTTTTACCTCATCCATCAGGTGAATCATGTGAGTCTCATGTGCAAACACAATGACCACACGAGCTGTGGACATTTTCATCAAAGTCACTATCCGTCTAAGCTCTGTGGGGTCGTTACGCCAGGGCAAAACCTGCACATAGGCCAAACAACCACCACTGGTCTGAGGCAGGTCAGTTTGGAAGGTCCTGGCGGCATGCAGACCATAGTCATCATCACTGACCAGCAGTCCTACCCAAGTCCAACCGAAATGTTTCATAATTTGAATCATTGCTTGAACCTAGTTGAATACAGAAATTGACATCAGTCACATTTTTAAAACGTGAATATGTGAATATTCAGGATGGGCTATTAGTTTACCTGGAAAGTATCACTTGGGATTGTTCTGAAGAAGGAGGGAAAGCGCTCCACATCACTCAGACAGGGACACGTGGCAAAGTAGCTCACCTGTTAAAGACAGTTGCAAAGGAAAGCTAGGTAACATCTGCAAAATGTATAAATTTACAACGTTGCCCATCAAGTTAAAGCCCATTTCTTTCACAATCTTATGTTCATTCCTATTCAGATGAACCTATTTGAATATGAATGTAACTATTTGACCAGGTTTAACTATGTTTTCCCAGTCACCTTGCTATAATGCATTTGTAATTGCTGTACAGAATATATATATTTTTTATTCCTTCTTACTCTCTTACTTACACTTACTTTCATTTCAGTTGAATGAAGTATTAAAGTAATAAAAGTATAAAACACTTACAATGGGCATTTTGTACAGGCCCATCACACTTGACATGGCAATAGTGAATGTTGAGTATGAATCACCCACAATCCCCAAGACTGGAGGGTTCCCTGTGCAGGTTTCATCTAAAGGAAACTGCTCCTCTTGACCACTAGCCATTGACAGTGAGGCACGAAAAGAAATTCCAAGCGTAGCACAGTTGTCATAAAGGCTGTATCCCAGAGTCACATTTGGCAGCAGATTGGGGTTTCTGTTGATGTCATCAATAGCAAAGGCCATGGTCTGGGCATGTCGAAACCCCAGCATATCAAAGCTGAAAATACAGAAAATGTCATTTTGAACATCAAACAATCTGCAAAGACAGAGCACCTCAGCATGCATGTGTGCCAAACTCACCCTTGGCATACTGGCTGTTCTGGTTCGGAGGAGAAGGTCAGTTCAGGGTAGATAGATGAAAAGTGAACCTCAAACAGCCCACCTATCACAATGTCGCCAGCCTTGTGCATCCCATTGAGCTGGAACCTCTTTTGCAGTTTGCAAGATAGAGAAGAAGACAAAGGCAAAGAGAGCAAGATCAGGACAGACACATGAGCGCCGACTGAAGCCACCATAACTGCCATGACCTCATCTGTCACCTTGCTTCATTTTATATTTTATGTGTGAGATTATGTCACTCGCCACAGCTATTTACATAATTGTTGTTGAAACACGTGATGTAGAGGCTGGACCAATGACACTGTGGACAATGGAACATAATTGTATGGCTCATTACAATTACACTTTGCTTTGACTTGAGATTATCTGTCTGACTAAATAAGGAATGAAGTTCAGTTGTCAAATGCTTCAAAGCATTCTTTGCATTTGTATTTAGATGTACAAAATGACATGGGTGTTGTAGGACTATAAAGCCATTTAGAGAGGTTTCAGAAGGTGAAAGAAAACAGCAAAGCCTGGCCTATTAGGATCTTGGTCTGTCTGACCTGCACAGTGGCTATATCTATGATGTCCAATAGGTGGCGACAGTAGACCTAATGGCAACATACAAAAGCTTTTGCAAAGAACCTTGACAGCCAAATAGGAAATGTGAATATTAAATAAACATTTCAATAAACTGTTTGCAAACTGACATCACTCCAATGACACAAAATAACATATAACAGTTCTATATTGTTTCTAACAGTTTTATAACTGTTTTATAAAATCACCTGTTTTGCCTTCTTACATATAAGTAACATTCATGGTTATATGCACAAAATGTACTCACATTTAAACCTACAATTCCGCTAATATCAAACAGGTATAGGAAGAGTGAAAAACTAAATTACAAAAAAGACTAAAAAAAAAAGCCTGTGTGAGCCACGCCTTTCTTCTCTCGTGTGACACTGTGTTTTCTTTCTGATTGGCTGATCAGAAATGACTCAAGTCACATGTGTTTATGTTATGTTACCAGTCCTTAACTGTAGAGCCTCTACTGGACATCGAGTGTCTCCAGCACATGAGGCCCGTTATGAAGTCACGACTGATGCCACCATCCTCACTTGTTGGGGTTTTGCTCTGGCTGCTTCTTTTGCTGCGTTTTAGCTCGCTATTTCCTGTTGTCTCCAAAGTTCTCGGGAATTCAAAGGAAAGAGGAAAGCTTGGGTCGCAAATGTGTCAAGGTGTCGCAGATGCAAACGAGTGTGTAAATGAAGAACTGAGGGATGCCAGAGTGAGTGGCGCTGTCTCCGTATCACCTCACTGTGAGAAACTGGCAGGAGCTGAGCCTCTTGCCCTGCGTTCAGGAGGTGACGTTGTGATCGGGGGTCTTTTCCCTCTGCATTATGTTGCTTCTCAGCCGATGCACAGCTACCAAAACAAACCCCAGCTTGCACCATGCAGCGGGTGAGAATTTGATTGTGTTCACGCTTAAATGTCTAAAAAAAAAAATATCCTAAATCTTTACAAAAACCAGGAAATGCAAGTCATTTATTTCACTCTGTATTACATACTATGTATTGCTTTTGCAGTGCTTGTAAGCTGTGATTCACATTGTGCTTCAACCCGATGCCAAACTAAGCGAAATGCTCCCACAGCTTCGACCACCGCGCCTTCCGCTGGATGATGACTATGGTGTTTGCAGTGGAGGAAATTAACCGGAATTCAAGCCTGTTACCAGGTGTCACGCTAGGCTATCGGATCCTGGACAGCTGTGACAATGTTCACACAAGTCTGCGAGCACTTTTGTCTTTGCTCAGTCACTCCAAATCTTTAATGAAAGAGACGCAAACACAAAGACAGGGGATGGATAAAGGTTTGGACAATTTAACGGGTGCCGGGTTGAAGAGAGAAAGGAAAGATAAAGGAAAAGAAGCTCCTGTGTGTATTAAAGGGAATATTACCGAGGAAACAAGGCATTTGAAACCACAAACTGAGAGAGTGGCCTCATGTATCGCTGATTCTCCTGTCCCGGCCGTCATTGGCCTGGCTTCCTCTTCCCCAACAAGAGCTGTAGCTCACACTCTTGGCCCTTTCAGCATCCCACTGGTAAGACATGAGCCAGAAGGGTACATATACTTTTGTTTTTGTCTCTCTTGTCTTAAAAAGCATTCAAACAAGGTTATATTTCTGCTGTCTATTTTTTCTCTGCCCAACAGGTGAGTTATTTTGCCACTTGCACTTGTCTCTCTGACAAGAGTGTGTATCCGTCGTTTTTGCGAACTGTACCCAGTGATCTCTTTCAAGTCCGAGGTCTAGTTCAGCTGGTCACTTTCTTTGGCTGGTTCTGGGTGGGCACGGTAGGGACGACGGTGAGCCATGGGCTTTTTTTTTTTTATTATTATTTTGGTTTGTTTATTTCCAACCGTAGATGAAAACATTGCAGTGTTTTATGAAGCATTGTGCTTTTCAGGATGACTACAGTCGCTACGGCATCCAAGGTTTCTCCAAACAGATAAGACTGAAAGGTGGGTGTTTGGCATTTCAGCTGACGGTCCCCAAATCACCTACAACAGCTGAAATACGAGAGATGGCGGATGAGCTGCAGCATTCAAGTGCAAGGGTGGTTGTGGTGTTTGCCACAGAAGGCCAACTGCTGGAACTATTCTTGGAGGTAGGAACTTGAAATGTTAAGAAGTGTTAGAGTCGTCTAACCTTATTCCTAAAACTAAAAATGTCATCTGTTTTTGTTCCACAGCTTGCTAATAGAAATGTGACAGGGATCCAGTGGGTCGCCAGTGAAGCATGGGTGACCGCCAGCCTCCTGACCTCACCCAGCTTCCAGCCTCTCCTTGAGGGAACTCTGGGCTTCTCCTTCCCAGGAGTTCATATTCCTGGTTTGGCTGAGTTCCTCCTGAACATTCGCCCCGATGGCAAACCTGGAATGGAACTCATTAACATGTTTTGGGAAGAACAGTTTGGCTGCAGGCTAAATTTGAGAGAAGTCACATCCAAGGAAAATACAACAGATGCCGGGGAAAGAGTTCCAGGATTAGGTGATTTTGGTTCCAAGTCAGATTCCGTGGATGAAAATAACTCCTGGTCCTCGTCCAGACTTAATGAGTCAAAAAAAAGCACACTTGGGCAACCATCTGATAATCAAACGAATGAAAAACCCTTTTGCACCGGTTCAGAAGATCTGAGAGACACTGACAGAAGTTACACTGATATGTCTCAGTTCAGGATATCGTATAATGTTTATAAAGCCGTATACACCATTGCCCACGCTCTGCACACTTTATTGAACTGTGACTCGACAAATAACAGCAGTGGGACGTGTGTGAAACATCAATCAGTTACTTCAAAACAGGTAAATTAAAGTAGGCCTTTTTTTTACAAGTGGGCTTTTTTGGGTTGTCTTGAAATTTGACCTCCATCTTCTCCTTTGTTGTCCAGCTGCTGCATCACATAAGGACGGTGAATTTTACAAATCAGTTTGATGAGAAGGTTTACTTTGATTCCAGTGGAGAACCAGTCCCTCTCTATGACATCATTAACTGGCAGAGGGACCGGGAGAATGTCATGAGGTGCGCCTCTTCTCTGCAACCAGTCTGGAAAAGTTTAGCTTTGTTTCTCTTTTCTTTATTTCAAAAGGTGTATTTTGTGTTTAGGTTTGTCAAGGTGGGAAGCTATGACGGCTCGGGCCCTTTTGGTCAACACTTGCTGATTGATTATAACAATATTGTGTGGGCAGAGGGACAGTCTGAGGTAAATGTATGCCCAAATGTAGGTGCTGTGTGTTAAGTTGTTGAAGTATTTGAAAAGGTATTTTAAATCAACATACATTAAAAACTAAATAACCTGTTCATCTTCAGGTGCCTGTGTCTCGGTGCAGTGCTCCGTGTGCCCCTGGCAGCAGGCAGGCCAGGCGTCCTGGAGAGCCCCGCTGTTGCTTTGACTGTTTGCCTTGTGCGGACGGAGAGATCAGCAACCACACCGGTGCCTGACATGTTGCGTTTATTGCGATAGTCAGGTCGTCAACGAAACACGCACAATCTAACGGCCGGTGTTCTTCTCTTTGTGCTTTTACAAGATTCTACAGAGTGCCACAAATGCCCCGAGTACTACTGGTCTGATGCAGACAAGGTGAAATGCTCGGCCGCGGTTGAGGAATTCCTGTCTGTTGATGACACCATAGGCATCGTCCTGGTGACCCTGACGCTGCTCGGCGTCCTCTTGACAGTTGCCATCACTCTCGTCTTTCACCGTTACCGCTCAACGCCGATCGTCAAGGCCAACAACTCTGAGATGAGTTTCTTGCTCCTGCTGTCGCTCAAGCTGTGCTTCCTGTGCTCCCTGGTGTTCATCGGCCGGCCAGCCACCTGGACGTGCAGGCTTCGGCAGGCCGCGTTTGGAATCAGCTTTGTCCTCTGTCTGTCCTGCCTCCTCGTCAAGACCATTGTGGTTCTCTTGGCGTTCCGCACCAGCGCACCCAGTCAAAGGGGGTTCAAGCTGTTTGGTCCTTCTCAGCAGCGGACTCTGATCCTTTGCACCACAGCTCCCCAGGTGAAAGGGCTTGAGAACAACACTTTCATTTCCTCCTAACTCAAAATTTTCTTTGTTTAACTTGATGATTTTTTTTTTTTTATTGTTTTAAGTCTTTCTCTATTCTCCTATCCTGCTGCCAGGTTTGTCTTTGTGCTGGTTGGCTGCTTGGTGCTCCACCCTTCCCAGCCAGGAACCCAACTTACCAGGCATCAACAGGAAAAGTATGGATAGCAATGTTTACAGTCATTCAGCCCAAATATAATTCTTTAAAGTAAAGACCAAAAATGTTTCAGATTGATATTTATATATTATAATGTATACATATATATATATGTATATATATATATATATACATTTGTATTAATTATTTGTTTGTTCATAACAGATTTTTATTTTATGTGTTGTTGAATAATTAGATTGTTGTGGAGTGCAAGGAGCCATGGCCCTATGGATTCTACTTGGTCCTGGGCTACATTGGCCTTCTGGCCTTTCTCTGCCTCTTCCTGGCCTTCCTTGGACGCAAGCTTCCCGACACGTTTAATGAGGCGAAGCTCATCACCTTCAGCATGCTGATCTTCTGGGCCGTCTGGATCTCTTTTATTCCAGCTTACGTCAGCTCCCCTGGGAAATTTGCAGTGGCTGTGGAAGTATTTGCAATATTAGCCTCCAGTTTTGGACTCCTATTTTGTATTTTTGGTCCAAAATGTCATATTCTTTTACTGCGGCCTGAGAAAAATACTAAGAGAAGCATCACTGGAAAATATCGCAGATGACATAACGATTGTCATTACTATTAGACGTAAAAAAAAATCAAACTATAAGCCTTTTCTGTATCATTTAATATGTTGAGATGAAAACTGGACCTGAATAATAATTAAAAAAAAATGCACCACTGTTTATTAATAATTTACTTGATTTGCAGTCCTTTACTCTCTTTTTCATCTACCCTTTTGAGTGTTTTTGTTTTACACAGTTGTGACATCTGTGTGAAGGTCTTATGTAACACAATACCTTTTCTGCAATTAGGTGAGATCCTGCATGGAATTAAATAAAAAAAACAGCAGAATTTGTTGAATAAAAGACAGACCAAATGGTTGTTTACAAGGAGACTGATCGCTCTCGGAAAAAACGAGTTTGGAGAAACCCGTCTACATGTAAACGTGCACCAAGTATAATACCAATATTTATGAACCTGTATCTGTGACCCATAGTAATAATTAATGCCTGGAAAACAATGCAGGATATCAATGTGAGGAGACAACTTTCTACTGCTTGAGTTGAGTTGACAGAAGTTTCGATATTTAACACAGCCACCAACCAACCGCGCTTGTGATTGACCCTTAGTTTGTCACACACATAAATGGAATCAAGGAGCACTTATATTAAAAAGGAAAAAAAAACACACACACACAAATTTCAAAATTAGCTCACTTTATTTTCAATAAAAATGGCTTGATAACATTTTGTGTTCCTAAGTTGTTTTTTCATTATGCAATTTGAGCTTGAATCTGCTACTTTGGTATTGCCAGATATCTGCTTCAACAGCAACTCACTCGAGTACTGACACACATTTGGTTCCAATATGGAAAAATAAAAGCACAAAAGCACATATCAGCTTGTAACTGTAGTTCCCACATTATTTCCCTACACAATAAGTGTCTCTAATCTCCAGAATGCTTCAGAGTCAATTGTTATACTTTTCCCATCAGGTGCTGCCTTGTGTTCTGTTCTGGCTTCAGCAAAATAATGTAGCATTTTGGTGCAAACAGACAGAACAACAGGCCAAAGCTGGAAGCCAAAATGGCAAATGACTCCACTGCGTCCGAATAATTTCCAGGTGAGCTGATATAGGCAGGGATGAATGCCAGCCACACAGCACAGAAGATCAGCATGCTGAAAGTGATGAACTTGGCCTCGTTGAAGTTCCCCGGCAGTTTACGGGCCAGAAAAGCCAGAACAAAGGAGAGACAGGCCTGGAGACCAATGTATCCCAGAACACACCAGAATGCAAAGCTGGATCCAACATTACACTCTAGTATGATCTTTGAGTGTTCATACTGAGTATTTCTAAAAGGAATCGGTGGTGCATCGACAAGCCAGGCCGTACAGATTATAACCTGAACAAGAGTGCAACCAAGGATGATTCCTCTCTGCTGCTTGCGACCCAACCACTTCATGACGTTGTCGCCAGGTTTGGTGGCAGTAAAAGCAGCCAGAACTACCAGAGTTTTACCCAGAATACACGAAAAGCAAAGTGAAAATGTAATGCTGAAGGCAGTGTGACGCAGCATGCAGGACCAGGAGGTTGGTTCTCCAATGAACACCAGAGAACAGAGGAAACACAGAGTGAGTGAGAACAGGATGAAGAAGCTGAGTTCAGAATTGTTCACGCGGACGATGGCTGTGTTTCTGTGATAGAAAAAGACTCCAAAGACAAGTATAGTGAAGCAGGCACCCACTGCAGAGGTCACTGTCAGGGCTATGCCCAAGGAGTCATAGGCCAAGAACTCCACCTTTTTAGGTATGCAGGCTGTTCTGTTTAGGTTTGACCAGAAATCCTCTCGACAAAGTGTGCACTCTATTGAATCTGAAGGATAAAGAGCATAATGACAGTACCAGAGCATTTTCAGTATCCAATGTTGCAATGTTTTATTTGAATTTGTTGATTAACTCACCTGCACCATTGCTGATTTTGCCGCTCTCACATGGTACACAGTCAAAGCAGCAGACAGGCTGGCCGTGACGGACAGCCTTTCTGAAACCAGGAAGACAGCTGGCACTGCAGACAGACACTGGCACCTAGGATGGAGATAAAAGGCTTAGCACCAATTTTATTTAAATCTTAAACATCATCATCATAAGCATCATCACTTAAATTAAATGGTACTGTATATGGGCAGCTTGCCTCACTGCGATGTCCTGCCCATATCATTTCATCCTCTTTGATATCCAGCTCCTCTCCTGCTGGCTTGGTTCCATCAAACAATCCAACATGGACAAACTCAATATTCCCACTTGTGCCTCTTTGCCAGTTGATGACATCATAATATGGGATGGAGTCACCAGTCAAGTCAAAGTTCACCTCTTCGCCAGCAATATTAAACGTTACCTCCTGCAGGTAATGTTGGAGCTGAAAACCACCAGTTCAAACGTTTAATATATTTCCACTTTTTACAGTGGGTGTATGACAGCAAAGCTGATCTACCTGCCAAGGTTGTATGTTGTTGTTTTGAGCGCATGAATTGTTGTGGAAAGGCCCACTGCCTGGTTGACAGAGCAGGAGGTTGTGGAGCGAATAGGCAATGGCATAAACAGCCTTGTATACATTATAGGCCACTCTTGGGCTGGATGTGTTCATGTAGGCTGCATGCTGCTCCAACAGGGACTCCTGTCCTGTGCAGGGCGGAAAGTGAGAGCCGGAGGAATGAGAAGCGCTGCAGCCATACAGAGCCTCCCACAGCTCAGTAACTAAGAGATTATTGGGGTACAGCTTTGGGTTTACTCCCTGAAGGTAGTCACTGAGTCCGGGTATGTGGCCTTTGCTGATGCCAAAGCCAACGGTGCCTCCCAGGTATGGGTAGTACTCGCTGCCTGTGAAGACAGATGCAGTGACCCAGGCCTCACTGGCCACCCACTGGATTCCAGTGATGTTTTGAGCCATGTAATCTTTCAGGAAAGGTGTCATCTCTCCCTCAGCAGAAAATACCACCACCACTTTGGCTGACGAGCTACGCATCACCTTCAAAAACAAAGAGAAAAACCATGATTTACACTATTGCTTACATCTGTGGACAGTTTAGAGTCATGGACAGTTTAGAGTCATGGACAGTTTAGAGTGCATTCTTTGACACTGCAGGGTCAAATAACACGCTAGCAAAATCATAATAAAATGAGACGGGTAGAAGTTAATGATTAAAAATGGACCAGACTAAACTGAAAATGAAGTAGAATCAATATTGACAATGATCAACTTCTACTTAACCAAAAAACAACTCTGAAGAAATTGCTCAAGCCCTTATTTTCACCTCAATAATCTCTAGTGCCCTCTGGTGGTCGTAGAGCAGAGGAATAACTTCCTGGTACGCCACGCACACTTTGCTCCACTGTAGTTCTCTCAACAAGCCATCCATAGCAAAACGCCCATATTCACGGTCTCCTCGCACCAGACCCACCCAAGTCCAGTTGAAGTGTATCAGCAGCTGAGCGATGGCCTTCACCTGGGTTGGACACAGGGTCCTTTTATTCGGTGTTACGTCACAGGCGTAGTTGATCAAAGAATGTTGGAAAGTCCTGATATAAAATAATTTTACTGCAATTTGTTTGTATATCTTTCTAACAAAGAAATGTTTCATATTTACTAAGGAAGTCAAATTGAGCTTTTGCGCACAAAAGCTTTCCAAGCATTACAATCACCTGAAACTACCGTCATTTACCTGATAGTCGTCATTTGGAATCACTCTGAAAAAGTTGGGATACTTCCTTCTGTCAGAAAGACATGCACATGAAGAAAAGTAGCTGATCTGTGTTAAAAGAAAACACATGAATACATGAAACGTGGAGGTCCTTTCTATGTCCATTCAACAGGCTCAAATGTATTTAAAGTCCTGATGTGTATCCAGAAAATTTAAGCATCTTCATCTTGTGGGGAAAAAATAATTAACACTTATTAAAAGTGTTTGAAATGTATCAAAGTCTGTTGGTTCTATAGATAAATCAATTATCAACAGGACTGCTTTAAATCATCAAATTAAATTTTGTTTTCATCACAAAGGAACATTTTTGTCTTTACCATGGGTATCTTGAATAGCTGCAGTATTCTTGACAGCACAATGGACAGAGCAGAACCAGACTCGCCGATGACAGCGAGGAGCGAAGAGCCACCACTGCACACAGAGCTGTCTTCTTGGCCCAGGCCATTCAGCAGAGCCAGAGCGGCTCTCTGGCCGGTCAGTGGATATCCACAGGAATCAAAGATTGTGTACCCCAGCGTGTGATTAGGCAGCAGCTCGGCACTCAGGTTGATCTCCTCGACCGCAAGCCTCATCGTCTGCACCCAGCGGAAGGCTCTGGGATCAAAGCTGCAGTGTCGCATGTATGACACACAGCCAACGCACCAACACCAACATTCAATGAAATGCAAAGAATAAGAATCACACCTTTTTTACTCATCTAAATTGCACATTGTGAAACCCACATGGGTGGCTCCAGTCACAGATTAACATTGTAATTTCACTGTAATCACAACTGTGATTTCTTGACCTTAAACTCTAAGGGTTTGAGAATTTGAGAAAGATATCATTGTATTATTGATTTATTTTGCAGAGAATAGTAAAAGCATAAAATATATTTGAGTTTCTTCAAGCAATGATATTCCAAATCACATTAAATGAAACTCACCCACTGCATTTCACTGGTGGTGGCCTGTAGGTGCTGTTAAGATCTGGCATTTCTTGGTTATAGTGAAGGGGAAATATTCCTCCAATAGTGAAATCACCTTTGGACACAAAACCGGACTGAAAGCTGTTTTGAATCGTGCACACTTCAGCTTCTGTCTTGGGTGGAGAGGTGAAGCTCGACACTGAGTTGTGAAAAGCGTGAAGCAAATGAAAAACAACGAGTGGATTCATGTTTTTCAACAGGCCCCCCAGAAAACCCGGAGAGCAGCAAATACAGGCAATTTATATGCAGAAGCTGACCCTCTTGGGTTGTGCATCACCAAGTTTTAATGGCCCCGCCTTTGTCAAAGCAGTTTTAATTATGGTTTAATCAAAGTATATTTGTTCCTGAAAATGAGTGCAGGTGTACAGTGAGCATAGTCATAGTCAATAGTGTGTTTCAATTGAGAACTGCTATAGGTTGCATATTGTAATAAGTAATAAGTCGTAATAATAACAATAAAACAGGATACTTCAAATACTCACGCTACCTGAAAATTGTTTGCTTTTTTTATTCCTTTGCGTGTTTTGAAAGTATTGTTTACTGATCGTTTACTGTTATTTTTCCCATTTTAATTTTTTCAAATTGTAGAACTCAACTGCCTCTATGGAAACGTGGCATCTTTGAAGGAGACAAATCTTATTTCTCACTCTTTATAGGCCGAAGACCTCTGAGTTCCAGTCTTACCATTATGAAGTGTGTGTGTGTGTGTGTGTGTGTGTGTGTGTGTGTGTGTGTGCGTGTGCGTGTGTGTGTGTGTTCGCATACAAACGTGTACCACTCGTACCACTCTTTCATCTCCTGGTTTTCTTGTGTTTTGTAACTTTTCACAACTTTTCACAGTAATCAGAATATTTTGTGAAGCACAAAGAAATAAGACATGTATATACATCAAATACGGATATTGTGATGATTTTAGTGGTGAGTGTTTTGTGTTTATTAGTAAGGGAAAGGTATTCCTCCCTAAGAACTGCTGACATTATGATTTCCAATGTTACTTTTTAGTGTAGATATCTTAAGGAAAGATTTTGCCTTTAACCATGTCCTACGTTCATACGTGAATATATTTGTAATTAAAAGAATGGGTCATGTACTGTATTATACTACTGATGCTGCAGTCATTGACAAAAACATGAATATGTGACAGATGAGTGAATTTGTTCAATTTATTTAACATGTCACACAAAGAAAACAGTCTGTACTTGACACAAAGACATAACTTGCTTTTTCACATACAGTACATGACGTTTAGCTTGTCATAGGGTTCTTGATGGTATTTTTGCTCGAATGTGTTTTTTTGAGTTTTGCTCTGGGTGAAAGATAATAATGTAACATTTTGGGAAAAAGATGCATGCCAGCAGACCAAAACTTGAGGCCAAGATGGCAAATATCTCAACAGCCACTGTGAACTTCCCAGGGCTGCTGACATAAGCTGGAATAAAAGTGATCCAGACAGCACAGAAGATCAGCATGCTGAACGTGATGAGTTTGGCCTCATTGAAGCTGTCTGGCAGTTTCCTGGCGAGAAAAGCAAGGATGAAACACAAGACAGCAAGAATCCCTATGTATGTCAAGACAGCCCAGAAGCCAACAGCTGAACCTAAGGCACACTCCAAGATAATCTTTTCTTTATAGTATTTCATGTTCCTTCTTGGAAATGGAGGGTTGATTGTCAGCCAGAGGATGCAGATTAAAACCTGAATGAGTGTGACTGTCACAACACTAATCCTTTGATGTCTGGGACCAAATCTTTTAATCATGCTATTGCCTGGAAGGGTGGCCCTGAAGGCCATTAACACCACTATGGTTTTCCCCAGAACGCACGAGATGCAGAGGACGAAGGTGATGCCGAAGGCCGTGTGTCGGAGCATGCAGGACCAATTGGAGGGTTGGCCGATGAAGGTCAGAGAGCACAGGAAGCACAGTTTCAGCGAGATCAGCAGGAGGAAGCTCAGCTCAGAGTTGTTGGCTTTTACAATTGGAGTCTCTTTATGAATCAAGAAAATGATCATTGTTAAAATAGATAAAAATACTCCAAAACAGCCAAGTCCAGTCAAAAGTGCCCCTGTAATCTCTTTGTAGGAAAGATATTCAGAGGGCTTCGGAAGGCACAGATCTTTCTTCTCATTTGGCCAAAGCTCAGGTGGACACATAAAACAGTCAAGCGAATCTGAAAAACATGAAAGCCTTGTTAGTGTCGCAAGTTTGATGTTTTGCGTTATCAACGTGAATTCATTTGACGTCAAAATGACCCACCTGTCGTGTTGCTTATTGTACCCTCAGGACAGTCAAAGCAGTCAAAACAGCACACGGGCTTGAACTTGTTTATGGCTTTCCGAGTCCCTGGTGGGCAAGGCTCACTGCAAACAGAACGCGGCACCTGTTGAGACAAATTACGGCACATCAACAACAAGGAAAACTCAAGAGAAGTGTCCTCGCAATGTGTGGACAATTGCGAATGACTTTGATGCCTTGGTCTGAGCACAATCAAAATCATAGGTCTCTGCTTAGATACAGATTTCATGCACCTCTTTATTGTTTCCTCCCCAAATTATCTTGGCGCTTTCATCTAGTCTCAGTTTATTCTCTTCTGGAAAGGAGGCGTCATATCGGCCGATTTTTGCAACCTCCACAGATCCGTCTTCTTGCATCTGCCAGTTAACTAAGTCGTACTGGGCAACCGTCTCCCCGTTTTCATCAAAATAGACCTTGGCCCCCTCCCTTGTTGTAAAGTTCACATACTTAATGTGTTCCAACACCTGCGGAGAGAGATCAGCAAGATGCTTTAATATGTGCCTTGCAAACAGGAGATAAGCAAGTAAACATCCACAAACTAAAAGGTGATATTCAACAAAAATACTTGGACTTACAAGCCTAGGCCTAACATCCTCCTTGGTTACACAGGGCTTTCTGGTGGTGGGATTTGAGCCATCTTTACATTGCAATAGTATATGCATGGCATGAGCAACTAGGTACACAGCCTTGTACACGTTATTCTCAGCCCTGAAATGCGTCACATCCGTGTAGTCATTGGAAACCGTCCTGAGATCCTCGGTGCCGGTGCACGCAACAGATGTGTTGGATGGTAAGAAGCTGCAGTCAAAGAACTTCTCCCAGACTGCTTTGACAATAGCACTGTGTGGTTCATCTGAAGGTTTCAAGCTGAGTAAGTATTCACCAAGACCAAGTATGGAGGCACGAGGGATGGCAAAGCCAATTGTCCCCTGTAAAATATGCATCCTCTCAGGTGACGCCAGTTCGGCCTGGGTGATCCAAGCCTCGCTGCCAAGCCACTGCTTTCCAGTAATGTTGTAGCTCTCCATTTTCGACAGGAACGATTTTGTAGAAGACAAGGACAAAAACAGCAAGACCACCTTTGAAGTGGACTCCCTCAGCATTGTCACAATAGCCTTCAACTTTGTGACTGATTTCTTGGAGAAGGGCAGTCTGTATTCAACACATATGTTTTCTCTCTGTGCTTGCATTGCAAAATCAGCTGTTGCTTTTTTAGAGTACAGTCCTTTAGAGTAAATTATTCCCACCCACCGCCAGTCCAAATATTTCATTAGTTGCACCAGACCGATGACCTGAAAGCGGTCACTTGGCACAGTTCTAAAAAATGTGGGGAAAAGACTTTTGTCGCTCAAGCAAGCACATGTTGAAAGGTGGCTAACCTGCATCGAGATTGATCAGATAAACAGAATGTATATGAATATGAGCACATTCACAGATCACAGCACATAGTTGGGCAGAGACTCAAAACACTTAATTTCTTCTAACCTGTGGAATAGAAAGCGGGCTAAGTATGAGGTTTATATCTTCGCTGATCCCAGAAGACGAATGGCCTAAGACAGCCTGAACTCGCCCGCTGCAGCCGTTAGAATCATCTCCAGTCACAGCTTCCACAGCCGCTCGTATCAGGTTTGTACTCCCACAGCCATTGTACAGTCTGTAGCCCAGAGTCACACTGGGAAGCAGTTCAGAATCTCTGTTGATCTCATCCACCGTGTACATTACAGTCCTGGCAAACTTCAGCTCCCTCTCATTCCATCTGCAGAAATTGCGCATAAAAGTTGCAATTGAAACAAATCATTTTGCTACACGTCAGGAAAGCAAATTATTGAAGGCATGTATGAAACAACTATACTTACTTTTCACAATATGTTTGAGGCAATGCCTGGTAGCCGTTGTCGATGAGTCTACGCGTACTAGTGATAGAGAAAACACCACCTATAATAAGATCACCCTCTTTAGAAAATTCCTTGAACCCTGTCTGCCCAATGATCCTACATGTGTCTTTTTCTGTCTTCGTTCCCACCAGTATAGTGAATAAAACAGCAAAGATCCAACCCATCATGAATGTCCCTCCCCTTAACTGAGCCAACTCTGACCTGTGGGCTGACTTTTATACCTTTTTTCTACCATAAGAGAGTCAGTGTGAGCGGGCTTATTCTCATAAGATTTAGTTTGTTTTTCATGCACGACTGCGCTTTTTGTTTCTGTTCCAATTAACTTTTTTCTCCCTTCCATTTTAGATAAACACATCATTGTCACACAAGGAAATTTTTTAGCCACTGGCTTATTGTACCTGCGATGCAAACAATCATATAATGAAGAGGGCAGTTAATTTCGCAGTTATCAAATACAGGCTTTGTTTGCATTTACATTAGTCTTACTTTTAGGAGTTTGCCATCCATTTTGATTCATGTGTGTGTGTGTGTGTGTGTGTGTGTGAGAGAGAGAGAGTGAGTGTATGTTTTATTCTGCTTTCAGTACAGTTGACTTCCTCTTTTCTTAAATTATTCATTATAAAAGACAAATGCAGTGGTGATTTCCATTTTTTTATTTCCACTTTAAACACTTATAACACAAAAAATATTTCTACTACTACTACAATAATAACTATTTTGCCCTGTGTCTATTATTGCATCTGTGGGAATGATTATATGACATGTCTATATGATGTCACAGTGTTCATTTTTTGACTCTGTAAACTAACATTTTGATTTATATTA
Source organism: Nelusetta ayraudi (assembly GCF_046127955.1). Lineage (NCBI taxonomy): Eukaryota > Metazoa > Chordata > Actinopteri > Tetraodontiformes > Monacanthidae > Nelusetta > Nelusetta ayraudi. The sequence continues at coordinate 10,726,354 of NW_027466098.1, read as the reverse complement.
AAGTTATTAATCGCGAAGAGATACTATCATTAGTTTCTAAAGTTAATATCTCTTTTTTTCTTTTCCCATCAGGTGCTGCTTGTTGTTCTTTTTTGGCTTTAATAAAATAATGTAGCACTTTGGTGCAAACAGACAGAACAACAGGCCAAAGCTGGAAGCCAAAATGGCAAATGACTCCACCGCGTCCGAATAATTTCCAGGTGAGCTGATATAGGCAGGGATGAATGCCAGCCACACAGCACAGAAGATCAGCATGCTGAAAGTGATGAACTTGGCCTCGTTGAAGTTCCCCGGCAGTTTACGGGCCAAAAAGGCTAAAATAAAACACAGACAGGCCTGGAGACCAATGTATCCCAGAATGAACCAGAAAGCAAAGCTGGATCCAACATTACACTCTAGTATGATCTTTGAGTGTTCATACTGAGTATTTCTAAATGGAACTGGTGGTGCATCGACAAGCCAGGCGGTACAGATTATAACCTGAACAAGCGTGCAACTAAATATTATGACACGCTGCTGTTCAGGCCCAAACCACTTCATGATGTTGTCCCCGGGCCTGGTGGCAGTAAAAGCAGCCAGAACTACCAGAGTTTTCCCCAGAATGCAAGACAGGCAAAGTGAAAATGTAATGCTGAAGGCAGTGTGACGCAGCATGCAGGACCAGGGGGTTGGTTCTCCAATGAACACCAGAGAACAGAGGAAACACAGAGTGAGTGAGAACAGGATGAAGAAGCTGAGTTCAGAATTGTTCACGCGGACGATGGCTGTGTTTCTGTGATAGAAAAAGACTCCAAAGACAAGTATAGTGAAGCAGGCACCCACTGCAGAGGTCACTGTCAGGGCTATGCCCAAGGAGTCATAGGCCAAGAACTCCACCTTTTTAGGTATGCAGGCTGTTCTGTTTTGGTTTGACCAGAATTCCTCTGGGCAAAGTGTGCACTCTATTGAATCTGAGGGATACAAAATGAAAAAAGTAAATAGTAAAAAGTACATATTTATTAAAATCTAAGTTTTTAAATAGCTACATCTGCCAAGTAGTTCATATATTTTAATTAAATTACTCAATGTGCACCAGTGCAAGGAACATTTGATATCCACATATTCTGATGTAGAGAGGTGGCATTTGCAAATGTCTCCCTTGGCACAAGTACAAATGCTCATAAATCGATGTGGACTCACTTGTCTCATTGCTAATTTTACCACTGTCGCATGGCACACAGTCAAAGCAGCAAACAGGTTCTCCACGTCGGACAGCCTTTCTGGACCCAGGAGGACAGCTGACACTGCAAACAGACAGTGGCACCTAGGAAGCAGATAAAGGCCCGTAAGGTCCGAAGTCTCTCAAACATGATGACAGCTTCTTTTCAGTTTAAAATGAATTGTAACAGTACAGAACGATGCACAAATATGTCTTTCTATGAGGCACAACCATAAATAATTGAGCATCATCAGCAAACTCAAGGATGAAAGAGTGAATACAGTAAGCTTTCTTTTCTCCCACTTGTTTTGAATGCACCGTATTTTCCGGACTATAAGCCGCTACTTTTTTCCCACGCTTTGAACCATGCGGCTTATGCAAAGGTGCAGCTTTTCTGTGGATTTTACTTCACCCGCCAGGGGGCGCTTTAGCAGGAAGTGAAAAAACGAGACAAGCGGTGACACGGAGAGCAACACTGACATAGACACAGAAAAGGTATGTGACAAAGCTCTTCTGAGGCTGTTCAACTCCGACACTGAAGAAAGTGACGTCAGCGGTTTCAGTGTGCAGGAGGAAGATGAACAGTGACAGGTGGTTTCTGGGTTCAGTGTTCACAAAGCGACTTTAATGGTTCCAGTGCGCATGAAGAAAAAGTGACAGCGGTTTGACGTTTGTTCAGTGGGTTCAGTGCGCGACTTTTCTGTTTTGGCTCTCGTCTGTATGTTCTCTTGTATTTATGCGCTCTGTCTTTGTGAGCTCCGGTGCATCGCTGCCAAGAGTTCTGGTCCAACTCCATACCAATTGACCGAGGTGACCAGCGGGATCCCGCAAACAGGATCCGCGGTGCGAGTCCAGAGTCGCAGGCTCGCAGCCGCCGATCCGATTCGCTCCGTGGACCCGTTTCCTGACAAAACACCTGCGGCTTATAGTCCAAGTGCGGCTTGTATATGTACACATTTGTTTTTCCCCCTAAATTTAGCTGGTGCGGCTTATATTCAGGTGCGCTTTATAGTCCGGAAATTACGGTAAATGTACTGAGTGCATAATACCCCTTGAAACTGGACTGACTTACCTCCACCTCAAACTACAATACTTCAACAGTTGGCAGCTGATGAAGATAAAAACACAGTGTGACCAGCTTGCCTCACTGCGATGTCCTGCCCATATCATTTCATCCTCTTTGATATCCAGCTCCTCTCCTGCTGGCTTGGTTCCATCAAACAATCCAACATGGACAAACTCAATGTTCCCACTTGTGCCTCTTTGCCAGTTGATGACATCATAATATGGGATGGAGTCCCCATTTAGGTCAAAGTTCACCTCTTCGCCAGCAATATTAAACATCACCTCCTGCAGGTAATGTTGGAGCTGAAAACCACCAGTTCAAACGTTTAATATATTTCCACTTTTTACAGTGGGTGTATGACAGCAAAGCTGATCTACCTGCCAAGGTTGTATGTTGTTGTTTTGAGCGCATGAATTGTTGTGGAAAGGCCCACTGCCTGGTTGACAGAGCAGGAGGTTGTGGAGCGAATAGGCAATGGCATAAACAGCCTTGTATACATTATAGGCCACTCTTGGGCTGGATGTGTTCATGTAGGCTGCATGCTGCTCCAACAGGGACTCCTGTCCTGTGCAGGGCGGAAAGTGAGAGCCGGAGGAATGAGAAGCGCTGCAGCCATACAGAGCCTCCCACAGCTCAGTAACTAAGAGATTATTGGGGTACAGCTTTGGGTTTACTCCCTGAAGGTAGTCACTGAGTCCGGGTATGTGGCCTTTGCTGATGCCAAAGCCAACGGTGCCTCCCAGGTATGGGTAGTACTCGCTGCCTGTGAAGACAGATGCAGTGACCCAGGCCTCACTGGCCACCCACTGGATTCCAGTGATGTTATGAGCCATGTAATCTTTCAGGAAAGGTGTCATCTCTCCCTCAGCTGAAAATACCACCACCACTTTGGCTAATGAGCTACGTATCACCTGTATACAGAGGCAAAAAAAAGGAGGGGAAAATGACTCAATGACTCAAAGCAACACCTAGTTAATTGAATAATTAAAATGAATTTCCTTCATCTGTTGAAAAGTAATCATTAAAAATAGACATTCAGATGAACAGAGAGATATACTCAATATTCCTTTCAAAAGGTTCAATTTTTGAAAAGACTGTACAATAAATAACTAAGAAAATGTTTTTGTCAAAGTAACAAAACTCTTGAACTGAACTGAATCAACGAAACACATTTGACTAAACACACTATACAATGGTTGATAAAAAAAAATAAATAAATCCTACTTCATATCTACCTGTAGTATCTCCAATGCTTTATGGTGACTGTAGAGGAGGGGGATCATTACTCTGTATGCGACACAAACTTTGGTTCTCTTTAGTTCTCGCATTAAGCCTTTCACAGCAAAGCGGCCATATTCATGATCTCCTCTCACTATTCCCACCCAAGTCCAGTTGAAGCGAACCAGGAGCTGAGCGATGGCCTTCACCTACGTAGTTCACAAAGGGCTGTACTTGGTCTCAAAAAGGTGTAAAAAAATACAAAAACAACATACATTGTTATCTGTTGTCATTTCAGATGTTAGCTTGAGGACCTGAGGACTTTCTGTGTGAAGTTTGCTTGTTCTCCCTGTCCAAAAACATGTATGTGAGGCCTATTTGGAAGTCTTAATTGACTGTAGTGAATGCGAGTGTGAATGGTTGCTTGTCTTTCTATGTAGCCCTGTGATAAACAGGTGACTTGTTCAGGCAGTAACCCTCATCTCCACCCTAAGACAGATGGTAGAAGTTCCAGCAACCTTAAATGCAGGAGAAGCAGGAATAGAAAATAGATAGATAGACGTTTTTTTTTTGTTTTTTTTTTTACACTGAATACAATGGGTATTATGTTGTTGTGTGTGCTGTTGGCTAAAAAACTTGCCAAAACTCTGACCTGATAATCATCATTTGGAATTACACGGAAGAAGGTCGGGTATTTTCTTCTGTCAGACAGACATGCACACGATGAAAAGTAGCTGATCTTCAAAGTAAGGACAAATAAAAAAAAGATAAAGAATAAAATAGTTAAAGTTTTTCGAACTTTCATTTGAAAGTTTTTCAACAAAAAGAGTCATTACCATAGGTATTTTGAACGGCTGTAGTATTCTTGACACAACTATAGACTGAGCAGAACCAGATTCCCCAATCACGGCAAGTAGCGGAGAGGTTTTATTGCAAATAGGAGCTCTGCCATCGATCAACCTATTCAGGACTGCCAGAGCAGCCCTTTGGCCAGTGAGTGGATAGGCACATGAATCAAATATTGTGTATCCAAGTGTGTGATTGGGCAAAAGCTGTGTACTGTGGTTTATTTCCTCCACAGCGAGCCTCATTGTCTGAGCCCAGCGAAAAGCTCTGGGATCAAAGCTGAAGACAAGCAGACATGCATAGTTCACAATTATGAAATATGACAATTGAACATTAAGCATTAAGTCTTTGCACAAAAGTATGATGTCTTCTTGCACGTCTGTTAAACTCACCTATTGCATTTCACCGGTTGAGGTCTGAAAGTGCTGTTGAGGTCTGGCATCTCCTGGTTATAGTGAAGAGGGAATATTCCAGCAACAACAAAGTCACCTTCGGCCACAAAGCCTGGCTGAAAGTTGTTTTGAATTACACACACACCTGCTGCTAGACGGGGCAGAAATAGGACTCGGATGGAAGAGAGAAGTGAAAAGCAGGTGAAGCAGAATGAAGTCATCTTTCTAGACCGCCCTAAGCACAAGCGAATGACGAAGAGGTGAAGGCAACTTAAATACTGACGAACGTGCTATTGCATCTGAATAATGACGTAGTCTGTTTCAAATTCAGAGACCTGCCCAATTTACTTTGTTGGATTGATGAAAAATATTTTTAATGAATGCAGTAAATGAATGAACACACATACACACTCATACTCTGACTCTCTCTCTCACACACAAATACAGACACACACACACACACACACAAAGATATTCTAGTTAATCCATATTAAAATGCTTTATGGAAATACTTATCAAGTGCATGTTTTAGATACCATAGGGAAAATGGGACCCTTCTAAAGACCTTTTTCAGTCAGTTGCACAGTGGTAGTTGACGTTGCCACAAGAAAGCCACAGACACAAGTGCTGTAATTTCAATGTTTTTATTAAGTCGATAGATTAATCAGTACTTGACAACTGAACTGATAAAAGTCAAACCAGGCCTCAAATAAAATTCAGAGGCGTGTGTAGTGTTGTGTCATTTAAGTGCTACCCACATAAACATACAGTCGATGTGTTCATCTGAAACTTACAGCCTCAAAGTGAAGAGCTACTTTATTATGTTTGCAGTCTTTCCCATGACAATTTTTTTGGTATTTTTCTCCGGCCTTATCAATATGATGTAACATTTGGGACAAAAAATACTCAGCAAAAGGCCAAATGCTGAGGACAAAATTGCAAATGTTTCGACAGCTACGGTGAACTTTCCAGGAGAGCTGACATAGGCTGGGATGAAGGTTATCCACACAGCGCAGAATATGAGCATGCTGAATGTAATAAATTTGGCTTCGTTAAAGTTATCAGGCAACTTTCTCGCTAGAAAGGCCAGCACCAGACATAGTGTTGCAAGGATCCCAATGTAGCCCAGCACTGCATAAAATGCCACATCTGAACCAGTGTTGCATTCTAAAACTATCTTCTGTTTGCTGTATTTGAAGACCATGTCTGGAAATGGACGTCTGAACTTCAGCCACAGAGAGCATACTATTATCTGCATCAATGTGCAAGAACAAACAATGATTTTCTGTTGAAGGGGACCAAACTTTCTGACTGCATTGTTGCCGGGAAATCTGGCCTTGAAAGCTGTGACAACCACAATAGTTTTGCCCAAGACACAGGAAATGCAAAGTGCAAAAGTAATGCCAAAAGCTGTGTGACGCAGTATACACGTCCCCACTGTGGGTCTGCCAATGAAAGGCAGAGGGCAGAGGAAGCAGAAGAGAAGAGAGAAGAGCAGAAAACAGCTCAGCTCAGGGTTGCTGGCCTTTACAACAGGAGTTTCTCTGTATCGTTTGAAGGTGATTAGTGTTGCCAGAGACAGGGTGGCCCCCAGAAGGGACACCACTGTGATAGTTACTCCCATTGGCTCATAATAAGTCAAGAACTCAATTGTTTTTGGGATGCACTCATCCTTCCTCTCACTGGACCAGTATTCTTGTGAACACGGTGTGCAGTCTGCTGCACCTGCAAGACAAGAAATCACACTAGGTGTTTGTCTTGATGAAAAATGTGAAGTCACAACACGGAGTACAATATCAATACTAATGGTTCTATTTGGCTTAAAATAGCATTAAGACAAACAGAGAATTCCGGCATTACACACCTGTTGAGTTGGCTATAGTTCCATCACCACATGCAATACAATCAAAACAGCAGGAGGGTTTTCCTTTTATTTGAGCTTTCCTTGTTCCGATAGGACAAACGTCAGAGCACACAGATGTGGGAACCTGATGGGAAACATTATACAAGTCAGTCGGTGCAGCATTTTCAATTAACAAATAACGTTCACAACACATGCAGATCAAACCATCCAGATTCTAATTTGAGAACAGGTTCAAATGAACCCTCAATATTACCATTTCCCCGGTCCTCCACACAATCTTTTCCTCCTGGATTGTGAGTCGGTACTGACCAGCATCATCAGAGGCAAAATAACCCAGTGTGACATGTTGCACCTGCCCGTCTATCAGCTGCCAGTTGATCATGTCATAAGAAGCAGGAGGGTCACCATTGACATCAAAAAACACTTTGTCTCCAAACTCATTTATAAAATTTACCCCTTGAAGGTACTTTGTGACCTGTCGAGAGAAACATTTTTAGTCTTATTAATATATGAATGTGTTCATATGTATATTGTAGACAATTGAAATGTGCTCATTCTTACTTCTTTGGGATGAATTTGTGATATGTCTAAACACGGCTGCACTGGTTGTTCTCCCACTGCTTTGCAGAATATGAGTTGGTGGAGGGCATGTGCGATGGCATAAACAGCTTTGTAGACATTATAGGAAACTCGGAGCTGAGTCACATTAAAGAACACATCCTGAAAATTCACTGCTTCATCACCGCTGCATGTCTCCTTCATTGCGCCCGTGTGATCCTGAGGTCTGCAGCCGACCATTGTCTGCCAGAAATCCCTGACAAATGCTGCCCCTGGATCAGTGTCAGGGCTAATGTCTGCAAGGAAAGGCTTCAGCTTTGGAATAGCCATCTTCTGCACCACAAAACCGAGGGCTCCACCAAATGCTCGGTACATTTCAGGTGTGGAGAGCTGCGTTGCTGTTATCCAGGCCTCACTGGCGATCCACTGTATCCCTGTAATATTTTGCTTCACCACTTCCACCATCAGAGGGTAAAAATCAAACTCCGGAACAAAAGCAAGAATGACTTTGACAGATGACAGCTTGATCATTTCAACCACTTCCATGATCTTCTCCATGGGGTACGTGAGTAAAATTGTGCCCACAAAGGCAATGCAGACCCCAAACTTTTTCACCTCCTTGGTAAAAGCTGCAATTCCATTTCGTCCATAGTCATTGTCAGACTGTATGGCACCGATCCACTGCCAACCAAAGTGTTTGACCAGTGCTGCCAAAGCTTTTGCCTGATGATAGTCACTGGGAATTGTCCTAAAAAAGGTTGGATATTTAGCTTTGTCACTCAGGCAAGCACAAGTTGAGAAGTAACTCACCTACAGTGGTAAAAGAAAAACCTAATTAGTAAAACACAAAAGTATAACAGGGCAACAATGAAGTTAAAATTACATTTATTTCTTACAATTGGAACTTGAAATAGACCAAGAATTCCAGCCACAGCAGCAGACTGAGATGAGCCTGATGCTGCAATGAGTGCAGATATAGCAGGAGGACAAGGAGAAGTCAAGTCTGTCTGCTGTGGTAGACTGGTCAGCGTGAGTGCAGCACGGAGCGTGGTTGTGGGAGATGCACAGGAGTTGAGGATCCTGTAGCCAAGTGACGTGTTTGGAAGGATGGATGAATCTTTGTTGATTTCATCAATTGCAAATATCATCACTTGGGTCCATCGATAAGCTCGCAGGTCAAAACTAAAAAAAGAAAAGGTTGCAAATTTACACATCTGCAGCAGTAAATATATTCATCTGTGAATTGTGTCTATACATCTTACATATTCATGTTATCAACATAAGGTTACATACATGACAAAAGACAAAACTTACCCTGTGCACTTTACTCCTGCTGGTTTGCTCTCAAATGCAAAAGCGGTGATTATTTCTTTGTTGAAGACTGGGAAAATTCCTCCGATCATTATGTCTCCCTGTCTGAACAAACTGGGCATGTCAAACCTGCCGAGCACCTCACAACCACAAGCTGTGTTCTGACAGAGAGCAAACACCATAAAGGCAACGACAGTGTGCAGTTCTAGCATGTTTGCTGAGCACTTTCTGAAAGATAGAACAAGAGAGTGGTTTTATAAGAACTGAGCAAGAAACAGGATGATGATGTGTTGTTTTAACTGGATGTCCCACAGGACAAGGCGATCGGAAACTGATAGAGTTAACACTACATTGGAAAACATACAGTGAACCTCTCTTACTCTCTCTCTTTTTCTCTCTCTTTCCCCCTCCCCTTCTCTCTCACTTTCTCTCACTCTCTCTCTCCCACAAACACACACATTTGTGAAACCATCTTTGCAACATTAAATTTTAATTTTTTATTCTCTCGTACAGGTAAAGATTGAAGTTTTTTTTTTGTCACATGCTCACAAATAATGGGAAAAGAAATACAGAAGACTGACAACAGGGCTGTGCTTTGAAAAGCAAGTCGACAATATCCAATTTCAATACCCAAGCCCTTGACGTAATGTCATTCATACCTTGACAACATTCAAGAAAAAAACATTCAAATAATTGATAGCAATGAATTAGGTAACTGTTCTCATTTCTCAAAAATGTCCCCTGGTGGTTTTGTGAGGACAAATACCACCCCTGGATCAGTGTAAGAGCTCATTTCTGAAAGGAAAGGCTACAGCTATAGAATAGCTATCTTCTGCATCATAAAACTGAGAGTTCCAACAAATGCTGGGTAGATTTCAGGTGTGGCGGTTAGCGTTGCTATTCCATGCCTCCCCCATCAGAAACAAAACCAGGAGTGACTTTGACAGTAAACTATTTTATTATTTGTACCAGTTTGAAAATCTCCACAAATTGGTTCATTGTGAGAAAGAATAGATAGAAAATATTAAACTTAAACTCACAAACTTAAATAAAGGAGTTACTTTATTATGTTTGCAGTCTTTCCCATGACATTTTTCTTGGTATTTTTCTCCGGCCTTATCAATATGATGTAACATTTGGGACAAAAAATACTCAGCAAAAGGCCAAATGCTGAGGACAAAATTGCAAATGTTTCGACAGCTACGGTGAACTTTCCAGGAGAGCTGACATAGGCTGGGATGAAGGTTATCCACACAGCGCAGAATATGAGCATGCTGAACGTAATAAATTTGGCTTCGTTAAAGTTATCAGGCAACTTTCTCGCAAGAAAGGCCATCACCAGACATAGTGTTGCAAGGATCCCAATGTAGCCCAGCACTGCATAAAATGCCACATCTGAACCAGTGTTGCATTCTAAAACTATCATCTGTTTGCTGTATTTGAAGACCAAGTTTGGGAAAGGTGGCCTAAACTTCAGCCACAGCGAACATATTATTATCTGCATCAATGTGCACAAGAAAACTATGATTCTCTGTTGAAGGGGACCGAACATTCTGGCTGCTTTGTTTCCGGGAAATCTGGCCTTGAAAGCTGTGACAACCACAATAGTTTTGCCCAAGACACAGGAAATGCAAAGTGCAAATGTAATGCCAAAAGCTGTGTGACGAAGTATGCACGTCCCCACTGTGGGTCTGCCAATGAAAGGCAGAGGGCAAAGGAAGCAGAAGAGAAGAGAGAAGAGCAGAAAACAGCTCAGCTCAGGGTTGCTGGCCTTTACAACAGGAGTTTCTCTGTATCGTTTGAAGGTGATTAGTGTTGCCAGAGACAGGGAGGCCCCCAGAAGGGACACCACTGTGATAGCTACTCCCATTGGCTCATAATAAGTCAAGAACTCAATTGTTTTTGGGATGCACTCATCCTTCCTCTCACTGGACCAGTATTCTTGTGAACACGGTGTGCAGTCTGCTGCACCTGCAAGACAAGAAATCACACCAGGTGTTTGTCTTGATGAAAAATGTGAAATCACAACACGGAATACAATATCAATACTAATGGTTCTATTTGGCTTAAAATAGCATTAAGACAAACAGAGAATTCCGGCATTACACACCTGTTGAGTTGGCTATAGTTCCATCACCACATGCAATACAGTCAAAACAGCAGGAGGGTTTTCCTTTTATTTGAGCTTTCCTTGTTCCGATAGGACAAACGTCAGAGCACACAGATGTGGGAACCTGATGGGAAACATTATACAAGTCAGTCGGTGCAGCATTTTCAATTAACAAATAACGTTCACAACACATGCAGATCAAACCATCCAGATTCTAATTTGAGAACAGGTTCAAATGAACCCTCAACATTACCATTTCCCCGGTCCTCCACACAATCTTTTCCTCCTGGATTGTGAGTCGGTACTGACCAGCATCATCAGAGGCAAAATGACCAAGTGTGACATGTTGCACCTGCCCGTCTATCAGCTGCCAGTTGATCATGTCATAAGAAGCAGGAGGGTCACCATTGACATCAAAAAACACTTTGTCTCCAAACTCATTTATAAAATTTACCCCTTGAAGGTACTTTGTGACCTGTCGAGAGAAACATTTTTAGTATTATTAATATATGAATGTGTTCATATGTATATTGTAGACAATTGAAATGTGCTCATTCTTACTTCTTTAGGATGAATTTGTGATATGTCTAAACACGGCTGCACTGGTTGTTCCCCCACTGCTTTGCAGAATATAAGTTGGTGGAGGGCATGTGCGATGGCATAAACAGCTTTGTAGACATTATAAGATACTCGGAGCTGAGTCACATTAAAGAAAACATCCTGAAAATTCACTGCTTCATCACCGCTGCATGTCTCATTCATTGCGCCCGTGTGATCCTGAGGTCTGCAGCCTACCATTGTCTGCCAGAAATCCCTGACAAATGCTGCCCCTGGATCAGTGTCAGGGCTAATGTCTGCAAGGAAAGGCTTCAGCTTTGGAATAGCCATCTTCTGCACCACAAAACCGAGGGCTCCACCAAATGCTCGGTACATTTCAGGTGTGGAGGGCTGTGTTGCTGTTATCCAGCCCTCACTGGCGATCCACTGTATCCCTGTAATATTTTGCTTCACCACTTCCACCATCAGAGGGTAAAAATCAAACTCCGGAATAAAAGCAAGAATGACTTTGACAGATGACAGCTTGATCATTTCAACCACTTCCATGATCTTCTCCATGGGGTACGTAAGTAAAATTGTGCCCACAAAGGCAATGCAGACCCCAAACTTTTTCACCTCCTTGGTAAAAGCTGCAATTCCATTTCGTCCATAGTCATTGTCAGACTGTATGGCACCGATCCACTGCCAACCAAAGTGTTTGACCAGTGCTGCCAAAGCTTTTGCCTGATGATAGTCACTGGGAATTGTCCTAAAAAAGGTTGGATATTTAGTTCTGTCACTCAGACAAGCACAAGTTGAGAAGTAACTCACCTACAGGGGAAAAGAAAAACCTAATTAGTAAAATACAAAAGTGTGACAGAACATCAATAAAGTAAAACATCCCATTTATTTCTTACAATTGGAACTTGAAATGGGCCAAGAATTCCAGCCACAGCAGCAGACCGAGATGAGCCTGATGCTGCAATGAGTGCAGATATAGCAGGAGGACAAGGGGAAGTCAAGTCTGTCTGCTGTGGTAGACTGGTCAGCGTGAGTGCAGCACGGAGCGTGGTTGTGGTAGAACCACAGGAGTTGAGGATCCTGTAGCCAAGTGATGTTTTTGGCAGGATGGATGAATCTTTGTTGATTTCATCAACTGCAAATATCATCACTTGGGTCCATCGATAAGCTCGCAGGTCAAAACTAAAAAAAAAGGTTTTCAAATTTACACTTAAACTGTAGAAAGTATATTCATCCGTGCATTGTGTCTATACATCTTGCATATTCATGTTATCAACAAAGGGTTTCATACATGACAAAATAAAAAAACTTACCCTGTGCACATAACTCCTGCTGGCTTGCTCTCAAATGCAAAAGCGGTGATTATTTCTTTGTTGAAGACTGGGAAAATTCCTCCAATCATTATGTCTCCCTGTTTGAACAAACTGGGCATGTCAAACCTGCCGAGCACCTCACAACCACAAATTGTGTTCTGACAGAGAGCAAACACCATAAAGGCAACAACAATGTGCAGTTCTAGCATGTTTGCTGAGAACTTTCTTAAAGATGCAACAAGAGAGTGGTTTTATAAGAACTGAGCAAGAAACAGGATGATGATGTGTTGTTTTAACTGGATGTCCCACAGGACAGGGCGATCGAAAACTGATAGAGTTAACACTACCCTGGCAAACATAGAGTGAAGCTCTCTCCCTCTGTCTCTGACCCACACAAACACACACACACACACACATATTTGTGAAACCATCTTTGCAACATTAATTTTTTAATTTTTATTCTCTGGGACAGCTTAAGATTCAAGATTTTTATTTGTCACATTGTTACAAATAATGGGCAATGAAATGCAAAAAACTGATCACAAGGCTATGCTTAAAAAAAATAAAGTCGACAATATCCAATTTAAGTACCCAAGCCATTGTCCTAATCTCAGTCATACCTTGACGGCCTTCAGCCTAAAAACATACAAATAATTGATGGCAATGAATTAGGTAACTGTTCTCATTTCTCTAAAATGTCCTCTGTGGTTTTGTGAGGACAAATACTGCCCCTGGATCAGTGTAAGAGCTAATGTCTGAAAGGAAAGGCTACAGCTTTGGAATAGCTATCTTCTACATAACAAAACTGAGAGTTCCAACAAATGCTGGGTAGATTTTAAGTGTGGAGGTTAGCGTTGCTATTGCAGGCCTCCCCCTCAGAAACAAAACCAAGAAGGACTTTGACAGTTGACTTATCAATTGTACTCGATTGAAAACCTTTTCACAAATTGGGTTCTTGTGAAATAGAATAGATAAAAACATATTAAACTTAAACTCACAAACTTAAATGAAGGAGTTACTTTATTATGTTTGCAGTCTTTCCCATGACATTTTTCTTGGTATTTTTCTCAGGCCTTATCAATATGATGTAACATTTGGGACAAAAAATACTCAGCAAAAGGCCAAATGCTGAGGACAAAATTGCAAATGTTTCGACAGCTACGGTGAACTTTCCAGGAGAGCTGACATAGGCTGGGATGAAGGTTATCCACACAGCGCAGAATATGAGCATGCTGAACGTAATAAATTTGGCTTCGTTAAAGTTATCAGGCAACTTTCTCGCAAGAAAGGCCAGCACCAGACATAGTGTTGCAAGAATCCCAATGTAGCCCAGCACTGCATAAAATGCCACATCTGAACCAGTGTTGCATTCTAAAACTATCTTCTGTTTGCTGTATTTGAAGACCAAGTTTGGGAAAGGTGGCCTAAACTTCAGCCACAGCGAACATATTATTATCTGCATCAATGTGCACAAGAAAACTATGATTCTCTGTTGAAGGGGACCGAACATTCTGACTGCTTTGTTTCTCGGAAATCTGGCCTTGAAAGCTGTGACAACCACAATAGTTTTGCCCAAGACACAGGAAATGCAAAGTGCAAATGTAATGCCAAAAGCTGTGTGACGAAGTATGCACGTCCCCACTGTGGGTCTGCCAATGAAAGGCAGAGGGCAAAGGAAGCAGAAGAGAAGAGAGAAGAGCAGAAAACAGCTCAGCTCAGGGTTGCTGGCCTTTACAACAGGAGTTTCTCTGTATCGAGTAAAGATGATTAGTGTTGCCAGAGACAGGGTGGCCCCCAGAAGGGACACCACTGTGATAGTTACTCCCATTGGCTCATAATAAGTCAAGAACTCAATTGTTTTTGGGATGCACTCATCCTTCCTCTCACTGGACCAGTATTCTTGTGAACATGGTGTGCAGTCTGCTGCACCTGCAAGACAAGAAATCACACCAGGTGTTTGTCTTGATGAAAAATGTGAAGATAAAACACAGAACACAATATCATTATTGACAGTTGTGTTTGGCTAAATATTGCATCAATTTAGACTTTGGGCACCTGTTGAGTTGGCTATAGTTCCATCACCACATGCAATACAATCAAAACAGCAGGAGGGTTTTCCTTTTATTTGAGCTTTCCTTGTTCCGACAGGACAAACGTCAGAGCACACAGATGTGGGAACCTGATGGGAAACATTATACAAGTCAGTTGGAGAACCATTTCAATTTAGATCAAGTTCACAACACATTTAGGTCAAACCATCCAGATTCTAATTTGAGAACAGGTTCAAATGAACCCTCAACATTACCATTACCCCGGTCCTCCACACAATCTTTTCCTCCTGGATTGTGAGTCTGTACTGACCAGCATCATCAGAGGCAAAATGACCCAGTGTGACATGTTGCACCTGCCCGTCTATCAGCTGCCAGTTGATAATGTCATAAGAAGCAGGAGGGTCACCATTGACATCAAAAAACACTTTGTCTCCAAACTCATTTATAAAATTTACCCCTTGAAGGTACTTTGTGACCTGTCGAAAGAAACATTTTTAGTATTGTTAATATATGAATGTGTTCATATGTATATTGTAGACAATTGAAATGTGCTCATTCTTACTTCTTTAGGATGAATTTGTGATATGTCTAAACACGGCTGCACTGGTTGTTCCCCCACTGCTTTGCAGAATATGAGTTGGTGGAGGGCATGTGAGATGGCATAAACAGCTTTGTAGACATTATAAGATACTCGGAGCTGAGTCACATTAAAGAACACATCCTGAAAATTCACTGCTTCATCACCGCTGCATGTCTCGTTCATTGCGCCCGTGTGATCCTGAGGTGTGCAGCCGACCATTGTCTGCCAGAAATCCCTGACAAATGCTGCCCCTGGATCAGTGTCAGGGCTAATGTCTGCAAGGAAAGGCTTCAGCTTTGGAATAGCCATCTTCTGCACCACAAAACCGAGGGCTCCACCAAATGCTCGGTACATTTCAGGTGTGGAGGGTCGTGTTGCTGTTATCCAGGCCTCACTGGCGATCCACTGTATCCCTGTAATATTTTGCTTCACCACTTCCATCATCAAAGGGTAAAAATCAAAGTCCTGAACAAAAGCCAGAATGACTTTGACAGATGACAGCTTGATCATTTCTACCACTTCCAAGATCTTCTCCATGGGGTACGTGAGTAAAATTGTGCCCACAAAGGCAATGCAGACCCCAAACTTTTTCACCTCCTTGGTAAAATCTGCAATTCCATTTCGTCCATAGTCATTGTCAGACTGTATGGCACCGATCCACTGCCAACCAAAGTGTTTGACCAGTGCTGCCAAAGCTTTTGCCTGATGATAGTCACTGGGAATTGTCCTAAAAAAGGTTGGATATTTAGCTTTGTCACTCAGGCAAGCACAAGTTGAGAAGTAACTCACCTACAGGGGAAAAGAAAACCTAATTAGCAAAACACAAAAGTGTGATTGAACATCAATAAAGTAAAACATCCCATTTATTATTTACAATTGGAACTTGAAATGGACCAAGAATTCCAGCCACTGCAGCAGACCGAGATGAGCCTGATGCTGCAATGAGTGCAGATATAGCAGGAGGACAAGGAGAAGTCAAGTCTATCTGCTGCGGTCGACTGGTCAGCGTGAGTGCAGCACGGAGCGTGGTTGTGGTAGAACCACAGGAGTTGAGGATCCTGTAGCCAAGTGACGTGTTTGGTAGGATGGATGGATCTTTGTTGATTTCATCAACTGCAAATATCATCACTTGGGTCCACCGATAAGCTCGCAGGTCAAAACTAAAAAAAAAGGTTTTCAAATTTACACTTAAACTGTAGAAAGTATATTCATCCGTGCATTGTGTCTATACATCTTGCATATTCATGTTATCAACATAAGGTTACATACATGACAAAATAAAAAAGCTTACCCTGTGCACATAACTCCTGCTGGCTTGCTCTCAAATGCAAAAGTGGCGATTATTTCTTTGCTTAAGACTGGGAAAATTCCTCCAATCATTATGTCTCCCTGTCTGAACAAACTGGGCATGTCAAACCTGCCGAGCACCTCACAACCACAAGCTGTGTTCTGACAGAGAGCAAACACCATAAAGGCAACGACAGTGTGCAGTTCTAGCATGTTTGCTGAGCACTTTCTGAAAGATAGAACAAGAGAGTGGTTTTATAAGAACTGAGCAAGAAACAGGGTGATGATGTGTTGTTTTAACTTGATGTCCCACTGGACAGGGCGATCGAAAACTGAACACTGAAAACTGAGTTAACACTACATTGGAAAACATAGAGTGAAGCTCTCTCCCTCTGTCTCTTGCCCACCCCTTCCCTCTCACTCTCTCTGTCCCTGGCCCACACAAACACACACACACACACACATATTTGTGAAACCATCTTTGCAACATTAATTTTTTAATTTTTAGTCTCTGGGACAGCTTAAGATTCAAGATTTTTATTTGTCACATACTCACAAATAATGGGCAATGAAATGCAAAAAAACTGATCACAAGGCTATGCTTAAAAAAAATAAAGTCGACAATATCCAATTTAAGTACCCAAGCCATTGTCCTAATCTCAGTCATACCTTGACGGCCTTCAGCCTAAAGATTCAAATAATTGATGGCAATGAATTAGGTAACTGTCCTCATTTCTCTAAAATGTCCTCTGTGGTTTTGTGAGGACAAATACTGCCCCTGGATCAGTGTAAGAGCTAATGTCTGAAAGGAAAGGCTACAGCTTTGGAATAGCTATCTTCTACATAACAAAACTGAGAGTTCCAACAAATGCTGGGTAGATTTTGGGTATGGAGGTTAGCGTTGCTATTGCAGGCCTCCCCCTCAGAAACAAAACCAAGAGGGACTTTGACAGTTGACTTATCAATTGTACTCGATTGAAAACCTTTTCACAAATTGGGTTCTTGTGAAATAGAATAGATAAAAACATATTAAACTCAAACTTTGAAACTTAAATGAAGGAGTTACTTTATTATGTTTGCAGTCTTTCCCATGACATTTTTCTTGGTGTTTTTCTCCGGCCTTATCAATATGATGTAACATTTGGGACAAAAAATACTCAGCAAAAGGCCAAATGCTGAGGACAAAATTGCAAATGTTTCGACAGCTACAGTGAACTTTCCAGGAGAGCTGACATAGGCTGGGATGAAGGTTATCCACACAGCGCAGAATATGAGCATGCTGAACGTAATAAATTTGGCTTCGTTAAAGTTATCAGGCAACTTTCTCGCAAGAAAGGCCAGCACCAGACATAGTGTTGCAAGAATCCCAATGTAGCCCAGCACTGCGTAAAATGCCACATCTGAACCAGTGTTGCATTCTAAGACTATCTTCTGTTTGCTGTATTTGAAGACCAAGTTTGGGAAAGGTGGCCTAAACTTCAGCCACAGCGAACATATTATTATCTGCATCAATGTGCACAAGAAAACTATGATTCTCTGTTGAAGGGGACCGAACATTCTGACTGCTTTGTTGCCGGGAAATCTGGCCTTGAAAGCTGTGACAACCATGATAGTTTTACCCAAAACGCAGGAAATGCAAAGTGCAAATGTAATGCCAAAAGCTGTGTGACGAAGTATGCACGTCCACACTGTGGGTCTGCCAATGAAAGGCAGAGGGCAGAGGAAGCAGAAGAGAAGAGAGAAGAGCAGAAAACAGCTCAGCTCAGGGTTGCTGGCCTTTACAACAGGAGTTTCTCTGTATCGTTTGAAGGTGATTAGTGTTGCCAGAGACAGGGAGGCCCCCAGAAGGGACACCACTGTGATAGTTACTCCCATTGGCTCATAATAAGTCAAGAACTCAATTGTTTTGGGGATGCACTCATCCTTCCTCTCACTGGACCAGTATTCTTGTGAACACGGTGTGCAGTCTGCTGCACCTGCAAGACAAGAAATCACACTAGGTGTTTGTCTTGATGAAAAATGTGAAGTCACAACACGGAGTACAATATCAATACTAATGGTTCTATTTGGCTTAAAATAGCATTAAGACAAACAGAGAATTCCGGCATTACACACCTGTTGAGTTGGCTATAGTTCCATCACCACATGCAATACAATCAAAACAGCAGGAGGGTTTTCCTTTTATTTGAGCTTTCCTTGTTCCGATAGGACAAACGTCAGAGCACACAGATGTGGGAACCTGATGGGAAACATTATACAAGTCAGTCGGTGCAGCATTTTCAATTAACAAATAACGTTCACAACACATGCAGATCAAACCATCCAGATTCTAATTTGAGAACAGGTTCAAATGAACCCTCAACATTACCATTTCCCCGGTCCTCCACACAATCTTTTCCTCCTGGATTGTGAGTCGGTACTGACCAGCATCATCAGAGGCAAAATGACCAAGTGTGACATGTTGCACCTGCCCGTCTATCAGCTGCCAGTTGATCATGTCATAAGAAGCAGGAGGGTCACCATTGACATCAAAAAACACTTTGTCTCCAAACTCATTTATAAAATTTACCCCTTGAAGGTACTTTGTGACCTGTCGAGAGAAACATTTTTAGTATTATTAATATATGAATGTGTTCATATGTATATTGTAGACAATTGAAATGTGCTCATTCTTACTTCTTTGGGATGAATTTGTGATATGTCTAAACACGGCTGCACTGGTTGTTCTCCCACCACTTTGCAGAATATGAGTTGGTGGAGGGCATGTGCGATGGCATAAACAGCTTTGTAGACATTATAGGAAACTCGGAGCTGAGTCACATTAAAGAACACATCCTGAAAATTTACTGCTTCATCACCGCTGCATGTCTCATTCATTGCGCCCGTGTGATCCTGAGGTCTGCAGCCTACCATTGTCTGCCAGAAATCCCTGACAAATGCTGCCCCTGGATCAGTGTCAGGGCTAATGTCTGCAAGGAAAGGCTTCAGCTTTGGAATAGCCATCTTCTGCACCACAAAACCAAGGACTCCACCAAATGCTCGGTACATTTCAGGTGTGGAGGGTCGTGTTGCTGTTATCCAGCCCTCACTGGCGATCCACTGTATCCCTGTAATATTTTGCTTCACCACTTCCACCATCAGAGGGTAAAAATCAAACTCCGGAACAAAAGCAAGAATGACTTTGACAGACGACAGCTTGATCATTTCAACCACTTCCATGATCTTCTCCATGGGGTACGTAAGTAAAATTGTGCCCACAAAGGCAATGCAGACCCCAAACTTTTTCACCTCCTTGGTAAAAGCTGCAATTCCATTTCGTCCATAGTCATTGTCAGACTGTATGGCACCGATCCACTGCCAACCGAAGCGTTTGACCAGTGCTGCCAAAGCTTTTGCCTGATGATAGTCACTGGGAATTGTCCTAAAAAAGGTTGGATATTTAGCTTTGTCACTCAGGCAAGCACAAGTTGAGAAGTAACTCACCTACAGGGGAAAAGAAAACCTATTTAGCAAAACACAAAAGTGTGACAGGGCAACAATGAAGTTAAAATTACATTTATTTCTTACAATTGGAACTTGAAATAGACCAAGAATTCCAGCCACTGCAGCAGACCGAGATGAGCCTGATGCTGCAATGAGTGCAGATATAGCAGGAGGACAAGGGGAAGTCAAGTCTGTCTGCTGTGGTAGACTGGTCAGCATGAGTCCAGCACGGAGCGTGGTTGTGGTGGAACCACAGGAGTTGAGGATCCTGTAGCCAAGTGACGTGTTTGGTAGGATGGATGGATCTTTGTTGATTTCATCAATTGCAAATATCATCACTTGGGTCCATCGAAAAGCTCGCAGGTTAAAACTAAAAAAAAAGGTTTTCAAATTTACACTTAAATTGTTGAAAGTATATTCATCCGTGCATTGTGTCTATACATCTTGCATATTCATGTATCAACATAAGGTTATATACATGACAAAAGATAAAACTTACCCTGTGCACATAACTCCAGCTGGTTTGCTCTCAAATGCAAAAGCGGTGATTATTTCTTTGTTGAAGACTGGGAAAATTCCTCCAATCATTATGTCTCCCTGTCTGAACAAACTGGGCATGTCAAACCTGCCGAGCACCTCACAACCACAAGCTGTGTTCTGACAGAGAGCAAACACCATAAAGGCAACGACAGTGTGCAGTTCTAGCATGTTTGCTGAGAACTTTATTAAATATGTAAGGAGAGAGAGGTCTTATAAAAGCTGAGCAAGAAACAGGATGATGATGTGTTGTTTTAATTTGATGTCCCAGGACAGGGCGATCGAAAACTCATAGAGTTAACACTACACTGGCAAACATAGAGTGAAGCTCTCCCTCTCTTTCTCACACACACACAAACACACACACACACACACACTTGTGAAACCATCTTTGCAACATTAACTTTTTTATTTTTTATTCTCTGGGACAGCTTAATATTCAATCACATATAATGGGCAATGAAATGTAAAAACCTGACCACAAGGCCGTGCTCTGAAAAGCAAGACGACAAATAAAATTTAAATACCCAAACCCTTGTCCAAATCTCATTCATACCTTGACTGTCTTTAGCCTCAAAACATTCAAATAATTGATGGCAATAAGTTAACTGTCTTCATTTCTCTAAAATGTCCTGTTTTAGTTTAGTGAGGACAAACACCGCCCCTGGATCAGTGCAAGAGCTAATGTCTGAAAGGAAAGGCTACAGCTGTGGAATAGCTATCTTCTGCATCACGAAACTAAGAGTTCCAACAAATGCTGGGTAGATTTTAGATGTGGTGATTAGCGTTGCTATTCCAGGCCTCCCCCTCAGAAACAAAACCAAGAGTGACTTTGACAGTTAACTTTTTGATAATTTGTACTAGCTGGAAAATCTGCTCCACACATTGGATTATTGTGAAATAGAAGAGATGATTTTTTTTTTTTTTAACTCAAACTTTGAAACTTAAATAAAGGAGTTACTTTATTATGTTTGCAGTCTTTCCCATGACATTTTTCTTGGTGTTTTTCTCAGGCCTTATCAATATGATGTAACATTTGGGACAAAAAATACTCAGCAACAGGCCAAATGCTGAAGACAAAATTGCAAATGTTTCGACAGCTACGGTGAACTTTCCAGGAGAGCTGACATAGGCTGGGATGAAAGTTATCCACACAGCGCAGAATATGAGCATGCTGAACGTAATAAATTTGGCTTCGTTAAAGTTATCAGGCAACTTTCTTGCAAGAAAGGCCAGCATCAGACATAGTGTTGCAAGGATCCCAATGTAGCCCAGCACTGCGTAAAATGCCACATCTGAACCAGTGTTGCATTCTAAAACTATCTTCTGTTTGCTGTATTTGAAGACCAAGTTTGGGAAAGGTGGCCTAAACTTCAGCCACAGCGAACATATTATTATCTGCATCAATGTGCACAAGAAAACTATGATTCTCTGTTGAAGGGGACCGAACATTCTGACTGCTTTGTTTCCGGGAAATCTGGCCTTGAAAGCTGTGACAACCACAATAGTTTTACCCAAGACACAGGAAATGCAAAGTGCAAATGTAATGCCAAAAGCTGTGTGACGAAGTATGCACGTCCACACTGTGGGTCTGCCAATGAAAGGCAGAGGGCAAAGGAAGCAGAAGAGAAGAGAGAAGAGCAGAAAACAGCTCAGCTCAGGGTTGCTGGCCTTTACAACAGGAGTTTCTCTGTATCGTTTGAAGGTGATTAGTGTTGCCAGAGACAGGGAGGCCCCCAGAAGGGACACCACTGTGATAGTTACTCCCATTGGCTCATAATAAGTCAAGAACTCAATTGTTTTTGGGATGCACTCATCCTTCCTCTCACTGGACCAGTATTCTTGTGAACACGGTGTGCAGTCTGCTGCACCTGCAAGACAAGAAATCACACCAGGTGTTTGTCTTGATGAAAAATGTGAAGATAAAACACAGAACACAATATCATTATTGACAGTTGTGTTTGGCTAAATATTGCATCAATTTAGACTTTGGGCACCTGTTGAGTTGGCTATAGTTCCATCACCACATGCAATACAGTCAAAACAGCAGGAGGGTTTTCCTTTTATTTGAGCTTTCCTTGTTCCGACAGGACAAACGTCAGAGCACACAGATGTGGGAACCTGATGGGAAACCTTGAACAATTCAGTAGGTACAGGATTTTCAATTAACAAATAACGTTCACATCACATTTAGGTCAAACCATCCAGATTCTAATTAGAGAACAGATTCAAAATTAACCCTCAACATTACCATTACCCCGGTCCTCCACACAATCTTTTCCTCCTGGATTGTGAGTCGGTACTGACCAGCATCATCAGAGGCAAAATGACCCAGTGTGACATGTTGCACCTGCCCGTCTATCAGCTGCCAGTTGATCATGTCATAAGAAGCAGGAGGGTCACCATTGACATCAAAAAACACTTTGTCTCCAAACTCATTTATAAAATTTACCCCTTGAAGGTACTTTGTGACCTGTCGAGAGAAACATTTTTAGTGTTATTAATATATGAATGTGTTCATATGTATATTGTAGACAATTGAAATGTGCTCATTCTTACTTCTTTGGGATGAATTTGTGATATGTCTAAACACGGCTGCACTGGTTGTTCCCCCACTGCTTTGCAGAATATGAGTTGGTGGAGGGCATGTGAGATGGCATAAACAGCTTTGTAGACATTATAGGAAACTCGGAGCTGAGTCACATTAAAGAACACATCCTGAAAATTTACTGCTTCATCACCGCTGCATGTCTCCTTCATTGCGCCTGTGTGATCCTGAGGTCTGCAGCCTACCATTGTCTGCCAGAAATCCCTGACAAATGCTGCCCCTGGATCAGTGTCAGGGCTAATGTCTGCAAGGAAAGGCTTCAGCTTTGGAATAGCCATCTTCTGCACCACAAAACCGAGGGCTCCACCAAATGCTCGGTACATTTCAGGTGTGGAGGGCTGTGTTGCTGTTACCCAGGCCTCACTGGCGATCCACTGTATCCCTGTAATATTTTGCTTCACCACTTCCATCATCAAAGGGTGAAAATCTCCCTCAGGAACAAAAGCAAGAATGACTTTGACAGTTGACAGCTTGATCATTTCTACCACTTCCAAGATCTTCTTCATGGGATATGTACGTAAAATTGTGCCCACAAAGGCAATGCAGACCCCAAACTTCTTCACCTCCTTGGTAAAAGCTGCAATTCCATTTCGTCCATAGTCATTGTCAGACTGTATGGCACCGATCCACTGCCAACCAAAGCGTTTGACCAGTGCTGCCAAAGCTTTTGTCTGAAAGTAGTCACTGGGAATTGTCCTAAAAAAAGTTGGGTATTTAGCTTTGTCACTCAGGCAAGCACAAGTTGAGAAGTAACTCACCTACAGGGAGAAAAGAAAACCTAATTAGCAAAACACAAAATTGTGACAGGGCAACAATGAAGTTAAAATTACATTTATTTCTTACAATTGGAACTTGAAATGGGCCAAGAATTCCAGCCACTGCAGCAGACCGAGATGAGCCTGATGCTGCAATGAGTGCAGATATAGCAGGAGGACAAGGAGAAGTCAAGTCTATCTGCTGCGGTCGACTGGCCAGTGTGAGTCCAGCACGGAGCGTGGTTGTGGTAGAACCGCAGGAGTTGAGGATCCTGTAGCCAAGTGACGTGTTTGGAAGGATGGATGGATCTTTGTTGATTTCATCAACTGCAAATATCATCACTTGGGTCCATCGATAAGCTCTCAGGTCAAAACTAAGAAAAATGTTGCAAGTTCATACAGCCACAGCAGTAAATACAGTCATATGTGAAAAGTGTCTGAAATTGTTGCATATTCTTATTCCTATCTTAACGTTACATGCATGACCATGACCAAACTTACCGTGCACATTTAACTCCTGCTGGCTTGCTCTCAAATGTAGGAGTGCTGCTTATGTCTTTGTTGAAAATTGGGAAAATTCCTCCAATCATTATGTCTCCCTGTCTGAACAAACTGGGCATGTCAAACCTGCCGAGCACCTCACAACCACAAACTGTGTTCTGACAGAGAGCAAACACCGTCAAGGCAACGACAGAGTGCAGTTCTAGCATGTTTGCTGAGCACTTTTTTAAAGATGCAACAAGAGATTGGTTTTATAAGAACTGAGCAAGAAACAGGATGATGATGTGTTGTTTTAACTGGATATCCCACAGGACAAGGCGATCGAAAACTGATAGAGTTAACACTACATTGGAAAACGTACAGTGAACCTCTCTCCCACTGTCTCTTGCCCACCCCTTCGCTATCACTCTCTCTGTCCCCTTCCCTCTCACTCTCTCTGTCCCTGTCCCACACAAACACACACACACACACACTTTTTTAAAGATTCAAGAAAAGAGAGGTCTTACAACAGCTGAACAGCTGAGCCAGGTACAAGATGATTTGACGTCTTTACTGAATTTCACACAAGACAGGGCGATCGAAAACTGATAGGGTTAAGATTACATTGTCACATACAGTACATACAGTAAAGCACATGCTCTCTCTCTCTCAGCCTCTTACACCCAGCCACATTTGTGAAACCATTTTTAATGCATGACTTTTTTTATTCTATGTAACATAACCCAAACCTTTTACATAATCTCACTCATATTTTTTTTGACTACCTACACCCTAAAAACCATTCAAATAATAATAATAATAATAATAATAATAATAATAATAATAATCATAATAATAATAATCATAATAATAATAAAAGGTAACTGTCCTCATTGTTTTAAATGTCCTCGGTCTTTTGGTTAAAACGCATTTGTCCTCATTCGTCACTTTTTTGAGAAAAATAAAGCAACGTTCAAGACAATTCAGAAATACGGGAGAAACCCCATCCCGAATCGGTTCAAAACAGCACACCCCATTTCCTCGTCAAATACGGAGAAGGATCCAGCTGCAGACTCGGAGGAGGCCGTTTTAGGCAAAGGCTGTTTCAGGCAAGGCTACTTTGCGTTGGATGTGACGTCAGAAGGATTCGGTCCCAACCCAAAGTAAGTCACACGTGGAGTTTATATGTTTAAAATGCGCTGTAAATGTGAGATAACTTAACTGCAAAATGAACAAAAAGCCGTAAAGAGTTGTCTTATGTTAATGTTACGATAACAATAAAGATGGTGGTGTTCAGTCCGTTAACATCAATGTAAACTTTATGCTAGCTTGAATCCCTGCAAAACGAACCTGTTACTCTCACATTTTCTTGATGGTAAAACATAAACCGCCAAATAATGTTATTTTTAAGTTAAGTAGAAATATTTTAGCACGCCCAGTTGTTAAGTAATTAATTGATATTATAACTACGAAGATAGTGTGTGTGTGTGTGTGTGTGTGAATGAGATGCCTTTGTAACGCGCTTTGGGGTACCATGTGTGCAATGTTGTTTTCTCAGTAGCTCTATTTCTAATGTTCCCCCTCTTTGTTTCTACGTGGGGAAAAAAAGTACGGGGGAAAAAACATGTAACAGTGCATGATATCCTATTATTTTCGACTGCAGTTATTTAAAAAAATAAAAATAAAAAAAATAAAAATTGTTTTACTATTATGGCCATACTTAATTATGTGGCATGTGGTTGCAGATAATTTACTCAGATGTTGTATATCAAAATTATAAATGGTTATTGAATGATTTTTCAATTTAGTGTTCTGTTAGAGGGTATACCATTTACAGATGTGGGCGACACAATGCATCCATTGCCAGGCAATAGTGATTTGCAGGTTACCCTTTATGAAACACCTTAGTCTGTGCAAGGAAAAGCACCCTGCTGTGATGGTCACTGCTGCTGTTTCGAAGGTGCCTGCGTGTCTCCACGACCCACCGCTGTCTCATCTTTTGCTGCCCCACCCACCGCTGCCCAACCCTCAATTGCACCACCTTCTGCTGACCCATCCTCCACTTCACCACCCTCTGCTGACCCATTGTTACTGTCATTTGATAATTATTTGATGTTTGATTACTGAGTATTTCAACAGAATAAAATCTAACATTTTTTTTTTCAACTTAAGGGTGCCTCTTAACCTCTTGCTACATTATAGATCATGCGGCCATTTCGAAGAGAATTGCTCCTCCTAGACTCTCCGTACGAAAACCATCCATACGGGTTTGCCGATGGCGATTACAGAGCCCTGTTTAGGTTGACCGATAACACACACTGCATGCAGAGTTCACTTAAAGTTATGTTTTGGCTACGTTCCTATAGCCTGTACTTAAAGCGAAGTATTCTTCTGTCAATATATGTATGTTTTCCCCAAGAAATCTTGCACAGCAAATTGACCCTGGGACATAGACAGAGAAAACTGGTCTTGATATGGGGAACGCCACGCCAGATCAGAACCAACGACTGTGGGGTTTTTGCACTCATGGTTAGACGCCTTTAGAGAAAGAGAGTGAAAGAGAGAGAAATAAAGTGTAATTGCAAAAGGAGTTTTTGTGTTTTTTTTTTTAACAATACACTTCTTAAGAAATAGACATGGGTCATTTAATTTACCAAGTTATATATTTTGGCTGGGATGCAAATTTAAGTTTTATTTGATGTATTTATTTTTTTTTTTACTTTAGAACAGCTTCATAAAGCCTTATGCAGTATTCTAGTATAAAGTCTTGTGACATTGATTCATTTTTATGATATTCATTTGATTTATTAGAATGCATAGGAAGACAATTTATTATAATTATTTTATTATGTTATAAACCTTATGACATATGAATTTTGCCGTGTCTCAAAAATGTAAATATTTTAATAATATCTGGCCAAACATGATCTAATTCTTAGTTTACTTGTCGAACCTGTTACGCCAAATATAGATTGCCCGGTGTGTATTAATATTGACAATCTGAAACAACAGCAATTTGGCAGGTGGAAATCAAGTTGCTCCTGAGTTTCCGGTCTAAATACCGCTGCCTTTTCCGGGACCTTTATTTTGAAAGTCAGATTGCTCTAAATCTACCACTGCCACTTCCAGTCTAAGTCTACTGGGACCTTTATTTTGAAAATGAAGTTGCTCCTGAGTTTCCGGTCTAAATCTACCACTGCCACTTCCGGTCTAAGTCTACCAGGACCTTTATTTTGAAAATGAAGTTGATCCTGAGTTTCCGGTCTAAATCTACCACTGCCACTTCCGGTCTAAGTCTACCCCTGCCTAAAACGTCCTCCTCCGAAACTTTCACGAAATAATGTGATAGTTAATACGTAAAAGCAGGTAACTATATATATATATATATATATATATATGTATATATATATATATTTTTATTTATTTATTTATTTTTTTTAAATGTCATGAATTGGTTTATTATAAAATAGAATAAATACAAACAAAGAAATTACTCAAACTCATACTTAAATAAAGGAGTTACTTTATTATGTTTGCAGTCTTTCCCATGACATTTTTCTTGGTATTTTTCTCCGGCCTTATCAATATGATGTAACATTTGGGACAAAAAATACTCAGCAAAAGGCCAAATGCTGAGGACAAAATTGCAAATGTTTCGACAGCTACAGTGAACTTTCCAGGAGAGCTGACATAGGCTGGGATGAAGGTTATCCACACAGCGCAGAATATGAGCATGCTGAACGTAATACATTTGGCTTCGTTAAAGTTATCAGGCAACTTTCTTGCAAGAAAGGCCAGCACCAGACATAGTGTTGCAAGGATCCCAATGTAGCCCAGCACTGCGTAAAATGCCACATCTGAACCAGTGTTGCATTCTAAGACTATCTTCTGTTTGCTGTAGTTGAAGACCAAGTTTGGGAAAGGTGGCCTAAACTTCAGCCACAGCGAACATATTATTATCTGCATCAATGTGCACAAGAAAACTATGATTCTCTGTTGATGGGGACCGAACTTTCTGACTACTTTGTTACCAGGAAATCTGGCCTTGAAAGCTGTGACAACCACAACAGTTTTACTCAAGACACAGGAAATGCAAAGTGCAAATGTAATGCCAAAAGCTGTGTGACGCAGTATGCACGTCCACACTGTGGGTCTGCCAATGAAAGGCAGAGGGCAAAGGAAGCAGAAGAGAAGAGAGAAGAGCAGAAAACAGCTCAGCTCAGGGTTGCTGGCCTTTACAACAGGAGTTTCTCTGTATCGTTTGAAGGTGATTAGTGTTGCCAGAGACAGGGTGGCCCCCAGAAGGGACACCACTGTGATAGTTACTCCCATTGGCTCATAATAAGTCAAGAACTCAATTGTTTTTGGGATGCACTCATCCTTCCTCTCACTGGACCAGTATTCTTGTGAACACGGCGTGCAGTCTGCTGCACCTGCAAGACAAAAATGATTTTTTTGAAGAAGACAATGTTATAAGAGACAGTTATGTTTAACTTAATATTGCATCAAGAGAAACAGCTAGTTTGCTGGAGAATTCAGGCTTTACACACCTGTTGAGTTGGCTATAGTTCCATCACCACATGCAATACAGTCAAAACAGCAGGAGGGTTTTCCTTTTATTTGAGCTTTCCTTGTTCCGACAGGACAAACGTCAGAGCACACAGATGTGGGAACCTGAAGGGAAACCTTGAACAATTCAGTAGGTCCAGCATTTTCAATTCACAAATCACGTTCACAACACATGTCGGTGAAATTGTCCAGATTCTAATTAGAGAACAAATTCAAAATGAACCCTCAACATTACCATTTCCCCGGTCCTCCACACAATCTTTTCCTCCTGGATTGTGAGTCGGTACTGACCAGCATCATCAGAGGCAAAATGACCCAGTGTGACATGTTGCACCTGCCCGTCTATCAGCTGCCAGTTGATCATGTCATAAGAAGCAGGAGGGTCACCATTGACATCAAAAAACACTTTGTCTCCAAACTCATTTATAAAATTTACCCCTTGAAGGTACTTTGTGACCTGTCGAAAGAAACATTTTTGGTATTATTAATATATGAATGTGTTCATATGTATATTGTAGACAATTGAAATGTGCTCATTCTTACTTCTTTGGGATGAATTTGTGATATGTCTAAACACGGCTGCACTGGTTGTTCTCCCACCACTTTGCAGAATATGAGTTGGTGGAGGGCATGTGCGATGGCATAAACAGCTTTGTAGACATTATAGGAAACTCGGAGCTGAGTCACATTAAAGAACACATCCTGAAAATTCACTGCTTCATCACCGCTGCATGTCTCCTTCATTGCGCCTGTGTGATCCTGAGGTCTGCAGCCTACCATTGTCTGCCAGAAATCCCTGACAAATGCTGCCCCTGGATCAGTGTCAGGGCTAATGTCTGCAAGGAAAGGCTTCAGCTTTGGAATAGCCATCTTCTGCACCACAAAACCGAGGGCTCCACCAAATGCTCGGTACATTTCAGGTGTGGAGGGTCGTGTTGCTGTTATCCAGGCCTCACTGGCGATCCACTGTATCCCTGTAATATTTTGCTTCACCACTTCCATCATCAAAGGGTGAAAATCTCCCTCAGGAACAAAAGCAAGAATGACTTTGACAGTTGACAGCTTGATCATTTCTACCACTTCCAAGATCTTCTTCATGGGATATGTACGTAAAATTGTGCCTACAAAGGCAATGCAGACCCCAAACTTTTTCACCTCCTTGGTAAAAGCTGCAATTCCATTTCGTCCATAGTCATTGTCAGACTGTATGGCACCGATCCACTGCCAACCAAAGTGTTTGACCAGTGCTGCTAAAGCTTTTGTTTGAAAGTAGTCACTTGGAATTGTCCTAAAAAAGGTTGGGTATTTAGCTTTGTCACTCAGGCAAGCACAAGTTGAGAAGTAACTTACCTACAGAAAAGAACACCAAAATTAGTAAAATAAAACCTAACTATCACAGAGTAATAATGTATTAAACTCTAACGTGTATCTTACAATGGGAACTTGAAGTGTTCCAAACAGTCCAGCTACAACTAAAGACTGAGTGGAGCCTGATTCTGCAATGAGGGCAGATATAGCAGGAGGACAAGGCGAAGTCAAGCCTATCTGCTGCGGTCGAGTGGCCACCGTGAGTGCAGCACGGAGCGTGGTTGTCGGAGAAGCACAGGAGCTGAGGATCCTGTAGCCAAGTGATGTGTTTGGCAGGATGGATGGATCTTTGTTGATTTCATCAATTGCAAATATCATCACTTGGGTCCATCGATAAGCTCGCAGGTCAAAACTAAAAACAAAACCAAAAGGAACTTTGAATGACATAATTAAATTAAAAAATATTAATCATTCAATACTGATATACTTGTAATACAAATATACATTGTACATATTAAGATTCTCAACATTTGAGAAAAATATTTTGTAGTAGTCAGAACTTACCTTGTGCATTCAACACCTTGTGGCTCGCTCTCAAATGTACAAGTGCTGCTTATATCTTTGTTGAAAACTGGAAAAATTCCTCCGATCATGATGTCTCCCTGTCTGAACAAACTGGGCATGTCAAACCTGCCAAGCACCTCACAACCAGAAACTAGGTTCGGACAGAGAGCAACCACAGTTAAGACAACGACAGTGTGCAGCTCTGGCATGTTTGCTGAGCGCTTTCTTAAAGGTGCAAGAAGAGAGAGGTCTTATAGCAGCTGAGCCAGATACAAGACTGGATTACCCACAGGGCATGGCGATGTGAAATGTTTAGCACTACATTGGTTCACACAATCACTTGAATCATTGGCTTATTTGTCACACTGTACTTAGGTTGACCTTACATTCTAAAGTATTTACTGTCAGAATTTGCATCAAGCTGTTACACAACAATCCCAAGTACGAAACGGATGCAAGAGGGGAGGTTCTTTGTAGAGCCACACTTTTCATAGACACAGCTGTCACATCAAGTTGTGATTTGAAGTTTTCACCCTCTTTTAGGCACTTTTCAGTTCCAGGTGGATATGTCCTCTGTGGAGACGGCGCCCTTCATTCATCTGGTTCAACTATTTTAGTGACACAATGAATATATTCCAAATGATTTTGTTAACTACAGTGTGACTTGGGATAATTATGAAGAAATTTAGAACTTATGTTTATTTTTCATCTTGGACTGCAGTGAAGCATCCTGAATAATTATCCAAAAAATGCCATCTCTTCTAAGTGTCCAAAGTGCAACCAATTTTAGCATTCAGTTTACAGCCTCCAACAAGATGTGTTCCAGCAGTAGTTTTTGGTGTTTTGATTTTTGTTCAAAATTCAAGCTAAACTTCAATAATACACACATCAAATAATATGAATGATTCTGTCCATGTGAGTGAAATTTAATATGCTATTTCATTGGATGAACATAAACACAAATGGGGCATGTCGTTCAAAGCCTACTTAATTGGTATTAATTGAAAGATAAACTAATAAGTGCCAACATCGCAGTACTTCTCCATAGCAAAATTTGTTAAACTGGTCTACTACACATCCACATCTGCATCTGATCACATTTTAAAGAGTACTCAAAAACATATACTTGAATGCAATTCAGTGGTTCACATCAAAATGAAACAAAGAGAAAAGAAAGAAGGAAGAAAGGAAGGACAGAAAGGGAAACATTGCAAAGAAACCTAGTTTTATTTTTTTGTTGAAGTTTACAATGCATTTTTTAAACCACAATTATCATCTACTTGTCAAACCAATGTTTTAGACTCTTACACCAAATGTTTTACCTCTAAAAAGTGGGGTTATAAACAAACCAAATGAACACCACAGTCATAGTGAGCATTCCAAATCGATGATGTGTGGTGCAGCACAATTTCATCTCAGTGTGTGAAGTCCTGAATACAATCAGCATCTGTGCGGTCTTTCCCAGAGTACAAGAAAGGAAAATGGCGATCGAGATTCTGACCACAATCTCCTGCCAGTTGGAGTGCTGCTGGACACTGAATGATGGGGTGAAACAGTTCCACGTCAGAGTGAACAGTGCCACTGTCGTGGGCCTGCTGCCATGATGAGGCCTGACTCTTACTGGTGCTATTTTAACTCTTGTGTAGATACCAAGAAGTAGCACAGCTGCCGCAAAACATGCATCCGACCACGTGCTGATGGCTGAAGGGTGCTTGCGTTCGATTCCATCTGTGTGAACTACTGAAGAAACACCACCTGTGGGAATAAAAGTTCAGGTCAAATCAGGTCTTTTTCAGTTTTACTGTCGTAATTGTAAATTTGTTATTAGCATTACCTGGAAAATGTGTTTCTTTTTGGCAGAGAGGCTCACAAAGCTTTGGATTCTATTAAAAACATAGTGAGGTTAGTGGAGGCCGATATAAAGGTCACATTGTTTGGATAATATACAGAACTAAGCTCTCACTCAGCTGTATGTTTGTTTTATAACGATGACTTAATTTGGGAATTACACAGATTCTAACAATATGTTCTATGAGGGTTTTGAATGGATATCTGAAGTTTTATTGACATATCATAGTAATGGCAAAATATACATTTAGAGAGAACTGTGTGCATTGTAAATACTTGCAAAACACCTCATTTTATTTATTTCAGCACTGAAATAATACAAGCAAATTAGCAAAAAAAAAATTGCATAGAATGCAAACCTGTGAAGAGCAGATGCTAAAAGTCGCCTCCGTCGGAATTACAAAGGTTGTTAATATCACTTGGTTATTTGACAAAAAAAAGATACAGGATTCAGGAGGTCCAGATCGAGGTCCTCCATACAAATATCTCTGCAGGATGTGGAACCCATGACGGCATGGGTCATTCACAAAAATATAATCCACAGTCTGACACTGTTCCACGTTATTGAGGGTACTGTCTTTGCTATTTAAGCCATAGGACTCGGATCTTATTAGAACGGATGATGTACAGATGGTTCTTTGGTTTGAATCTGTTCCTGTCTTCATCTGCATGAAGAAAGAACCACAAACATGAGTTTGTAAAAAAACAAAAACAAAAACAAAACAGTAATACAGCACGTAAATACATCTGCTGCTCACCTCAGTTGCTAGAAATGATCTGGTCCACAGCAGGCATTTCCCCAATAGCCACTTGCCATCATCTCCACACGAGGACTCTTTGAGTCTTTGCAACCAATTCACACAGCTGTCAACCAGAATACAGTTCAGACTCATGGCTTTGTAGTGGCTTATCACTCCGTCTCTTCTAAACATTTGCTCCAGAGAAGCAACTTGGTTTGCTGACCTAAAACAGACAAAATTGACAATTCAGGAAAATGTAGCCTCATAAATATGGTGCAATGGATAGCCAATAGATAAATTCATTCATTCATTCATTAATAACCAAAGTTAGAGAATGTCCATTTACAATTGTGCATGTACAATTGTGATTGTTCATAAAAAACAAATAATCATTTCTCAACGTCAAGTGTTAGGCTGGTCCTAAAATGTGGACATCAACCAAATAATGAGCTGGTCCTGAAAAACAAGCAGTTCATGAAAATAGCATAAAACTTCAGCAGTGAAGATAAAAATTTAAGTTTGTAATTAACCACCACTTTTACTCACCCCTTCCACGTCAGATTGGCTTTGCGGACAGCAGCCTTTTCATGGTGTGCGAGCTGTGTGAATGCATTTTGGCTCCGTTTCCCTTCAGTGTGCCCACACAAATCAAAGTCAGAACACTGATGACAGACTCTGAACCATGCGTTGGATGACACCATCCAAGTAAACAGTATGAAAAAGGCAAAAGCGGCTGTTGTCATCTCAGAGCCTTGCCTCTGGCACAGTTTGGACTCTTTAATGGAATTTATAGTCTCCTGCTGAGTTGGTGCTTAGTTGGAGGTGGGTGATCCTCAGAGGTGCGTGCATTTGTTTTTCTCATTTTGTCTTGAAGGATGTCAAGCATGAAGACAAGAATCTGACAGGAATACTCACGGGTCTAGCCAATCAGCCTTATTGGCCTCCATCCATTTTATTGAAACCCATGAAGTAGTTACAGATTTTTATTTCTTCAACCTAATGCTTACATGGTGTATGACTGACAAATGTGCATGCTTTGCAAATTAACATATTCCAACTTTTATGTTTACGCAATTGTTGTGAGCGGTTAGATAAGACGGGATATTGTTGAGAGACTATTCATCAAACTGTGCACCATGTCTCAATTAGTCAGGTTCATGTTCACTTCACAGACTGTTTGATTGAAGCTTGCAGGCAACCCAGTTTGCAAAGGCATAATATCCTGGCTGACATGGACACGGCCTTAAGAAATTGCCAAAGGAGCGCTTGTTTTCATTTGCGAAGTTGGTGAAATCGCCTTTGTTTTGTTGTTCTCCGGGCTGGTATCAAGGAATGCCTGTGGAACGGACATTACGTCAGCAACGTATGTAAAGGAAGCATCTGGCACAATATGCGCAAGGAAGAAGGGTTGTGGGGGGGTGGCAACCTTGAAGTTGTACTATGGCACAAGAATATATCAAATAAAAACAACAACTGTCCCTTCCAATAAGCTGGGGACTGGCGCAGTGTGCACCCTGCCTTCGCCCTATGAGAGCAGGAATAGGCTTCAGCAAACCACCCATGACCCTGAGTGCAGGGGAAGTGAGTCATACCAAAGACTGTAAAAATGGTATCCTTGGCCTCCCTGCTTGGCAGTATTCAGGGTTGGAATTGGGGGTTTAGATCACCTAATGATTGCCGGGCGCACCAGTGCTGCCTCCCACCGCTCCTTCAGAGGATGGGTCAAATGCAGAGGACAAATTTCACATCCATCGGGATGTGACAATCACTGGGACTTTAACTTTAACTTAACTTCATTTGTAGAGTGGCAACCTAACTGTCAATGTTCCAGAAAAATTAATCTACTCAGATTTTTATGCAAGGGTTAAATCAAAAGAAGATGTGTGTGTGATATGATATGTATATGTGATTAACCACCAATGCATTTTTTCAAATGCTTTTATATATTCAAACAGACACACATTTGTCCAAAAGGCTTATTGGCTATAAATTGACTTGTGTTTTTTTTCACCACTGCAGGAGATTTTATTTGATCAAATCATAAAACAACAAGCTCCGGACACATTTTGTGCTTTTTCCTGTTCAAAAATTATATAAAACAAAACAAATAGTTTAAACTCTGTATTTAAGCTATGTGTAGGACAGTGATGTACTGTGGTTCATTTCAGAATTAAAACTGTGATGCTATGTTGACTACTGTGCAGGCAAGTATGTCATCAGAAACCAATTATGTTGATACATCATTTACTGGGGTTGTTGTGATCACTGTGGAGTGAAAAAGGTGCCAAGTGTTAATTAAAATGACAGGAGTGGAAGAGACAATGCGACCAAAACACACCCGCAAATTAATGGGAAATGTAACATTTGCAAGTTGTGACAAAGTGCCTAATTGATATGGGCCCCTGAAGCAACACACTGCTTGTTGTTCATGTTGCTGTCTGCAAGGATGAAGCAATCCATATCTTGTGTCAGCATCTCCCACAAGATTTGGGCCACTAGGTAATTGAGTCCTGCTCACACCCGGTAGGGGACCTAATTATCTCACCCTGTTTTTCTTCTCTTTTATTTTTCACTCTGCACGTGTAACTTTTTATTTACTTTTGTATCATTAGTTTTTAACTTTGACTACTAATTTGTTTTTCTTGATAGTACCTAGTTACTGAAGCCATCATGGCTTATTCAAGCCTTTTCTAAATGAATAAAGCTGAAGTTAATAAGTTAGTTATTTCCTCAGCTCAAACTCCTCGACTAATCTTTAGTTTTCTTTTTTATTTGTATAAGTATATAATTGTTATTAATTGTAATTTGGTTTAGTGATTTCATAGGTGGGAAATATCTTTATCAATGTTATCCAACCTAAGTATGTATATATGTGTGTGTGTGTGTGTGTGTGTGAGAGAGAGAGAGAGAGAGAGAGAGAGAGAGTTGGGGGTGTGCGTATGTATATAATACAGTGTTTGGAAAAAGCAAGAACACTTAATTGTGTTTTTATCACCTTTTCAAAAAAACACAATAACTACATTTAATCATTTCATCTTTACTTGAAAATAACATAAACAGAAACAATGACACACATAAGAGTCACAAAAAGAAGGATCTTGACAATAAATACAAAAGAAAATTGCTAATTTGGAGCTTGATGACATGCTAGTGATGAATCTCAGAATTTGAAGTCTTCCCCATTATATGTTTCTTTGTGTTATTTTCAGGCTTAAACAAAATGATAAAACATTTTGGCAGAAAAATGCAGAAAAGCAGACCATAACTTGAAGCCAGAATGGCAAATATTTCCACAGCCACTGTGAACTTCCCCGGAGAGCTGACGTAGGCTGGGATGAATGCGATCCAGACTGCACAGAACACCAACATGCTAAAGGTGATTAGTTTAGCCTCATTGAAATTATCGGGTAGCTTCCGTGCTAAAAATGCTAGAATGAAACATAACAAGGCCAAGAGTCCTATGTAGGCAAGTACAGCCCAAAAGCCAACAGCGGAGCCCACAGCGCACTCCAAGATGATTCTGTCTGTATAGAGCAACAGATTTCTGGAAGGAAAAGGAGGGTGGATGCTCAGCCAAAGCACACAGATTAGGACCTGGATGAGGGTGAGAGCCACAACACAAGCTCTCTGCTGTGCAGGGCCGAACCATTTCATCACATTACTGCCTGGAAGTGTCGCCCTGAAGGCCATCAACACCACTATGGTTTTCCCTAGAACGCACGAGATGCAGAGTACGAAGGTGATGCCAAATGCCGTGTGACGCAGCATGCAGGACCACTCGGAGGGCCGGCCGACGAAGGTCACAGAACACAGGAAGCACAGAGTGAGGGAGAAGAGCAGCAGGAAGCTCAGCTCAGAGTTGTTGGCTCGGACAAGTGGCGTTTCTTTGTGGCAGTAGAAGATGAGCACTGTGATCAGGGTTAGAAAAACTCCTAGCAGAGAAAATACAACTAGTAGTGCTCCCAGAAGTTCACTGTAGGCCAGAAATTCTATTGCTTTGGGGATGCAGGCATCTCTCCGCTCATTGGACCAGAACAACAGTGGGCATTTCAGACAGTGTATGGAATCTGTAAAACAAACATGAGATGAGATTTCCTTAAAACATATTTCCATTAGGTAATATACATTTTCGTACATTTAAAATACCGTGAACATTTTTTGGACTCCCCACACATTTATTTATGTCCCGTCACCCACAATGTGTACGCTCTCTTCTGCACATGCACTGTTCCATCAAAGTCAAAACTGTACTTGCATGAAGAGGTGAAGTACAATAGTTTAGTGTTTTGTTTTGTTTGTTTTTTTCTTGGAAATAATAATAATAAAAAAAAGTTTGTATTTTGATTTACTTGTTAAATTACTGATCTCGCCTGCCGGACATGGTATGCAGTCATAGCAGCAGACTGGCCTTCCTTTCTGGAGGACCTTATGAGTTCCTGGCGGACAGGCAGCACTGCACACAGACACAGGAACCTAAAACAGTGAAATACAACCAATACAGACACAATATTCATGGAATGAATATCAATTTTGATATGTATATTAAAGTGTACTTAAACTCAGTTTCCCCCCACTCCCGCCTACCTGAGTTTGGCCACTTCCCCATGAGACTGGGATGCTATTCATGATGAACTGGTGACTCTCTGGAAGGGAAGCGTCATAAATCCCCACTGTTGCTCCTTCCATGGTTTCCTTGTTTCTTATTTGTAGGTTAACAAGCTCATATCTTGCTGGCGAGTCGCCATTGTCGTCAAAGTAAACCCTCTCGCCTGTGTTAGTTGTGAACTCCACGGTGCTGAGATAGTGCAAGACCTGGAGGAGGAGTGATGAGTGAATTTAAATTCACTGAACTACGATAATTAACATCCGTTTTTTGTTTACTTGTGACACACCAAATTGGCTACTGACCTGCCAGGGCTGAATGTGCCTGATATCAGCACAGCTCCCATTTGGAAAGGGCCCTTTACCCTCCTTGCATTTGGTCAGATTATCAAGTGCGTGAGCAATGCCGTAGACGGACTTGTACACGTTGTTGGTGAATCTCAGCTCGGACACGTCCGTGAACGGTGACGTAACGTTCATTAGGCTCTCGGAGCCGCTGCATGGCTTCCGTTGCGCGTTCACCGTCTCGTTCAGGCTGCAGTCAAACGTCTCTTCCCAGAAATCCCTGACAAATTGACTCTCTGGGAATTGCGAGGGATGGAGCTGCGTCAGGTGCTCCTTCAGCCCGGGGATTTGAGCCTTGCTGACAGTGAAGCCAAGTGATCCCAGCAGGATGCTGTGACCCTCGCTGTCACTCAGGGAGTGATCGGTGATCCAGGCCTCGCTGCCGACCCACTGCAGCCCCGTGACGTTGTGTTTGTGCAGCTGTTGAGCCAGCAGCTTGATCTCTCTGTGGGACATGAACGCCACAATCACCCTGGAGGTGGCTTGTTTTATGATGCCGACTATCCTCTGAAGCCTGTCAGGCGGATCCGATGAGGAAAAGGCTTCGTAAAACTCGGTGCACACTCCGTAATCTTGCGCCGATTGCATGAATGCAGCAATGCCATTGAGGCCATATTCATTATCCACAGCGACAGCCCCAATCCAGGTCCAACCAAAGTACTTGACAAGCTTTGCCAGTGCTCTGCTCTGATAGTAGTCGCTGGGAATAGTTCGGAAAAAGGTGGGATACTCTTTCCGATTGCTCAGACAGGCACAGCTGGCGAAGTGGCTGATCTGCCGTGACACACAAACAACTGTTTTTGTCACAATCAAACTGCAAGTGCGACAAATATTAATTTCGGTTTTACTACACAACTAACATTTCTCATTTCATTTGTACAGTGCATTTCAAAACAGTGTTAGTCAAGCTGAACAACAGAGGTCAGTCCTTTGTTTGACTTACCACAGGTATCTGAAACCTCCCAACAACTCTTGCAAAAGCAATTGTCGGTCTTGATCCTGAGTGACCCAGGATAGCCTGCACTGTGTCTGTTTTGGTGCAGTTCTCGTCACCAACTTCTTTCTCCAGCCCACTCGCGAGCGCCAGCGCTGCTCGCAGTATGTCCATAGATCCACAGTTGTCAAAAATCTTGTAGCCCAGCCTAAAATTTGGAAGCATCCGGGGATTCTTGTTGATCTCATTCACAGCAAATATCACAGCTTGAGCGAACTTGAATTCTCTGAAATTGAAGCTGCAGGTATTAGACAAAGTCACACATTAATGTTTAAAACGGAGAACAAAAAACACAAACAAGACGCGCAAAATGTGTAAATGAACACTTTCGTACTTCTTGCATTTTCGTTTTTCTGGCATTCTCTGAAACGTGTTAATGATGTAATCCTGCCTAGTACGGAATGAAAAAATGCCTCCGATCACAAGGTCACCGTCTTGGGCTAGCTCAGCCGGTTGCGCTAAGCCTTGCAGTCTGCACAGAGTCAACCCCCTCCCAACTAAGAGAACCAGGAGGAGCAGCCAAAGCAGTGGCATCGCGCTGCTTTGCCCTCCAGGCCAGGCGGACTGGCTTTGTGGCTGCTTGCAGGGATTTATACAGATTCAACAACAAGGGATAAGTTGTCAAGGGCGAACAACAGCCTCAAGAGACCAAATGAAACTAAACAAGTTCAGCCACAGCTGATTTTCTTTATTATTTGATTTAAATGTAATTTAATGTGTTATACATTAATCTTTAGGAATAGTTGGGGAGGGGAAAAAAATAAAACTTTTCTCAAGTCACGGTGATTTTGCTGCCCTACCTATCATGTTCTTTTTTGTGTTTCTCTCTGGTTTTAGTAAGATGATGTGGCATTTTGGGATAAAAATACAAATGAGAAGTCCAAAACTGGATGAGAGAATGGCAAATATCTCCACAGCGACACTAAACTTCCCCGGAGAGCTGACATAAGCTGGGATGAAGGTGATCCAGACTGCACAGAAGATCAGCATGCTGAAGGTGATGAACTTGGCCTCGTTGAAGTTATCGGGCAGTTTCCGAGCCAGAAAAGCCAGAACAAAACACAAGATGGCCAGAAGCCCCACGTACCCAATGACAGCCCAGAACCCTAAAGCTGAGCCCAGAGCGCACTCCAAAATTATTTTGTCCTTAAATTCATTAAGATTCCTGAAGGGAAATGGAGGAGAGGTGGCCAACCAGAGGACACATATTACAACCTGTACGAGAGTGAAACCCAGTACACTGAGTCTCTGCTGTGCAGGACCAAACCATTTCATGACATTACTGCCAGGAAGTGTTGCCCTGAAGGCCATCAGCACAACTATTGTTTTTCCCAGAACACAAGAGATGCAGAGGACGAAGGTGATGCCGAACGCTGTGTGTCGCAGCATGCAGGACCACTGGGACGGAGCTCCAATGAAGGTCAGCGAACACAAGAAACACAAAGTGAGGGAGAAGAGAAGCAGGAAGCTCAGCTCAGAGTTGTTGGCTCTGACGATAGGAGTTTTCCTGTATCTGTAGAAAACGAAAGCCACGCCAGCGGTCAAACATGTTCCACAGAGTGACGCTGTGGTGAGGAGCGCTCCCATTATCTCCGCGTACGACAGGAACTCGGCCTCCTTCTTCACGCAAACATCTCTCCTCTCATTTGGCCAGAATTCAGGGTCACACCTCACACAGGTGATGGAATCTTTGAAAAGTAACATGAGAGCAGAGCTGGTGTGATTTGAACAAATTGTAATCTAATGGGTTTAAGAACGTTTTCCTCAGAACTACAGTGCCTTCTTATGAAAAGTATGAATCACTTAGGCTTATAATTATGTTGCCACATTTAAATAAGTGTCAAATATGTGGCAACAATGTAGCCAAGGTAGTTGTTTAGATCATTTTATTTGAGAATGTATTTTTGACTTTTGGCATATGAAAAGGCTCTATTTTATTTGAAAATCTCAAGGTGACATGTCTGACTTTTGACTTTATATATCAGACCTTAAAATGAACTCTTACACTTACAAAAAACTGCTTATTTTGTCTTTTATTTTAAAACCTCAAACTAATATGCCAATTGTCTGTTGTATAATGCTGTATATTTATATATAAATTCCTTTAGAAATGTATGATGGTATAATTGCTTCCTTTGAATTTTCAAAGACTATGTAAGGTGTTTTGGCAAGTACTCAACCTGTGATGTTGCTGATTTCTCCTTCTGAACATCTTATACAGTCATAGCAGCAGATGGGGTTTCCTTTCTGCAGAACTTTGTGAGTTCCAGGGAGACATTTCGCACTGCAAACTGACACAGGCACCTGCATCAACAAATTCACCAACCTGAAATTAACATTTACTTAAAGATTGACTCCAAACATTGAAATGCAAAATTTTAAGTAGTCACTGCTGACCTGTAGCGAATTGTTTGCCCAAATTAAAGACTTATTGTGAAGAGTCAGCTGTCTATCAGAAGGTAGAGACGCATCATACAGACCAACTGTGACAAAGTCAACAGCACCATTTCCTTTTGGCTGCCAGTTTATAATTTCATACTTTGCAGCTGGGTCTCCTTTTTCATTGAAGTAAACCTCATTCCCATCTTTTGTTTTGAACTTGACCTGCCATATGTGCTGTAAGATCTGAGTGAACAGTAAATTAAGCAGCAAATTACAATTTGAAATTAACAATGTATAAAAATCCAGTATATCATGTTGTCTATCTCAAACCTCTACAAGATCCACAATTCAAAATCAAAGCATTGTATTTTAAAGGTCATTTTAGAGGAAGTAATATAATCAACCATTTGACTGATTGTCCAATGTGTAATAATCCAAATGATCTTATGTGCTCTTTGATAGAGGCCGTTCTTTGTCAATACAAGATGACTACATAATCACTTTGTAACTCATGACACCTCCACCACAGTGATGATTTAACTCACTTTATTTGGATCCAGGTGGACGGTTTTGTCACATGTTTCATCACAGCTGAGGATTCTATGAAGTGCATGGGCCACTGCATACACCCCCTTATACACATTGTTGAAGATCGGCATGAGCGACAGATCAGTGAAGCTGTTTTGCACTCCAGTCAAGCTTTCGTCTCCAGTACATTCCCTCTGATTGCCATCAGATGATTCTACGTGCCTGAACCTACAGTGGAACAAGGTCTCCCAAAACTCAACTGACAGCTCATTTTGAGTCGATAGAAGCTTCTTCACATCCAGTATAAACTCTCTCATGCCACGGACATGTACTTTGGGGATTGACAGCCCTATAGCACCATCCAGAATGTGACGTCTGTCCATCTCTGCAATTTGAGAGTCAAAGATCCATCCCTCCGTACCGACCCACTGGTACCCAGTCATGTTGTGTCGAGACAACTCATGTATCAGCACATCCATGTCCATGTGGGAGAGGAAAGTCACAATCACCTTTGAAGTTGAGAACTTGATGGTGTCAATGACTTTCTGTATTTTTCCAGGTGAATTTGTTCTGAAGAATGGTATGGAGAACTCCAGGCAAATGCCCAGCTGTTGGGCTGCCTCGGTGAATGTTGCCATGCCATTATTGCCATAATCATCATTTGTTCTGATAGCTCCAACCCAGCTCCAACCAAAGTGCTTGACCAGCTGTGCCAGAGCTCGGCTCTGGTAGTAGTCGCTGGGGATTGTTCTCAGAAACGATGGGTACTTGGTTTTGTCACTGAGACAGGCACAAGTGGCAAAGTGGCTGATCTGAGAGGAAAAGAATAGTGTTCCACAATAGCAATGTGAAATACCAAGTCTTGGACAAAACACAGTGTTATACAGAATAGTAGTCTGCATATATTTGAAAATAAATGTTCCTTTTACCCACCAGTGGGATATGAAATGGTCCAATGACAGTCGCTATGGCCATGCAGGGAGAGGATGATGTCTCTCCCATTATAGCCTGCACTTGTGCTGGTTTGCTACACGGTTTTTGAGAGGCTGAAAATTTCGCCTCGTTACCATTAGCCAAGGCCAGCGCTACCTTCACACCCTGTGCAATGGAACCGCAGGAATCATAGATCTTATAACCCAGAGAGACTCCGGGCAGGATGTCCGTGCTGTTATTAATTTCCTCTATAGCAAAGAGCATCGCCTGGGTGTACTGGAAGCCCCTGAAATTCAAACTTCCATGCAGACAGACACATTTAGTTGTTGGCACTCAAGCCAGTCAAATAAAGGCAATAGCACAGTAAAACAATATGTGCAAAAAAGTACAACATTGAAAATGCAAAAAAAAAAAAAAAAAAATGACATATATACAGTTGTGTTATGATATTATTTGGTACCACTTGAGGATATCTGCAAACTCAGAAATCACAGTTTTTCATTTTTTGTTTTTTCCAATAGTTCACCTGGTGCACTGGAGTGGCAGCGGCTTGTGTATAAAGGTATCGTGCCTTTCAATCCAGCTGCTGTGAAAAGAAAAGATTCCCCCCAACATGATGTCCCCGTCCTCTGATAGCTGAGGGCTCCCTGGATCCCCTCTCTGCAAACATACCGTGTCCTCGGCCTGTGAGAGAGAAGCCA
This sequence comes from Nelusetta ayraudi, assembly GCF_046127955.1. Classification (NCBI taxonomy): domain Eukaryota; kingdom Metazoa; phylum Chordata; class Actinopteri; order Tetraodontiformes; family Monacanthidae; genus Nelusetta; species Nelusetta ayraudi. The sequence goes on along the minus strand of NW_027466098.1, from coordinate 10,682,625 downwards.
CCAAAAACAGCTGCAAGAGTGCCCAGCCCTGTTCCGGCCACCTTTGTGTATGAGTCATACTGTCTGACAGCTAAATTGCTGACTAGCATTGCATGCACTCTCTTACTCCAAGCCTGCGCTCGTATTTATACACTTTGCAGCACTGCATAAAAAAATTGTTATGTTTAATCTCTGTAGACCATTGAAGGTGTGAAAGAATGTTTAAAGCAAAAAAAAAAAGGACAATTTCCACTCATTGTGGCTGCCAACCACATCCCACAGAGATTTGACACAACACTAGTAAATTACACATGCTTACATTATATGACAAAAGTGAATTAAAGACCACTTGTGGTGTGATATTTTAAAATAAAAATACATTCTTTTTAATACAAAGGGCGGAGGAGCTCATTTAGGAGCCAACGGCCATCCACACCTGGAGAGGAGATGGGTACCACCAGGTTACCACCCACTGAAACACAATGATGACTACTGAACTTTTTAATACACGTTTATTTCAATGTGATTTAGCTTTATTTATTAGTTGTTGTTTTTGTTTGTTTTTAAATGTATGTTCATGTCGACATCAAAAGCTGAGAGTTGTTTTGTTTTTTTTCATTCTTGCATGCCCATTATCACTCTGCATCCAATATCATCGTTTCATCCATCCATCCATCCAACCATCCATCTTCGACCGCTTCAGCCGGAGTTGGGTCGCGGCGGCAACAGTCTCAGAAGAGATGACCAGACTTCCCTGGCCCCAGCCACCTGCTCCAGCTCACCAGGAAAAACCCCAAGGCGTTCCCAGGCCAGCCGAGAGATGCAGTCCCTCCAGCGTGTCCTGGGTCTTCCTTGCCAGAGTCAGCGCTGCTCGCAGTATGTCCATAGATCCACAGTTGTCAAAAATCTTGTTGCCCAAACTAAAATTTGGATGCATCTGGGGATTCTTGTTGATCTCATTCACAGCAAATATTACAGCTTGATTTAAATGTAATTTCATATGTTTCACATTAATCTTTAGGAATAGTTGGGGAGAGGAAAAAAATAAAACTTTTCTTAAGTCACGGTGATTTTGCTGCCCTACCTATCATGTTCTTTTTTGTGTTTCTCTCTGGTTTTAGTAAGATGATGTGGCATTTTGGGATAAAAATACAAATGAGAAGTCCAAAACTGGATGAGAGAATGGCAAATATCTCCACAGCGACACTAAACTTCCCCGGAGAGCTGACATAAGCTGGGATGAAGGTGATCCAGACTGCACAGAAGATCAGCATGCTGAAGGTGATGAACTTGGCCTCGTTGAAGTTATCGGGCAGTTTCCGAGCCAGAAAAGCCAGAACAAAACACAAGATGGCCAGAAGCCCCACGTACCCAATGACAGCCCAGAACCCTAAAGCTGAGCCCAGAGCGCACTCCAAAATTATTTTGTCCTTAAATTCCTTAAGATTCCTGAAGGGAAATGGAGGAGAGGTGGCCAACCAGAGGACACATATTACAACCTGTACGAGAGTGAAACCCAGTACACTGAGTCTCTGCTGTGCAGGACCAAACCATTTCATGACATTACTGCCAGGAAGTGTTGCTCTGAAGGCCATGAGCACAACTATTGTTTTTCCCAGAACACAAGAGATGCAGAGGACGAAGGTGATGCCGAACGCTGTGTGTCGCAGCATGCAGGACCACTGGGACGGAGCTCCAATGAAGGTCAGCGAACACAAGAAACACAAAGTGAGGGAGAAGAGAAGCAGGAAGCTCAGCTCAGAGTTGTTGGCTCTGACGATAGGAGTTTTCCTGTATCTGTAGAAAACGAAAGCCACGCCAGCGGTCAAACATGTTCCACAGAGTGACGCTGTGGTGAGGAGCGCTCCCATTATCTCCTTGTATGACAGGAACTCGGCCTCCTTCTTTACGCAAACATCTCTCCTCTCATTTGGCCAGAATTCAGGGTCACACCTCACACAGGTGATGGAATCTTTGAAAAGTAACATGAGAGCAGAGCTGGTGTGATTTGAACAAATTGTAATCTCATGGGTTTAAGAACGATTTCCTCAGAACTACAGTGCCTTCTTATGAAAAGTATGAATCATTTAGGCTTATAATTATGTTGCCACATTTAAATAAGTGTCAAATATGTGGCAACAATGTAGCCAAGGTAGTTGTTTAGATCATTTTATTTGAGAATGTATTTTTGACTTTTGGCATATGAAAAGGCTCTATTTTATTTGAAAATCTCAAGGTGACATGTCTGACTTTTGACTTTATATATCAGACCTTAAAATGAATTCAAAGTCGTGTTTTTTCTAATTGTGAGCAATCTCACAATTAAATAAAATAACTTATTCTGCCTTTTATTTAAAAAACTCTACTAATATATGTAAATATATGTAATACTAATATGTCAATCATCTATTTTATAATGCTGTATATTATATGAATGTATTGATATATATAAATTCCTTTCGAAATGTATGATGGTATAATTGCTTCCTTTGAATTTTCAAAGACTATGTAAGGTGTTTTGTCAAGTACTCAACCTGTGATGTTGCTGATTTCTCCATCTGAACATCTTATACAGTCATAGCAGCAGATGGGTTTTCCTTTCTGCAGAACTTTGTGAGTTCCTGGGAGACACTTCTCATTGCAAACTGACACAGGCACCTGCATCAACAAATTCACCAACCTGAAATTAACATTTACTTAAAGATTGACTCCAAACATTGAAAAGCAACATTTTAAGTAGTCGCTGCTGACCTGTAGCGAATTGTTTGCCCAAATTAAAGACTTATTGTGAAGAGTCAGCTGTCTATCAGAAGGTAGAGACGCATCATACAGACCAACTGTGACAAAGTCAACAGCACCATTTCCTTTTGGCTGCCAGTTTATAATTTCATACTTTGCAGCTGGGTCTCCTTTTTCATTGAAGTAAACCTCATTCCCATCTTTTGTTTTGAACTTGACCTGCCATATGTGCTGTAAGATCTGAGTGAACAGTAAATTAAGCAGCAAATTACAATTTGAATTTAACAATGTATAAAAATCCAGTATATCATGTTGTCTATCTCAAACCTCTACAAGATCCACAATTCAAAATCACATCTCCGCCTTAGTGGTGATTTAACTCACTTTGTTTGGATCCAGGTGGACGGTTTTGTCACATGTTTCATCACAGCTGAGGATTCTATGAAGTGCATGGGCCACTGCATACACCCCCTTATACACATTGTTGAAGATTGGCATGAGCGACAGATCAGTGAAGCTGTTTTGCACTCCAGTCAAGCTTTCGTCTCCAGTACATTCCCTCTGATTGCCCTCAGATGATTCTACGTGCCTGAACCTACAGTGGAACAAGGTCTCCCAAAACTCAACTGACAGCTCATTTTGAGTCGATAGAAGCTTCTTCACATCCAGTATAAACTCTCTCATGCCACGGACATGTACTTTGGGGATTGACAGCCCTATAGCACCATCCAGAATGTGACGTCTGTCCATCTCTGCAATTTGAGAGTCAAAGATCCATGACTCCGTACCGACCCACTGGTACCCAGTCATGTTGTGTCGAGACAACTCATGTATCAGCACATCCATGTCCATGTGGGAGAGGAAAGTCACGATCACCTTTGAAGTTGAGAACTTGATGGTGTCAATGACTTTCTGTATTTTTCCAGGTGAATTTGTTCTGAAGAATGGTATGGAGAACTCCAGGCAAATGCCCAGCTGTTGGGCTGCCTCGGTGAATGTTGCCATGCCATTATTGCCATAATCATCATTTGTTCTGATAGCTCCAACCCAGCTCCAACCAAAGTGCTTGACCAGCTGTGCCAGAGCTCGGCTCTGGTAGTAGTCGCTGGGGATTGTTCTCAGAAATGATGGGTACTTGGTTTTGTCACTGAGACAGGCACAAGTGGCAAAGTGGCTGATCTAAGAGGAAAAGAATAGTGTTCCACAATAGCAATGTGAAATACCAAGTCTTGGACAAAACACAGTGTTATACAGAATAGTAGTCTGCATATATTTGAAAATAAATGTTCCTTTTACCCACCAGTGGGATATGAAATGGTCCAATGACAGTCGCTATGGCCATGCAGGGAGAGGATGATGTCACTCCAATAACAGCCTGCACTTGTGCTGGTTTGCTACACGGTTTTTGAGAGGCTGAAAATTTCACCTCATTACCATTAGCCAAGGCCAGCGCTACCTTCACACCCTGTGCAATGGAACCGCAGGAATCATAGATCTTATAACCCAGAGAGACTCCGGGCAGGATGTCCGTGCTGTTATTAATTTCCTCTATAGCAAAGAGCATCGCCTGGGTGTACTGGAAGCCCCTGAAATTCAAACTTCCATGCAGACAGACACATTTAGTTGTTGGCACTCAAGCCAGTCAAATAAAGGCAATAGCACAGTAAAACAATATGTGCAAAAAAGTACAACATTGAAAATGCAAAAAAAAAAAAAAAAAAAAAATGACATATATACAGTTGTGTTATGATATTATTTGGTACCACTTGAGGATATCTGCAAACTAAGAAATCACAGTTTTTCATTTTTTGTTTTTTCCAATAGTTCACCTGGTGCACTGGAGTGGCAGCGGCTTGTGCATAAAGGTATTGTGCCTTTCAATCCAGCTGCTGTGAAAAGAAAAGATTCCCCCCAACATGATGTCCCCGTCCTCTGATAGCTGAGGGCTCCCTGGATCCCCTCGCTGCAAACATACCGTGTCCTCGGCCTGTGAGAGAGAAGCCACCAAAAACAGCTGCAAGAGTGCCCAGCCCTGTTCCGGCCACCTTTGTGTATGAGTCATACTGTCTGACAGCTAAATTGCTGACTAGCATTGCATGCACTCTCTTACTCCAAGCCTGCGCTCGTATTTATACACTTTGCAGCAAGCACTGCATAAAAAATTGTTATGTTTAATCTCTGTAGACCATTGAAGGTGTGAAAGAATGTTTAAAGCCAAAAAAAAAAGACAATTTCCACTCATTGTGGCTGCCAACCACATCCCACAGAGATTTGACACAACACTAGTAAATGACACACGCTTACATTATATGACAAAAGTGAATTAAAGACCACTTGTGGTGTGATATTTTAAAATAAAAATACATTCTTTTTAATACAAAGGGCGGAGGAGCTCATTTAGGAGCCAACGGCCATCCACACCTGGAGAGGAGATGGGTACCACCAGGTTACCACCCACTGAAACACAATGATGACTACTGAACTTTTTAATACACGTTTATTTCAATGTGATTTAGCTTTATTTATTAGTTGTTGTTTTTGTTTGTTTTTAAATGTATGTTCATGTCGACATCAAAAGCTGAGAGTTGTTTTGTTTTTTTTCATTCTTGCATGCCCATTATCACTCTGCATCCAATATCATCGTTTCATCCATCCATCCATCCAACCATCCATCTTCGACCGCTTCAGCCGGAGTTGGGTCGCGGCGGCAACAGTCTCAGAAGAGATGACCAAACTTCCCTGGACCCAGCCACCTGCTCCAGCTCACAGGCAGGACCCCAAGGCGTTCCCAGGCCAGCCGAGAGATGCAGTCCCTCCAGCGTGTCCTGGGTCTTCCTCGCCAGAGCCAGCGCTGCTCGCAGTATGTCCATAGATCCACAGTTGTCAAAAATCTTGTTGCCCAAACTAAAATTTGGATGCATCTGGGGATTCTTGTTGATCTCATTCACAGCAAATATTACAGCTTGATTTAAATGTAATTTCATATGTTTCACATTAATATTTAGGAATAGTTGGGGAGGGGAAAAAAATAAAACTTTTCTCAAGTCACGGTGATTTTGCTGCCCTACCTATCATGTTCTTTTTTGTGTTTCTCTCTGGTTTTAGTAAGATGATGTGGCATTTTGGGATAAAAATACAAATGAGAAGTCCAAAACTGGATGAGAGAATGGCAAATATCTCCACAGCGACACTAAACTTCCCCGGAGAGCTGACATAAGCTGGGATGAAGGTGATCCAGACTGCACAGAAGATCAGCATGCTGAAGGTGATGAACTTGGCCTCGTTGAAGTTATCGGGCAGTTTCCGAGCCAGAAAAGCCAGAACAAAACACAAGATGGCCAGAAGCCCCACGTACCCAATGACAGCCCAGAACCCTAAAGCTGAGCCCAGAGCGCACTCCAAAATTATTTTGTCCTTAAATTCATTAAGATTCCTGAAGGGAAATGGAGGAGAGGTGGCCAACCAGAGGACACATATTACAACCTGTACGAGAGTGAAACCCAGTACACTGAGTCTCTGCTGTGCAGGACCGAACCATTTCATGACATTACTGCCAGGAAGTGTTGCTCTGAAGGCCATGAGCACAACTATTGTTTTTCCCAGAACACAAGAGATGCAGAGGACGAAGGTGATGCCGAACGCTGTGTGTCGCAGCATGCAGGACCACTGGGACGGAGCTCCAATGAAGGTCAGCGAACACAAGAAACACAAAGTGAGGGAGAAGAGAAGCAGGAAGCTCAGCTCAGAGTTGTTGGCTCTGACGATAGGAGTTTTCCTGTATCTGTAGAAAACGAAAGCCACGCCAGCGGTCAAACATGTTCCACAAAGTGATGCTGTGGTGAGGAGCGCTCCCATTATCTCCGCGTACGACAGGAACTCGGCCTCCTTCTTCACGCAAACATCTCTCCTCTCATTTGGCCAGAATTCAGGGTCACACCTCACACAGGTGATGGAATCTTTGAAAAGTAACATGAGAGCAGAGTTGGTGTGATTTGAACAAATTGTAATCTAATGGGTTTAAGAACGTTTTCCTCAGAACTACAGTGCCTTCTTATGAAAAGTATGAATCACTTAGGCTTATAATTATGTTGCCACATTTAAATAAGTGTCAAATATGTGGCAACAATGTAGCCAAGGTAGTTGTTTAGATCATTTTATTTGAGAATGTATTTTTGACTTTTGGCATATGAAAAGGCTCTATTTTATTTGAAAATCTCAAGGTGACATGTCTGACTTTTGACTTTATATATCAGACCTTAAAATGAATTCAAAGTCGTGTTTTTTCTAATTGTGAGCAATCTCACAATTAAATAAAATAACTTATTCTGCCTTTTATTTAAAAACCTCTACTTACATATGTGTATATATATATATACATATATATATATATATATATAATATGTCAATCATCTATTGTATAATGCTGTATATTATATGAATGTATTGATATATATAAATTCCTTTCAAAATGTATGATGGTATAATTGCTTCCTTTGAATTTTCAAAGACTATGTAAGGTGTTTTGTCAAGTACTCAACCTGTGATGTTGCTGATTTCTCCATCTGAACATCTTATACAGTCATAGCAGCAGATGGGGTTTCCTTTCTGCAGAACTTTGTGAGTTCCTGGGAGACACTTCTCATTGCAAACTGACACAGGCACCTGCATCAACAAATTCACCAACCTGAAATTAACATTTACTTAAAGATTGACTCCAAACATTGAAAAGCAACATTTTAAGTAGTCACTGCTGACCTGTAGCGAATTGTTTGCCCAAATTAAAGACTTATTGTGAAGAGTCAGCTGTCTGTCAGAAGGTAGAGACGCATCATACAGACCAACTGTGACAAAGTCAACAGCACCATTTCCTTTTGGCTGCCAGTTTATAATTTCATACTTTGCAGCTGGGTCTCCTTTTTCATTGAAGTAAACCTCATTCCCATCTTTTGTTTTGAACTTGACCTGCCATATGTGCTGTAAGATCTGAGTGAACAGTAAATTAAGCAGCAAATTACTAATTGAAATAAAGAATGAATAAAAAATCCAGTATATCATGTTGTCTATCTCAAACCTCTACAAGATCCACAATTCAAAATCACATCTCCGCCTTAGTGGTGATTTAACTCACTTTGTATGGATCCAAGTGGACTGTTTTGTTGCATGTTTCATCACAGCTGAGGATTCTATGAAGTGCATGGGCCACTGCATACACCCCCTTATACACATTGTTGAAGATCGGCATGAGCGACAGATCAGTGAAGCTGTTTTGCACTCCAGTCAGGCTTTCGTCTCCAGTACATTCCCTCTGATTGCCCTCAGATGATTCTACGTGCCTGAACCTACAGTGGAACAAGGTCTCCCAAAACTCAACTGACAGCTCATTTTGAGTCGATAGAAGCTTCTTCACATCCAGTATAAACTCTCTCATGCCACGGACATGTACTTTGGGGATTGACAGCCCTATAGCACCATCCAGAATGTGACGTCTGTCCATCTCTGCAATTTGAGAGTCAAAGATCCATCCCTCCGTACCGACCCACTGGTACCCAGTCATGTTGTGTCGAGACAACTCATGTATCAGCACATCCATGTCCATGTGGGAGAGGAAAGTCACGATCACCTTTGAAGTTGAGAACTTGATGGTGTCAATGACTTTCTGTATTTTTCCAGGTGAATTTGTTCTGAAGAATGGTATGGAGAACTCCAGGCAAATGCCCAGCTGTTGGGCTGCCTCGGTGAATGTTGCCATGCCATTATTGCCATAATCATCATTTGTTCTGATAGCTCCAACCCAGCTCCAACCAAAGTGCTTGACCAGCTGTGCCAGAGCTCGGCTCTGGTAGTAGTCGCTGGGGATTGTTCTCAGAAATGATGGGTACTTGGTTTTGTCACTGAGACAGGCACAAGTGGCAAAGTGGCTGATCTAAGAGGAAAAGAATAGTGTTCCACAATAGCAATGTGAAATACCAAGTCTTGGACAAAACACAGTGTTATACAGAATAGTAGTCTGCATATATTTGAAAATAAATGTTCCTTTTACCCACCAGTGGGATATGAAATGGTCCAATGACAGTCGCTATGGCCATGCAGGGAGAGGATGATGTCACTCCAATAACAGCCTGCACTTGTGCTGGTTTGCTACACGGTTTTTGAGAGGCTGAAAATTTCACCTCATTACCATTAGCCAAGGCCAGCGCTGCCTTCACACCCTGTGCAATGGAACCACAGGAATCATAGATCTTATAACCCAGAGAGACTCCAGGCAGGATGTCCGTGCTGTTATTAATTTCCTCTATAGCAAAGAGCATCGCCTGGGTGTACTGGAAGCCCCTGAAATTCAAACTTCCATGCAGACAGACACATTTAGTTGTTGGCACTCAAGCCAGTCAAATAAAAGCAATAGCACAGTAAAACAATGTGTGCAACGATGTACAACCTTCACAATGCAAAAAAATATATATCCTCCATTTGAGGATATCTGCAAAAAAAGAAAGCACAGTTTCTTTTCTTTCTTCCTTTTTACTCAGTAATTCACCTGGTGCACTGGAGTGGCAGCGGCTTGTGCATAAAGGTATTGTGCCTTTCAATCCAGCTGCTGTGAAAAGAAAAGATTCCCCCCAACATGATGTCCCCGTCCTCTGATAGCTGAGGGCTCCCTGGATCCCCTCGCTGCAAACATACCGTGTCCTCGGCCTGTGAGAGAGAAGCCACCAATAACAGCTGCAAGAGTGCCCAGCCCTGTTCCGGCCACCTTTGTGTATGAGTCATACTGTCTGACAGCTAAATTGCTGACTAGCATTACATGCACTCTCTTACTTGCGCTGGTATTTATACACTTTGCAGGACTGCATAAAAAAAAAAACCTTCATGTTTAGTCTCTGCAGACCGTTGAAGGTGTGAAAGAATGTTTAAAGCCAAAAAAAGATTTAAAAAAAATTCCACTCATTGTGGCTGCCAACCACGTCCCACAGCGATTTGACACAACACTAGTAAATGAAACATGCTCACATGATATGATGACATGAAGTAAAATAAAGACAATTGTGATCTTTTAAAATAGGAATACATTTCTTAAATAAAAGTTTTATTTCAATGTGATTTAGCCATTTGTTGTCATACAAACAGCAATTAGCACCACTACCACCAAAAAACGGTTTTGTTTGTTGTTTTTGCTTGTTTTTAAATATATGTTCATGTCGACATCATAAGCTGAGAGTTTTTATCTTGCATGCCCATTATCACTCTGCATCCAATATCATCCATCCATCTATCCATTCGGAGTTGGGTCACGGCGCCAACAGTCTCAAAAGAGATGACCAGACTTCCCTGGCCCCAGTCACCTCCCCCAGCTCATCAGGTGGGAGCCCAAGTTGTTCCCAGGCCAGCCGAGAGACGACGTCCCTCCAGCATGTCTTGGGTCTTCCTCGGGGTCTCCTCCAGGTGGGACATGCCCAGAACACCTCTCCAGGGAGGCTTATGAAGTTGGTCTTAATGAAGTTATTTTTCCTTCATGACAAGACCACAACTTGCTTAAGACAGAACATTTTCTAGTATAACCTAAGTAATTGTTATGATGGCTAGCAATGGGCCACTTGTTGTGCTTTTGCTTGTTTATTCCTTGAACGTTGGCATTTATGGTGCAGAGTCCAGCAAAAAATTGTCCCAATAGGGTAAATTAAGTATATCATATTATATCACATTTCTTAAAAAAATCTGCATAAATATTTTCTTCTGTTCGGGTGCTTTCATCCATGATCTATTCCAGCTCAATATTGGTAATTGGATTCATATTTTAGCGGTTTTGTTTAATAGTTCAGGGATTTGAAAGACAGCAAGTACAGGTGCAGCCACAACAATTTTATTTTTCATTGCAAATTGTAAATTCTACATATAAGCAGAGTTTAGGACAATGTGTTTTAGGAAAATACAATAAACATATCTGTCGATGACATTCTTGTATGTCATAACGAATAATGACACAAAGGGGGGGGGGGGGGGGAGTGACATATTTGCATACAGCCTGGGACGATTGTAAGAAGCAGCTTTTTCTTTTTCAAATAAGCAAAACATTTTATTCTTATCTTTTGTGAAACAGTAGGGTGTGGTAAGGGGCTTAACATTCTAACAATCCATTCAAAGGGCTCGTGTGGTCACTTTACCCATCAGATGTTTCTTTGTATTGTGCTCTGGCTTCAAGAGGATTATGTAGCACTTGGGTAAAAAAATGCAAAACAGCATCCCATAACTAGAGGCTAAAATAGCAAATATCTCCACAGCCACTGTGAACTTCCCGGGGGAGCTGGCATAAGCTGGGATGAATGTAATCCACACAGCGCAAAATATCAACATGCTGAAGGTGATGAATTTTGCTTCGTTGAAATTATCAGGCAGCTTCCGGGCCAGAAAAGCAAGGATAAAACACAAAAAGGCCAGCAGTCCTATGTATCCTAATACGGCCCAGAACCACACAGGAGACCCCAGAGCGCACTCCAATATAATCCTCTCTTTATAGTGTTCCATATTTTTTAAAGGAAAAGGAGGGTTGATTGTCAGCCAGAGGATGCAAATCAAAATCTGTATGAGAGTGAAAATAAGAACACTGAGCCTCTGCTGCGCAGGACCGAACCACTTTATCATCCCACTGCCTGGGAGTGTGGCTTTGAAGGCCATCAACACCACTATAGTTTTCCCAAGAACGCACGAGATGCAGAGGACAAAGGTGATGCCAAAGGCCGTGTGACGCAGCATGCAGGACCACTCGGAGGGCCGGCCAATGAAGGTCAGAGAACACAGGAAGCACAGAGTGAGGGAGAAGAGCAGCAGGAAGCTCAGCTCAGAGTTGTTGGCTCGCACAATGGGAGTTTGTCTGTAGTGGAAAAATACCAAGGCAATAGTCATGGACAGACAGGCACCGGTCACAGAGAAGGTGACCAGCAGTATGCCCATCAGTTCCCTGAAGGTGAGGAACTCGATAGCTTTTAAGTCACAATTGTTCCTCTTGTCATTGGACTTGTACTCTGGAGGGCATTTGTCACATTTCACCGCATCTGAAAGCATAAACACTTTTAAGCTGCACAGCGCGCACATCTTCAGGTAGACCAGTAAAGTGCTGAGGGAGATTTTGCCCAACAGAAACACAGTGAGCGCCAGAGCAAGCTCGAGCAATCCCGTTGCCTCACTTGTGCTGTTGCTAAACTCCCCGTCGGGACAGGTGATGCAGTCGAAGCAGCAAATGGGTTTGCCCTTGACAAAAGCCCGGCGTGTCCCCGGCAGACAGCTCTCACTGCAGACAGACCGTGGAACCTGCAAAGTGGTCCCGTGAAAATATATGAAGTGACTTTTGAGGACAGAGCTGAGTGGCATCAGGATTTCAAAACAGTAAGAAAACCCTCACTGACAAGATTTTCTCACCTCAAGATTCTCACCAGCCCAGATGGCCCTTACACCCTCCTTCATCTCGAACTGCTCCCCCTCTGCACGGGAGGCATCATAGTTACCGATTGTCTCAAAGAGAATGTAACCAGTCTCATCCATCTGCCAGTTCACCAGTGCGTAACGGGCCACGGGGTCGCCCAGCTCATCAAAAAACACCCTCTCGCCGATCTTTGTCGTGAAATTAACCTGCGTCAAGTAATGCAGCACCTAGAGACACACAGTGACATTGTAACTCAAATGTGAAGCTGTTTGGCTACCTCAGTCCGCACAGCATTTTTGCATGTTTACCTGCCACGGTTGGACATTGTGCCTCTCGGCACAAGAGCTGTTGTTAAAAGGCCCCTGGCCGTCTTTGCAGCGGAACAGCAAATGAAGCGCGTGTGCCAGGGCGTACGTGGCCTTGTAAACGTTATTAAGTAGACTTGCGTCAGACACGTCTGTGAAGCGCGTGTCTGTATCCCGCAGCGATTCCATCCCCGTGCAGGCAGCGGCCGAGCCCTGAGCTCGGGGATTGAGGCTGCAGCCGAACACAGACTCCCACAGCTCCACCAGCCCATGGTCTCCCGGCACAGTGGAGGGCCGGCTGTCGGCCAGGAACTCCTGCAGACCCGGGATGTGAGCATTGAGCGCTGCAAAGCCCACTGCCCCCTGGACCACGGCGTAGTTCTCCAGGGAGGCGATGTAGCGGTACGTGATCCAGCCCTCACTGCCCACCCACTGCAGCCCTGTCACGTTCTGCGCGTGGAGCTCCTTGATCAGTATGTCGAGGTCTGTGCCGTCCGCAAATGCCACTATTACCCTCGAGGTGGATTTCTTGATGATGTCCACCACCTCCAGGAACCACTTCCTGGGGTCGGTTCTGTAAATGGCCACAGAGTACTCTACGCACACGCCTTCCCTCTCCGCAGCCTCCAGGAAGGTCGCCATACCTCCGTTGCCGTAGTCACTGTTGGTCCTTATAGCTCCCACCCACGTCCAGCCAAAGTGTTTGACCAGCTTGGCCAGGGCCTGGCTTTGATAAATGTCACTGGGTATGGTTCGAAAGAAAGACGGGTAGTCTCTCCTGTTGCTGAGGCATGCACACGTGGCGGAGTGGCTGATCTGAAACACAAGCGGTGACCACTGAAGTCACACAAAATACACTGCAGCCAATGAAGTTGGAGGAGTTTTGTTTTTAGGCACAACTCTCAGTTTATTCCATTAGAAATGGAATCAGTCATCACTTTTGACCAGGTGCCAGGATTACTCAATCTGAAATTAATGCATGCATGCAAATTGTTTGCCGTGGTAAAAGATGATTAAAAAATATATATTTTATTACAACTTCATGGGCCACAACATAGTTTTTTTTTGGCAAATCCACCCTAACTAAACTTACCACGGGTATATGAAAGGGTCCCATTGTACGTGCAATACCTATTGTGGAGGTAGACGTGGTTTCCCCTATGACAGCGTGTATGCTGGACAGTTTGCTGCAGCTCTCTTCGCCGCTCTCATATCTATTCATCAGGTTTAGCGAGGCCCTGATGGACAGAGGGATACTGGGGCAGGAGTCAAAGATCCTATAGCCCAGCGTCACTCCTGACAGCAGGTCTGAGCTGTTGTTGATCTCGCTGATGGCAAACATCATTGTGTATGCATACTGCAGCTCTCCCGGGTCCAGCCTGGGAGAAAGAAAAAGATGAGATTGCACGTTTAGATAAGAAAGGATGGTGACAAGTATAAGAAACAACTATGATAAATTCACACAGTATTTCCACAAACACACACAGTCGTAATTATGAGTGTAACTCTTCCCCTTCTTACCCTTCGCACTGGAACGTTCCCGGGTTGACCTTGTGAGATGGATCTACAGTAATAGGATTCTGATGGAAGGAAAATATGCCTCCAATGTTGATGTCTCCTTCCTTTGAAAACTGACACTGTTCTTTTGTCCCATACGTTTGACATACAGGGTTCTGTCCTCTGACAGCCAGAAGGAAAAGAAGTAACAGAAGTGCTATCATGCTTTCACAGCTCAACACAACCCACCCAAAGGCCCAGGTGTGAAACCCCAACGCTGAGCATTTTATAGAGGTTTTCTCCACATCACCGCAAAGCCAACAGGGCACGTTTGCATCATCAGTGTTCCTTTCAACCTATGGCAAAACATCTGGTGCAAATGAGTGACATATAATTGGGCCAATCAGGGGACCAGCTGCATGACCTTCAATCTTAAACTTGTTAGTTGCGTCTGTGGTAGAAGCTGTGTATGTTTTGTTTTGTTTTATTATGGTAAGAATATGCATTTCAAGCTGCAAAAGAATAAAACATATCAATAGGGATTCAACCAAATACTAATATTAAGAAAATATTTGAAAATCCTAAGACCTTGAAAAGATACATTAAAAATGAATGTATTTCTTTACATGTTGTTTTTGCTTTGAATAAAGAAACGCCTTTTATTAACACCATCTTTGTATTTTGTTAATTTTTTCCTATCATGTGTTTTTTGGTGTTTTTCTCTGGCTTAAACAGTAAAATATAACATTTTGGAGCAAATATACAGAGGAGTAACCCAAAGCTGGAAGCAAGGATGGCAAATATCTCCACCGCCACTGTGTACTTCCCTGGAGAGCTCACATAACTTGGGATGAATGTTCCCCAGACTGCACAGAAGATCAGCATGCTGAAAGTGATGAATTTGGCTTCATTGAAATTATTAGGCAGCTTCCGGGCCAGGAATGCAAGGATAAGGCAGAGCAGTGCTAGAAGCCCTATATAACCCAAAACGACCCAGAACCAAATACTGGAACCCAACTTGCACTCTAAAATGATCTTTTCAAAGGCATAGGCGGTATTCCTGTAGGGGACTGGCGGAGCCAGAGTCAGCCAGAGCACGCAGACTACAACCTGCAGTGAAGTACAGACGACAACACTTGTTCTCTGGAGCGGGACAGAGCAGTGAAGAACTGCGATCGTTGGTCTTTTGGCCTTAAAAGCAGTCACCACTGCGATGGTTTTCGCCAAGATACAGGACATACACAGGGCAAAGGTGACACCGAACGCTGTGTGTCGCAGCATGCAGGAGCCCTCGGAGGGCCGGCCGATGAAGGTGAGAGAACACAGGAAGCACAGAGTGAGGGAGAAGAGCAGCAGGAAGCTCAGCTCTGAGTTACTGGCTTTGACGAGAGGGGTGTGGCGGTACTGAATGAAGATGAACAGCACCGCCAGCGTTAAACTGGCTCCCAGTAATGAGAACACAGTGAGAAGGCTGCCCATGGTCTCTGCGTTTGATAGGAACTCCATCACCTTCGGGACACAGCGGCTGTGATCTTCAGAGGACCAGTACTCCAGTGGACAGCGAAGGCACTCTGCTGAATCTGAACGGAAACAAAAGGATTTTACTTGAAAAGCAACACAACGATTGACCAAGTTTTGGCAAAGTAAAATATCAAACTTTTTTTTTGTGTATTTTTTTTTTTCATTATGCTTCAATAAATGCTCACTGCTGGAGTTGCTGATTTCTCCAGCTGCACAGGCAATGCAGGAGAAACAGCAGATGGGTTTGCCTTTAATAAAAGCCTGACGGAAACCTGGCGGACAGCTCTCACTGCAGACCGACTGTGGTCTCTGCGAGTGAGGGCAAAAAACAAACAAAGACAAATACATTATCTTCTAAGCCTTTTATATAATTTATACTACTATACACAAATCAATACTCTCTAGGTATAGAGGATGTCAGTCTCTGACAGTCTGGGACACAAAAACACAAGGAAAAATTCAATTCAACCCTTTGGTTACCTCTGGGGACTCAGCAGCCCATGTAATGTTATTTCTGTTCATAATGAACTGCCTCCCATTTGGTTGTGGTGCATCATAGCTTCCGACTGCCACAAATATTATCTCCCCTGCTCGGTTTCTCTGCCAGTTCACCAGATCATAAGTGGCTGCCGGGTCTCCGTTTTCATCGAAATACACTCTTTCCCCAGACGGGAGAGTGAAATTCACAACCTGGAGATGTTTTGCAACCTGCACAGAGTTTATCGGAAAAATCCCACTATGCATTCACATTACGTATTTGATTCTCTGTTGCATCCTCCCTTTACCTGTTCTGGCTTGAAATCATCGTCCAAAGTACATGACTCATTCGCCGCTCCATTGTTTGTTCCACATTTCAACATGCTCTGCATGGCCTGAGCCACAGCATATGCAGCCTTGTACACGTTATTGGAAATCCTCAGCTCCGACACGTCTGTGAAAGAATTGTCGACATCCTGCAGCCTCTCTGAGCCAGAGCACCGGGTCTCACTATGCAGGCCACTTTGGAAGCTGCAATCAAATGCCTCTTCCCAGAATTCCCTGACCACATTGTTCTGAGGGTCCGGACCGGGGTGCACCCGCAGGAGAAAGTCTCGTAGGCCTCTGATCCGTGCCTTTCTGATTGTGAACCCAAGAGAACCAGTGAGGATTTCTGAATACTCTCTCGTGGCGAGGTGACCCGCCGTGATCCAGGATTCGCTCCCCACCCACTGCAGCCCGGTCAGGTTCTGTTTCAGAGCCTCCTCGAGCAGAATGTGCATCTCGCTCTGCGCGAGGAAAGCCACTAAAACCCTTGCACTGCCGCGTTTTATCACTTCGACTACCCTGGCGATGTGCTCGCTGGGGTCTGTCCTGGAGATGGCCTCCGAGTACTCCACACACACCCCCTCAAGATGTGCAGCTCTGATGAATGCTGCCAGACCGCTGTTGCCGTAGTCGTTGTCACTCCTGACTGCCCCGACCCACATCCAGCCAAAGTGTTTTACCAGTTTCGCCAGGGCTCTGCTCTGATAGAAATCACTGGGGATCGTTCTGAAAAAGAACGGGTACTCCTTCCTGTTGCTCAGACAAGCACAAGTTGCAAAGTGGCTGATCTGGTTTATTAAAAAACAAACAACAACAAAAAAACAAGATGATTAAAGACATTTTGGGAACAAAGACTCATTATGCAGTCAGTCACTAAACAAAGAAACAGGTTAACAGCCAACTCAGAACTCTGTCTGCATCGTCACTGTAAATGTGTTCTCCTGTCCTTACATCAATGCAGAATTTAGACATAAATTAATAAGTTATGGCACCATATTACCACTGGTATTTGGAAAATTCCTGAAATTTGGAGGATCCCGATGGTTGAGGACGACTCTGAAGCTCCAATGATAGCATGGACGGATGACTGTGTGGAGCAGGTCTTTCTCCTCTTGTCACCGTTCATCAAAGCCATCACTGCACGCGCCGAAGGCAGCGGCAAGCCGCATGTGTCAAATATTTCATAACCAACGGAGATATTTGGCAGCAGCAAGCTGCTGTTATTGATCTCCTCGATGGCAAAGATCATTGTTTGAGCAAAGCGAAATTCTCTGAAATTTATCCTGAAACGAAGTGAAGAAGTTTGGAGATTGATGTGTCATGGTTAGAGTCAACATCAATGAAAACAATGGCAGAGTCGATCATCAACAGTACCTGGAGCATTGGAGATGTTCTGGAGTTTCTCTGAAGGAGAGTTCCCGCTTTGACATTTGGCTGTGGATAGAAAACGCTCCTCCAATAATGATGTCTCCATCCTTGGATAACAGTGGAGACTCTGGACTCCCCATTATCCGACACTGCGTGGCGCCTTCCTCCAATGCAAAGGCACTGAGAAAAATCACAAACATTAACATTACAAAGGCACAGTCACTCATGTTGGAAAGTCCAAGCGAAATACGTTTTGTTTTTTGTTTTTTCTCTGAATGATGCATCTGCATCCAATGTGCTGTTTTATACCTCTTTGACAATGACCAGGACAGTGATGATGATGATTATGATGATGTTGATGATGGAGATGGTGGTGGTGGTGGTGATGATGATGATGATGATGATGATGGTGGTGGTGATGATTGCATCCAATTGCGTTAGGGTTAGGGATTGCGTGACAAATTGACTCTCTGTCAGCATGACGTTGTGTTCTTCATGTTAAAAAAAACAACCTTTTTTTTTTATTTATGATGGGAGCTGAGCATGTGTTTGTTAAAACCATACATTTATATGATTTAAGATGTACTACACATGTCACTATTTGTGAGAGACTGAATAACTTATACTGCATACATTCAGCTTAAAACTAGGTGTGTTATTGCCAGTAAAATAAAATATGTATTCATTTTGATACCGGAAAGGGATCCCTGAAAATGATCTTTTCGTTTCATTGGTTCAGTCTGTTTTTTCCATAAGTCTTAAAATTGGTCAAATTTGAAGTAATAAAGATAGAATTTCTTAGGCATGCAAAAAAAAAAAAACTTTTTAAAAAAGCATTTAAATTGCAGAAATAAACAATTATGAAACATGTATAAATTTGTAATAATATATATATATTTTTTTTACTTTTTTTGAACATTTCTGTACACTATGTAACAAACAAAACAAGCCTCGGTTTCCGTATACAACTTTTGGCCTATTGCAAGATCTTTCGTATTTATCCGTGTTTATAAGGTGACAAAAAGAAATATCAAATCCAATCAACTACAATCCGATTCACTAACATTTTCCTGTTTCACAGCTAAGCTAAAATCATCAGAATATTGCAGCCCTCCACTCAGACAATCAACATTGCAAAATACTCCAAACACCACATACACTAAATGATCACATGCCCGGTGAAATTTACTGTTTCGCACAATGGTTTGACAGAAAAATACACATACTCTTTTATAAAAGAAGAATATCATGGAAAATAGAGGATGCATATTTTACCATACAATATCTGGATGTCTCACTACAGACCACATCTGTTGCAAATATCAGGGAGCCACATTAAAAAACAAAATGATTACGGCATCATATGGAAACACTCGTCCACATCTGCTGTGCAGGCAGCTTGACAAAAAGAGGAATTTTTCAAGAGCAAAAGACCAAACACTGTTCAGGACTTCCTTGAACTTTTGCAATGTATTTCTTTATCTTTAAGTCAAGGGCTACATCCTGTTTTTTGTAAATAATAGTATAATAAGTGTATACTAGAAAAAACTTCTTTCCTGAATTATAGTAACAGCCTGTGGTCCACGTTGGGCTGAGCTGAATGGAAGGTCCTTAACTGCACTGAAAACCAACCACGCCATCACTTAGAGACATTTTCACTCAAGTGGCCTGAGCCACCAAGTCAAGATTAGCTCAAAGTTTCTCTTTATATCATATTTTATACTCTTCTAGCTGACGCTGACGCAAGCCCACCTCTCCTTGACCAATCAGGGAAAAAAAAAAACATCCACAATATTCTAATTTGAAACTTTAAATGTGGCAGTTTTCATTGTTAACTTTTTGTCTGCTTCGTCTTATTTGAATGAAATATGTTTTTTCCATAACTACAATAACATCATCATGGTTGGGGCTTGGATGAACCATTTAAAGATTTCTTTTAATTATTATTTCAAGTGTTCTTGTTTGCACACAGATATTACTTTTTTCTGCATGCATTTTTTCTCTCCATCCTATTTCATCCTTGAGATCAACCAATCATTAAGGCAGGTCACAGAGGTCATGCTCTGAAGTTGCTGAAGAGACAAAAAAAATAATCAAAAAAGCTAATACATTTAAAATGTCACTGTCCTGCTCTATGCCGTCCTTGACTTGACTTTGCAGAGTTGAGGCCTGTCCGTTTGGAATTTGGATGAACTCTCGTTGTTTTGTCTCCAACTATATGAACGGCACCACAGAGTCTGAACTGCATGCAGTGAGCCTCAGTTACCAAAAGTTATTATATTAGATCACCACAGAGTCTGAACTGCATGCAGTGAGCCTCAGTTACCAAAAGTTATTATATTGGATGAATGTTTTGAACAACTTAACATTAGTTTAACTCTACCCTTGCAGCAACTTTAGCACAGCCTTACTTTCTTTCTTAAAGTTAAGACATTGCATAAGGTTTACCTAAGCCATTGCTTGGGGGACTCAAAGTTTTAATGAATCACCTGAAACAAACAATTTCAAACACCTGATGCTGAACAAGCCACTGGAGCTCGGGGCGAAGGAAGGTTGTTCATTTGGTTATTGTTGTTTTTTTGGAAGTTTTCATATCCAGATGATTTGTCTCTGAAGCCCTGTGTAATTAAAAAGGACTTCTTTGCCTTGTTTGTGTTTTTGTGGATATGACCATGACTTACACCTCGGGCTCTATGCATTGACAAACACTTTAATGAAGTGATCAAAGTCCCCGTGGAGTTCACGGTGTCTCCATCCAGCTTGTCAACACTGTGGCATGAAGCTAAAAGTTAAACTCTTAAACCAAGTTATAACTTTTCAACACAGCAGGAAGTTATAGTAATAATTATAATAGTATAGTAAAGAAAATAATAAAAAGAACACTAAATAAAGAAAACACTAAATCTGTGGGATATGGTTTGTGAATAGGGTACATTAACTGTCACGTCTTGTATATTCAGTGTATCAGCAAAAGTTTATATAAACCAAAATGAACCCCATGATTATATATTGGTCAGTCATCAAAGATTTACAGACATGTTGTGCTGAAAATGTGAAATTAGCTTGAATGAAGTGTGACTGAAGTAAAACGATGATTCCTGTGATGTGTTCCGATCCCTTTTCTGTGCCTCTAGATTTTGCTGAGGAACAACAATTTCATTGCCTTTGCATTTTATGACATTCTAAAGTTTCCATGTTATGTTTGCTGTTTAGACAATTACTCAGTCATTAAGGCAGTTTAAATCAGTAAATATTTCGAGCTACACCATTTTGAAAATTCCAGTAATGTTACTCATCCATTTTCTATCATCTAAAAATATATTTCTAAATATTATTTTGGTTTGAACTGGATTTCAAAAAAGATGTGTACATTTTTATTCTGAATATTTTTTTTAGTATCACCTTTGAAGAGTGAAATACAGTTTGATTGTGTGTGGCAAATGTATCATATTTCTCAATTTGTATATGTTTTATCATGTTTGCATGTTAACTTTATTTGCTTTGCCCACTATGTCACATTATTTTCAAGAAATTCTTTATGTATCTGCCAATTAAAGTTGACAGATGATCAAAACAAGCACTTCCAACTTGCCAGCCATTGCACCGTATGATATTTCATCTGGTGCTGTTTTTCAATTTTACTCACAGCTGACAAGTCTCTCAGGTGTTCTGTAATTAAAAAAGAAACTGCTGTTTGTATGTTTGTGAAGCTGTTGGTTACTTTATCAAACAGTTTGCAGCTCATCAGAGGATACGTCTCCTGGGAACAACTTAATAGGGAGCACATGAGCCATGAGTAAACTGCTTCAGGCCTGATTTGGACGTCACAAACACATGTGACTCAACTAGACTCCCTGCGGAACACCAAGTGTCTCCAGCCAGTTCCCTGTTCGCTCCTGTCACCTGGCTCTGGAAATTGCATCATGATTCCCTCAAGGTTTCAGGTGGAAAACTACCCCAGGCCTTTGCACTGACCTTTAGTTGGCCGTGGCATTGCATCATGAACTTAGGGGAACTTTTTAAACTTATGAAAAAGAGACACACAGATTCAGTTTCCAAGTTCTTGAAAGTGCAACAAATTAAGTCACATGTCACAGCAAGACAGAGCAGATGATGATTAAGGTTGGGTCAGAGTCAGAGACAAAACTAATTCTTACGCAAATTTCACTATTTAGGCTGAAGATAGAATGAGTGAACACAGTTCAAAGTTTATAACTAATGCAGTTGTGAAGCACCAGCAGCTATCATAATTTTATATATATATATATATATATATATATATATATATATATATATATATATATATATATACATATATATATATATATATATATATATACATATATATGTGTATATATATATATATATATATATATATATATATGTATATATATATATATATATATATATATATATATATATATATGTATATATGTGTGTGTGTGTGTGTGTGTGTGTATGAGCAGTAGAATCAAAACAGCAATACTTTAACCATGATTTATCACAACAGCGACTAAATTCATTCAAAAATAAAAATCTAAAAGCTTCCAGAGAACTTTTGTGTGTCTCACAGTGTCTTAGCAAGAAGTTGCATCATAATCATCATCATTATCATCATCATCATCTGATTGCTTGACATGAATAGGGCTTTTTCAATGCAGCCTATTTCATTATGCTCTACAGTGTTTCATTCTAAAAAAAAAATATATATATATATATATATATATATATATACATACATATATATATTAGTTCATACTAATATGTAAATATTATGATAGAAAAGGAAAGTTCAAACTTGCCACTCCATTCCAGAGTTCAGCACACAGAGGCGCTATGCCTGCTTTGTTGAATCAGTCACGACATAAGCCGGGCAATTCTGCCACCTCCTGGCACAGGGTGGAACTGATACAAAGCTGTACCCGGAGTGCATGAAGCTGCAGGTGCATCTCATTGTTAATTATCATGCGGTAAACTGACAACCTGTTGAGGGTGTTCGCTGGCCCTCACCTGGTGACAGCTGGGAGCTTCACCCTCGCTCAGAGATTACTGAGTCTTGTTACTTTTACACTTACTAGAATTATTACCCAGAAATAACTGGTGACTGAGGAATATACATATTGTACAAGCTTTACTGTTGCTTGATTTTAGGGATGTCAGAAGCAGAAATCGGCAAGGAGTTTATGTAGATGTCTGTTTGGATCATTATTTCTATGCAGAATAACTTTTCGCTTGGTATTGATCTTCATAGGGATAGAAAATATGTATATACTGTCAAAAATTTATTGTTGAAAGACATTTGAATGGCATGGGAGAATATAAAAGACTGATGTTTCTTAAAAGGTTTTCATATTCCAGCAGACAGGCCTTCAGCAAAATCTGACATTTCTTCAGAGCTCATAGTACAACAATGCATGACCTTCAGAAAGAAAGACAGTGCAACATCATCCAATGGCAAGCACCGTTGCTGACGCCCAGAGGGACCAAAATCAGCTCAAGGCATCTGCTGAAAAGAGCAGCAGAACCTTCAGTATTGGACCAAGGTCGTCTTTTGTGATGCAGCTTGATTCTGGCCAAAACCTGCAGTTTGGGGATCACATGGTGTCTCCGAGAGGGAGAGTCTCCCTGGCGTTAAGATGAAGGATTAGACCTTAGGCATGCAATATCTGATTCCTGTCAAAGGTGTTGTAGCAGGACAGTTATAAGTTGGTTGGCGTTGAGATGCTGGGTAAAAGAGTCAATGCTGGACGCGAGTTATTGCCGGCAGGTCTAAAATGTAAACGGTAAAATTGAAAATCAAGGAGTCGTAAAAAGTTTATTTCACAGTTTTAGATTCAGATTCAACAAATTGTAATGAAGTTTCACTGAAAGTTTTATTGAGATAATGATCCATCTCAATAACAGATAAATACATGATTTGTTACTACATAATACTGTTATGTTTCTGTAGTGAATGAGTGCTTTTAAACTGTAAAATTTAGTTTTATTCAGACTATCTTTCAAAAGAAAACTACGATAAGATAAAGTTCAGTGCAGAGTGTTTAACACTTTTGGTTAAAAAAAAAAAAAAGACGAACAAATGAACGTTTGGTGTATCTACATAGTCAAAGATGATGTTTACCTTGAGTTAGCTGGCCTTAAAACTTGAAACTTTAAAACTTTAATTAATTTCCAACAGCTGGATCACAGCCTCGGGCACCTTGTGTTCAGTCTCGTCGGAAACACCGTCTTGTCTTTGCTTGCCCGAAAGGCCCCATGTTTCCCCTGAATCCTCCAGGGTGAAAAGTAAATTGGCAGGTTGAGGGTGACACCTTCCTCTTGCAACAAACACAATAACAAGATTTTCTGAGTGAGTTTCAACCACCTGAGCATGTTGTTATTCACAGCTAATCAAACTTGAAAACAACACCCACGACCCATAGTCCCAGTGGTGCAATGTCACAAACAGGAAAGGCCCACAGATAATACACGCACACACACACTCTCTCTCTCTCTCTCTCTCTCTCAATCTCTCTCTCCCTCTCTCTCTCTCTCTCTCTCTCTCTCTCTCTCTCTCTCTCTCTCTCTCTCTTCACTTCCATATTAATCAACTTCCATAAAGGTTTTTTTTTTTTTTTTACTTTTTTTGACATTGGTTGATGATTTCTTCTAGACATGAAACAATTGTTTATTTTTTTGTGTGTGTGTTTGTTTAAGTTTCGTCATGTGGACATAAGAACGCATGTCGGATCTTTGTTTTACATACCAGAGAAAAAATGCATTGTTAATGCATATAGGATTTGAACTTTTGACACCTTTGAGCAGAAAATGTGTCGCAAAGTTCCATCACTCACCATCAAATAATATCTTTTTATGAATCTATCTAAAGACAGACTGAAGAGACTGAGACTTTTCTCACACTTCCATCCATCATTCCATTTCCCATTACCACTTCCAAAAAGAGCATCTTAAATCATCCATCCATCCATGTTTTCTATACCCGCTTCCTCCTGCACTCAAGGTTGCGGGGGTCCGCTGGAGCCTATCCCAACTGTCATAAGGCGAAGGCAGGGTGACACCCTGGAATCATCAGTTCATCGCAAGGCATTTGGGCTTAGACGTCTCAAACTGCTGCTTCTTTAGTCTAGTTTTCAGAATAGCAAAGCTATTTGGAATGGTGCCTTTAATGCACTAACAACTACGTTCTTTTCACGCTTTCGAGATCAGTAAATTTGTAGTAGATTAAAAATATTTAAATTTTTTAGACTTTATTGTAGAATGCACTGGTTAAACATAAGATTATCAGAAAGATGAATACAAACATTTATAATAACAAATGTACATTTTTGGCTTAAAGCAACACCATCGTGAACTGATCTTAATTTGGTACCACTGCAGGATTCTCTTAGATTTCCCTGGTTTATAATGTAAATATTTGTTGTAAATAGATTTGTAAAACATTTACAAAATCATTCAAAGGTTTTGTGCTGGTGACATTTGCACTATCACCTGGCAACGTTCCACTACATTCGGAATGTTCTTAACATTAACGGCCAGATTCACAAAGCGATTGTCCCGCTTTTGCGTAGGACAACCCGTGCAAATAGCACCAAAGACACTGTGACCTACCCACAGTGCGGACGCAACAGTGAGGAGTGGCGGAAAATGCACTGAGGTGCAGGTCTGCGCCAGACTTATTTAGACATATTTAAATGGGTCATTTTGCGCAAAATGGCACCCTCTTCTATGCAAGTATGCCTCATTTGAAACACTTCCAATTCATTTGAAATAAGAAAAAGATATGTTTGATATTGCGACACGGTGGCGCAGTGGTTAGCGCTGCCGCCTCACAGCAAGAAGGTCGTGTGTTCGATTCCGGGGCCCGGACCAGGGTCCCTGTGTCTGTGTGGGTTCTCTCCGGGTTCTCCGGCTTCCTCCCACACTCCAAAAACATGCATGTGAGGTCAATTGAACATTCTAAATTGTCCGTAGGTGTGCATGTGAGTGTGAATGGTTGTTTGTCTCTATGTGGCCCTGCGATGAACTGGCGACTTGTCCAGGGTGTCACCCTGCCTTCACCCTAACACAGCTGGGATAGGCTCCAGCAGACCCCCCGTGACCCTGAATAGGAATAAGCGGGTATAGAGGATGAATGAATGAATGAATGTTTGATATTCTGATTTAGTTTGTTTTGTTTTTGATTCTACCAACACGCACGTGTTCATATTAATATTTTTATTTTTATTCTTTTTTCTGTTCAAAATAAATTCAATAATCAAAAATAAAACTCAGTTCATTATGTCCTGATGCTGAAAAATGTGTTTCGCCAGAATTTGTTGGTTTTCCCTGTGCATTAATTGACAGTCCTTAAAACATGACGTTGAAATGTTTTTGAAATGTCACCTGATAACAGAACATCACGTCCTACATTACAATGTTTTCAGCTGACAGTTTTCCTGATGCTGTCGGGACAATAAGAGAAGCAACGTTCCCAAATGTTATAACAGCTTAAACATTCTGTTGAGAATAATTAAATCATTTCCAGGAAGTGCCTTGAAAGTTCTGAAAAAGTGAAATCATTTTAATGATGTTGCGAATAAATAATTCTAAATATTTGGGTCGAGTCATTCCTGGTAAAAAAAACTTGAGCGTGAATTTTATTGCTATTTGCAAAGTTGAATTTATTTGAACTGTTGTGATGCTTCCGGGGCACCCGGGGTTGTGTCTTATTGATCTTCTGAGGTATTTGATCAGCAGGGAGCTCTCACTCAGCTTGCACTTCTCCAGTATAACAAAGGAAACAAGAAGAATGAGGTTTCACGGCGAGAGCAAAAATCAAGAAGGAAGCTCAAAAGGCTCTCCAATGTGTCTCTAGAATAAAGATATTCATCTTTATATCCTCACTAAGGAAACGGAAAACATATCAATTGTCTCTAGTCTTTGAAACATCTGAGTTATAAAATTGTTCCTTCCAATGTTAAGCAGTATCGGGAGGCTAATTCACGTATCTATTCCAAGCATTAACTCTTCATTATCTTTCCTTAAATGATATTTGATTATAAATAAAATGTTTAATCTCTGAGGAGGCAACCGGAAATCCTGTAGTTTTCAATAGTTTGCTTCCTGCCTTTGATTTATGCATATTATGTAAGTGTGCTGACTCATCATGTCTGCTGCTGAAGGAGCTAACCGGAGTCATTTCAAGTTTCAAAGAATGATATCTTACATCTTGATGTGTGGACTAGTAGCATGTTGTTGTTTTTTTGTTTTGTTTTTTAATTAACCAGCACTGGAACATGGTGACAGCAGTCAAAGCAAGTCTATTTATTTATTTATTATTAATTTTTAGTTTTTGTTTGTTTGTTTTTCAATGTGTTTATTTCCAGCTTGACGTGAGTGCTGAGGACTTTAAAAGGCGCCTCGCTTATCAAATGTACAAACGACATCAGCAGGGTATTGACAGTACAGAGTTCCCCCTAAGGCTTCTGGCTCAGCCCGTTGCCAAAGTGATGTGTGAGTTGGGTTTAGAAGCTCCTCAAAGCTTCCAGTCAGTCAGCAGCCTGTGCCAAGCCCTGCTGCGTCTCCCCCTAAGCCACCAAAATGCTTTGCAAGAACTTTTTTTCCCCACAAAGCTGCACTTCGTAACTAACATTACAGCCCTGCTCTCACTGGCACACAACTGTTTGTCTCCGTTTGTCAGATGTAACTGTCGCTGCTCTCTATCTCTGCAGCGTCTCAGGCCAAGTGTTGTTTTTTTATTTCATACATCATTTCTATTTCCTCGTGTGTGTAGTCAATGGCGTAATAAAAGTTTCAAA
Organism: Nelusetta ayraudi; assembly: GCF_046127955.1. Taxonomy (NCBI): domain Eukaryota; kingdom Metazoa; phylum Chordata; class Actinopteri; order Tetraodontiformes; family Monacanthidae; genus Nelusetta; species Nelusetta ayraudi. Next base: position 10,655,200 of record NW_027466098.1, on the reverse strand, counting down.
TGCCAGACAGTTTATTTAGATATCAGCATGACTTTGACTTAAATTTTAATAAGCTTGATTTGCGAAACAAAGGGGCAAAACCATTTGTCAGAATATCACAAATTACTGATCTGGCAAAGGCCTCCTGGCAAGGGATGAAAATAAAGGTATCAAAGCAAGAGCGGTGTATTTAACGCACCTCTCTTCTCACTCATCCACACGCCACATCGGGGCAGACACATTAGGTTAATTGGTACACTATGGCCCGAGGCAGTGCAACACTGAGTGTTATGCAGCGCACTCTCTCGGGAGCAATATTTTGTAGCCTGAAGACCTTCACCTTAATGATCACAATATCCTTACGACTATATCTGGAGCTGCATCTGTGCAAGTAAAGCAGCTTTATAGATGCTTCAGTGAGAGGTGCCTGAAGTGCTGTAATAATTAATAATGCCTGCTGGTTCGGCATTTCTGAATGTGTCAGTTGATAAGTGTGGGTTTGCCAGTCATTTGTGGTCTATACTTAATGTTAAGTTCACTAATTAAGGAAAAACTCAATTCCAGCAGTGTTGCTCTCTGCATTTGATTGGATAGATGGACAATAACACATGTGAAAACTAAAGATTTGCATTGACGATTTTTTTTTTTTTTTTTTTTTTTTTCATATCTAATCCCATAACATTTAAAGCGTTTGTGAGGCATTGTCATCTTGCAGTAGTATAGTAGAATTGCAGTCAGGAGCAGCTGGTTGAAATCTAACCTCTCAAGGTTAGTATAAAAAAAACACAGGGATCCAGTGACCCTGAAGGGAACAGCACTTAAGGAAGTAAAAGCCTTTACATACCCAGGCAGTATCATAGATAGTGAAGGTGAAGGTGAATCTTGCTGTTGGTTGTGTTGTAGTTCTCACCTTTTTTTTTTCTCTTAGCTTTTATAATGGTATGAATTCCAGCAAAGCTGAAAGCAATATTTGAAAGGCATTGTGAATAATTTTAATTAGGTGCTTGTGTATATTGGTTTGTTTTTAATTGAATATAACATTTCATGTGAGTGACTCGACAGGGTATATGTGCCTGGTATAAGACAATGAAAATCCATCCTATTTCAGGGCATTTTCTGTTGCAGACTGTAATTTGTAGGAAAGTAATAGAGCCGCGCATGCGTGTGTGCGTGCATGTGTGCGTTAAAAAAAAAGACATCTAACTTAGTTTAACGGCTTTCCGTGACATGTCCATTGACCCGCCTCTCCATATCACTGCAGGTTGAGCTGGGCCAAGTCAGGCATGATATTGTGAGTTGACACCGCTCGTGTCCTTCTCCATTATCGTCTGCACTTCTTTCCAGGTCCTTGTTATTGTTGTCGCTGTGAAAATTGGACTGTGGCTCTTATTTTCCATTGATCCATCCACTCCCCAGGGGTAATCATCAGAGGCCAGCAGAGGATTTGTTCAAGGGGTTTAACTTATATAAGCTCCGATGCTTCACCTTGTGTTTTACAGGCAGGATTTTGCGACTTGTAAGTAAGGATGTAGGGTGGTGAAAGAGTTGTTTTTTTTTTTCATAGCATAAAAATGCAACGGGATTAACGGTCAGCATCTCATTAAATCTTATTTTCTTGTTTAAGCATCCCCTGCCGTGGTTTTTACATTGTTCCCTTGAATGCACTCTTCGTCTTCTTCCTGCCATCATAAAACCGATGGGATTTTTGCTCATCACCTGTGACTTGAGTTCATTACATTTGTTTCCGACGGTGGTGGTGATTTGACTTGACTTGGAGGGAGGACATGGAAGTCTTTCGGACAAGATCGGTGGATGCTGCCATTTTGCGGGGGAGAACAAAGTTCTTGGGTCTTGTTCTGTGTGTGATCTTTCCCTCCACCATCTCTCACCAAGTCCTGAGCCAACAGTGCAACATAGTCCCACGTTCTATGTCCCTGCCAGTGCTGGAGAAAGAAGGCAACATTGTTCTGGGAGGACTGTTCTCCCTTCATGACATGGTGCTGGAGCCCAACTTGTCCTTTACCTCTACCCCACCTCCCAAGCAGTGCACCAGGCAAGCCGTCTGCAAGCTAGTCAACGACGATGTCACTTATTACCGATGCCCAATTGGTGTTGAAATGAGCAAAAGTTCCTCCTCTGCATCATTTCAGGTTTAACTTTCGCACGTTTCGCTGGATGCAGACCATGATCTTCGCCATTGAGGAGATCAACCGGAACGGCGAGCTGCTTCCCAACGTCACACTGGGCTACAAGATCTACGACTCGTGCAGCACACCTCACAAGGCTCTCAAGGCCAGCATTGAGTTGATGGGAGGTGAGAAGTATTCCAGTTTTCAGAAGGGGTGGCAGAGAAACGGAACCTGTCACGGGACCATACCAGTGGTGATTGGAGACGGAGGCTCCACTCAGTCTTTGGTAGTGGCCCGTTTCCTGGGGGTCTTTCATGTTCCACAGGTGAGTTCATGGAGGTTAGGCATGGTTTTCCTGTCCAGCCGCAACACTTTCAAATCTTACCTGCATCGATGTTTAAATACTGAATACCAGTATTTTTATTGTTCCAGCCCTTGCTTTTCAAATTTAAACCACCACTTCCATTCCCCTCAGGTCAGTTATTTCTCCAGCTGCGCCTGCCTAAGTGACAAAAAACAGTTTCCTGCATTTTTAAGGACAATGCCAAGCGATTTCTTCCAGGTTTGTGTTGCGTCAAATGAATGCTAGAAATGTGATATCGCTTTTCTTAAAACAAAAACAAATCTGCCTTTTTCCAATCTGAAAATACGCATCACCAGGTAGACGCCCTGGTGCAACTCGTCAAGCATTTTGGCTGGACTTGGGTCGGAGTGATTGCGAGTGATGACGCCTATGGCCGCGGTGGTGCCAGCATCTTTGCTGAAAAGGTCTATTGCAACTTCAAAATCCAAGAATTTCCACCATCTAAATTGCTTTATGGTCATGTGAAAGCATTTCCTGTGGATTCTCACGTCTCTCCAATGTGTCTCCGGTAGGTTGAAGAGTTGGGCGCATGCATCGCCATCCATGAGATCATCCCGAAGAACCGAGCACAGGCAACTGTTGCATCTATTATTTCCAACATCCGCTCCTCCGGGGCTCGTGTGATTCTGGTGTTCGCCGTGGAGCAGGATGCTGCCGCATTATTCGACGAGGCACTCAGGTATGGCCCTCCTGGTTAAATTCTCACTGTGCGGACTCTTCATTCATTCATGTGTCGTAACAAAATCTGACAAATTTAGACAAGGGCTAACTGGAATACAGTGGCTGGCCAGCGAGGCTTGGAGCACCGCTGCCGTCCTTTCAACCCCCAGAAAGTACCACCCGATCCTGCATGGGACGGTGGGATTTGCCATTCGACGCGCGCAGATACCGGGATTACAGGACTTTCTGCTCCGCTTGAATCCCCTGACGCCAGACGTCCCCAAAGATCCCTTTGTGATACCGTTCTGGGAGGAGATGTTTCAGTGTGAAATGGCGGCGCGGGCTAATGGTCGGGGGCGTAGCATCGATGGCAAGCCTCAATGCACTGGAGCGGAACGGCTGAGAAGTGTGCAGAACATCTACTCCGATGTATCGCAGCTGAGGATTTCCTACAACGTCTACAAGGCGGTGTATGTGGTCGCCCGTGCCCTCCAAGCTATGAGGAGCTGCGTGAAAGGAAGCGGACCGTTTCCAATGCAGGCCTGTCCTGATATTAATAATATAAAGCCATGGCAGGTACCAAACTGCCCCTTCGCTAATTTTAATGCATAACACACATACTGTTTGCAGGGCGAGGAAAGCAGACATGGTCAGCTCAGTGACAACACTGTGACTTTTCTCCTTTCCCGCAGTTGCATCACTACCTAATGCAGGTGGATTACTTGAACTCATTTGGTGACGAAATAAAGTTCGACGAAAACGGGGATCCGGCGGCCATGTACGACCTACTTATATGGCAGCTCTCGCCTGGCGGAGGAATGGAGTTCACCACAATTGGCAAATTTGATGAGACGGCCACGGTCGGGGAGAAAAAGCTGCACATACAGCGGCACAACTTCTCGTGGAGCGGCAACCGAACGGACGTAGGGCTTCTCTGTGACTGGCGACGATGCTTTGTCGCACGCATTTCCCACAGCAGCGGCTGTATTATGTGACTGTGTGAGGTGTAGTTTCCCTTTCCCCTTCTGCCCAGGTCCCCTTGTCAGTATGCAGCAGCATCTGTCCAGCAGGCACCCGCAAGGCAATCAGACCTAATTTCCCTATTTGCTGCCACGACTGTGTGGTTTGTGCAGCAGGGGAGATTAGCAATCAAACCGGTAAGCAAGTCTATTTAAGTCCGATCTGCAGATTTGATGCAAAAGGTATGATCCCAAATGGCAGCTATTCCTTGCCCTGCCTTTTAAGATGCCATAGAGTGTGCGCGCTGCCGGCCAGAGTTCTGGTCCAACGAAGAGAGGACGGCCTGCATCCCCAAACGAGTGGAGTTCCTGTCCTTCACTGACACCATGGGTATCACCCTCCTTGTGATTTCCCTCATCGGCTCCTTCTGCACCTGCGTCGTGGTCTGCGTATTCTTCTGCCACAGGACCACCCCCATTGTCCGGGCCAACAACTCTGACCTGAGCTTCCTGCTGCTCTTCTCCCTGATGATGTGCTTCCTGTGTTCTCTGACCTTCATCGGCCGGCCCTCCGAGTGGTCCTGCATGCTGCGACACACGGCGTTCGGCATCACCTTCGTCCTCTGCATCTCTTGCATCCTCGGCAAAACCATAGTGGTGCTAATGGTCTTCAAGTCTACATTTCCCGGCAGTGATGTCATGAAATGGTTTCGGCCCGGCCACCAGAAGGCGATCATCACCTTCAGCACGCTGGTCCAGGTAAAGTGAACTTTTGTGATTCTTAAATTGCAGTGTTTTGAAGCTCTAGAGTCATTCAACACCATTCTAATGCAGGTAATTATCTGTATCGTGTGGCTGGTGGTCGCTCCCCCAACACCACGCAAACTGATGCCACGTGAAAGTGCCGTTGTGATTCTCCTCTGCGATGAAGGCTCACCCATCGCCTTCTCCCTCGTCTTGGGCTACATCGGCCTGCTGGCCTGCATCTGCTTCCTCCTGGCTTTCCTGGCAAGGAAACTCCCAGACAACTTTAACGAGGCCAGACTCATCTCCTTCAGCATGCTTATTTTCTGTGCTGTGTGGATTGCCTTCGTTCCCGCTTACATAAGCTCACCAGGGAAGTATGCCACAGTCACAGAGGTTTTCGCTATTCTGGCTTCCAGCTATGGACTGCTGGGCTGCATCTTTGCTCCGAAATGCTATATGATCCTCATAAGGCCAGCAAAAAACACAAAGAAACACATGATGTCCAGAATTGACCACGACAAGTTTTAGATCTTATTTTGTAACTGAGCTTCGATAAATACACTTCCTTCTTACCCTTTTCACATTGATTAAATATTAATTGATTGTCACAAGAGTAATTGGGGTGTAAAAGCCCTCTTTGCCCATTATCAGTTCTATAATACCACCAGGTGGCAGCAAAGTGCTACCAATGCTGCCTTTATCATCGGTCATGTTTATTCATAGCATTCATTTAACTTTTAATCAGTCACCTCCTGGTGAATTTATCAGTTCAGGTTTAAGTATTTTTTAAGAAATGTTAACAAGATGAGAAAAAATATTTTTTTCAAGAAAATAGAAGAAAATATTGAATATGGTTATAAGGTCTCTAAGGGTTCCTAGTTGACATCTTAAAAATACAAACAAAACAGAAAACTATGGTAAATAAAGACAACAATAATAGACAATGACAAAGTCTCACAACAAAGCAGAAAGTGGAGCGCCCCATTAACTTGATTGTTAAATATGATGAATACAAGATAAGATGTTTCGGCAATAAATTGCCAAAGTAAAAAAGTAAAAAAAAAAAAAAAAAAAAAATGCTGGATTAGAATAATGTTGATCTGACACTAAAACTGCAACAGAGACCAGGATGTCAATTAACATGTTAAAGTGCTAAAGGTTATTTGTGATAATTATAGTGCTCAGTGCTGCTTCATGAACTGATAAAGGGCATTAATGACTCGTGCAATGCTGTCTTGCACATGTTCAGCACACACAAATGTGTGTGAGTGTGAGTGTGAGTGTGAGTGTGCGTGCGTGTTGGTGTGTGGGTGTGCTCATTATCATTGCACCAAGTTTGCAGACCTTTAAACCTTAACCTGTAAACCCATCCAATTAAGCATACAGTTTCTACGCATAATACTTTTAGTACACTTGTATTACAAATAATAAAATCTGTGTATTTCTAGCTGCATGAGGAAGAGAAAGGCACACTCATAGCTGTATGTGTCCGGGCTGCGGTGCACATGCTGATCTGTCCTGGGCTAGAATGATGAGGCCCAGGGTCTCTGAGGTATGTTCGGTACAAATCCCAGCTGCCAGTGTTTAATTAAGTCAGTGTACTCCAGAGGCCTTTACATATAAACATAACGCCTGGCTGTTCCCTACAATAACAAACTAAAATGTCAGACACTTCCTGCTCTCCACAGCTGCTCTTGGGTTAATATTGACAATCCTCCACTGATTGATCTGCTGTTCCTCCCGAGCCTGAAGAATAATAAATCGAAGAGATGGGAAGACACCGGCTCTGTGGCGTCTTTCAGGGACAGGGAGGAGGAGAAGGTGTCAGGAGGAGCAGATCGACAGGAGCGTTTTATTTACAGAGCGTAATCTAGACGTGACTCCCACACCGGTGTTTGTCACGTTAACGTTTTCATCATTTGTTTTGTGTTCTCTCTCCTTGTGGAGATTACCTCACTGCAGATTTTCATTCCTCATCTATCTGTTTTGTTTCACTCAGACTAATCTATGAGGCGGCGGCGTTGATTGCCTGAAGTAAACACAGCAAGTGAATACTATCAGAGGGTTAAATTGGCTGGAATTTTAGATACTTTTGCTCTGTGGTTTATTCAGATTTATTCAGCACGTTTTGAAAAAAGTAAGAGAAACGCAGCCATATAATGAAATGTATCCTGTCTGTGCACAAAACTGCAAAGGATTATAGAAAGATCCTGATTCATCCAGACATCATCTTGCTACAAATGCAAATAAACACAAGATAAACTCAAGGATATGATGACGTAGTCGGTGATGACCGAGACTGTATCATGGTACCCATAGTGACAATGTGTTCTCTGAAAGGAAGCACAATGCCAAGCAAAACAGGTTGATTCAATATGATTCTGCAGCAGTGAGGTAAATATGAATCCGGTGTAGTTTATGTTTTTTGGTGGCTTGTTTTCTCAGTTGTAAATATCTGTCTTCTTTTCCTATTTGGAGAATTGCGAAGGTAAACATTCTGCAAAGTGTCCTAGTGCTGCTCCACTCGTCACTTGTGCTTGACAGGTTTGCCACTGGGAGATTTTTCCTCTCACCTGATTTTAAAGTGTGTGCCGCTAACACCCCCAGCTCGGGAGGCGAGTGCCAATTACAAAAGCAGCAATTAGACTGATGTGTGAGGCGGATCCATCTGGTAGCCCCCCAACCCCCCTTTTTTTTTTGACAGATTTCAAATGAGAATTTCTGTCATAAGTTTTTATATGTATTCCCTCCACCCCCCCACTCTCCTTCCTACCGTTGACTGCCCCTGTATAAACACATATAAATTATTCAATATGTACAAGGTGGAAGATGTCGGGTCAGGACAAATGGCTCAACACATTAGCAAAAGGAAAGAAATGGCTTTGTTTATCCTTTTAACTTTAAAAACCATTAATGAAAACCATTTCATTAAGTATCTTTAATGACCCTATTCGGTCACAGAACAGCCCATTTAATATTCTCAGCACACCTGCAAGTGAGCACAAGGATTTTTTTTTTTTTTTTTTTTGGGGGGGGGGGTTTCTATAGAGCTGAATCATATCATTTGACTTTTCCTAAATTGTAATTTAAGCTTAACGAGTTATACCGGCCATGAACTGATTGATGGCTTAAGGTGAAATTCTTTTCTTGTGATAATCACGCTGTGCCTTTCGCCATAATCCCGGCTGTCTGTATTTTTCCAGCTCTTTCCAGGCTCCCCCCTGCCTGCTATGACAGCGAGAGCCGGTGTCACGGATGAGACGGACACCACAAAAACTTTGGTCGAGACTAATGGTCTCTGACATAATAGCTCCATTTGCTGGGCCTGTGTGATGTAGAGTAACATTGGATCCAAAAGCCTCCAAAATCCACCACATTTGATAAAATCGCACGGATGATCGCAGCGCTTTAAGCTCGCGTGTCTCCTCTCGTCTAATTAAAGGGTGCCACACTGTAACTCAAAGTTTGTCACGGTGAATAATGTTGCCTGCCAGCAGTTTTCACGTTATGACACATCGCTTGTGACTGGGTGATGCCACAAAGTGATAATGCCTGTATACTTCATAGTTCAGCTCATACATATTTTAACAGCATATGTCAGGTACCAGACAGATCACATGACTATTTCTGAGTTTTGAGGGCCTCCGAAAGTTGCCCTGTGATTGTGACATCATACCTGCATGATTTAGAAAATGTTATTAAAGGGATATGTCACGGAAAATTGATGTTAGAATGCATCATATTGTACATGATGTACAATGTACTTGATGTACAGCTTGGGAACCCAGAGAAAGTGCTAGTGATGTACAACAAGACCAAGCTGCGTCCACTTGGGAAGTGCAAGGTCAAGATCAGAAACAACAAACTATTTGGGCTTGAGTTTCAAGTGGTGGACCACGATGACAGGATCCCATACTGGCCAGGAGGGCCAGTGAAGGAATGCAGTTAATCAAAGTGCAGTATGAGGACATCCTGATGATAGACAGTGAACGCTGGAGAACATTCACAGAAAGCTGCTACTTAGTGCTCCAAAGAGACTACAGAGGATGCTTCACAGGCTGCAAATGTACAATGTCATCAACATCATCTACGTACCAGGGCGAGAGATGCTCCTAGCAAACCCACTGAGTAGCGCATCCATATATTGGACAGCACTAAGGGAGAGGCTGAGACAGAATTTGAGACCGTTTACATAGTTAACATACTTGCCCATCTCTGCTGAGAGGCTTAGCTCTGCACGAGCCGTGATGAAAGCTGATGCAAGTGTCAGAGTGGCGGTTCTGTCACTATGCCTCCAATTGATCATGCGCCCTGGCCACTTGGCCAAAGGGGTATCCCTTTGGCCAAATGGTTAAGCGTGCATGGCTATTACCCTGGAGTCTGGGGTTTGAAGCCTGCCCTGGCCCTCTGCGCCTTGCCACACAAGGTTACAGATTGGTGGAGATGATTCTCTGAGGGTGGCCAGTGAACAAAAAAGACATTCCAGAAGACATACAGCACGACCACTCATTCCTGGATGAACCGAGTTATCAAGACGGTGTGGTTTACAGAGGAGAGAGGGCTGTAATACCAGACATAGTCAGAGCAGACATCACTAGTCGCATTCATTCCTCACACCTTGCAGTAGAGGGATGTCTCAGGTGAGCGAGAGAATGTGTACACTGGCAAGGATGAATGAGAACAATAAGACTTTCATCTCCAAATGTGACATATGCAGGTCAGTGGACCCAAAGCAGCTAAGAGAGACAATACACCCTCATGACATGACACATCAACTGTGGGCAAAGGTGGGAACAGATCTGTTCTCTTTTCAGAACAAAGACTATGTGATAACAGTGGATTACTATACCAATTTTTGGGAGGTGGATTATTTACCCGACACAAAGAGCAACACAGTCATACAAAAATGGAAGGCCCATTTGGCCCGCCAGGGGATAGCAGGTGTCGCTTCTGATAACAGGGTGCAGTAGGCATCTCAAGAGTTCAAACGGTTCAGCAAAGAGTGGGAATTTGAACACCGGACGTCATCACCAGGATACCCACAGAGCAATGGAAAAGCTGAATCTACAGTCAAAACAGCAAAAACGCCTCATGCTGAATGCCATGTTTGCAGGACAGGATCCATGCTTGTCGATGCTGTACCATCGTAACACACAAGTCAAGCTGTGAGCACAAGCCCCACACAGAGACTTTTGAAGAGAAGGACGAGGACCCTTCTTCCACCCACTGACACCCTGCTGGCGCCTGAGATAGCAGACAACAGACATGGACTGACACACAACAGACTGAGACATTAGAAATATTACAAAGCAATACTGCAAAGGACATGGATTTGCTCAGGGAAGGGGACAGGGTGAGAGTGCAACCTTTTGAGCCATGTAAAGCCTGGAAGCCAGCGCATGTGGTGAGGACAGTGAGCCACAGGTGGTATGAATTAAAGTTAGAGGGTGGGGGTGTAGTGCAATGAAATCGACGCCACCTCACAAGAAGCCATAACGAACACGCACATCATCATCATATGTGATTAATAAATGACCCATTTAAATATATTCAAACGAGTCTGGTGCAGCCCTGCCGCTACCTGCGCCTCAGCGCATTTTCCACTGCTTTTCATTCCAAAAAGCTGAAAACACTTCTTTTAAGCCAAAATATGTTCCTATATTCATGTAGCTAAATAGCCACTGTATGTGGCACACACACACACACACACACACACACACACACACACACACACACACACGAGTTAAAAAGTCAAGTTTAGTGAGTGTAATTAGTCGGGGTGACATTGAAAATTGATCAAGGTCAGCTGTCAGTCAATCTGTTAATAACAGCATCAGGATGAGGATAATTACCTTTCAGGCTGCAAATATGATTGCGAATGCAGACATATGTATGGCCTTGTGCCTATGAGCTGTATGCCCAGTGGAACACAGTGGAAATGCACAAAGAGTTGGTGCTAGCCAGGACACGTCATCCTGGAATGAAATATAGTTTTGAAAAAGATCATAATAGCGAAGAAAGAAAGAAAAATCGTGTAACTATGTGATTGTTTTTCCTTCCTGGCTTCTGAATATGAAGAAGTTTTTGTATAGATAGATCGATAGATAGATAGATAGCGAATGAAACTGAAGTACTTCTATCTTCTATTTACAATAAATGCCGTACCTCTTGTCCTTGATTATTTCCAAATGACTAAATCCAATCTGCTAAATGTTCGAGTTGCTGTTATTTCTCCCTCCTTGTTATGTCTAAAATTGCCTGTCGTTGTTTGAATTAAAATAATATTAACATTGTCTTTGTATCTTTTGCCTAATAAATACATCCGAGTGTACCTGCTGTTTTGAGAAACAGCAGTTGCCTCACCACTTGAAAAGCTGCAGAGATATGGATAGAAACATCAGCTAGAAGGCACTGACAGAAGGAATTAATCTGAAAAGCTTGGTAAATATGATGATTGCTGCAAGTACCAGAAAATCAAAACAGAATCAAATTTGCAACCTGTAAATGAAATATTGTCACATTTTCATCGAAGCGACAGAGGGCAATCTGGCATAATTTGTGCAGAGAAAAAAAATGTTATTGGCAAAATGCAATCATTTTATGTGCTTAGAATACAAATCCTAATTTAGAAAATTGGTTGCATATCTTTTTTCAAGCCATGTGACAACATCGATCAGAATGATGATTGAGGCTTACAGTGCACGCATTCTTGTCACTACTAAGTGAAATAAAAAGAAAAGAAAGGTAAAATTCTAAGACACTATAGGACTTTGACAACTATGTGAAGTGGTATTGCTAAAGCAAAAAAGAAAAGAAAGGAAAAATTCTTGTGATAACATTAACCATTCAATTCTTCCATCTAGCCTTCCATTTGGTCTTAGAGGATAAATCAACAGGTGGAACTCCAGAGTCAGGGTTCACTTAGTCCGAAGTACTTGTCCAGAGAGGGTTTTAGTTTAATCGAGTCAAAGTGTATTTGCTGCAAGCTATGCGGAGCTAAAACTGTCAAATGTCATTTTTTACTAAATCAACATTATTGAGTATCATTAACAATCGGTTACAGCAAATCATTGACAATCAATGTCTTAATATATTTTTTAGTAATACTCAGGCACAAATACTATATTGATTAATTTAAAGCAGCTCTAGGTAACTTGAGCTTGCTACGAGTTTGCTACGAATCGAGGTTACTTATTGAATTCCATTCCGTCATTTTACAATCTTATGTATTTGTAATAGTAGTATGTAAGACCGCCTCTAAATAAACGTGGGACATTGCCGTAAAGTGGTTCGTCCGGCGTGTGGGGTCGCGATTGAAAGTCACGCAGTGCAGTTACAGCCGGCACAACCCCCCCCCACCTCGCTGCCGAGACGGCACCATTGAGCCTATTAATCGTTTATCTACCACCTTACTGAGTTTGGAATCGTAATTTTATGGTCAAAAAGTTACCCAGAGCTGCTTTAAGTGATTTCTGTACTGTCCTGTTTACCCATCAAAATTACATCAACAAGTTCAACTGAATATGACAGACAGAAGGGTCACCCAATCAACAATCTCATTGGTTCCACCCCTTAGCAGTGCTTTGTTGTTTTATCTCTCTCTCTCTCTCCCTCTTTCTCTCTGACTGTCTGTCTCTCTTTCTCTCTCTCTGTAGGCTGTCTTTAAAGTGGACATCAGAATTGAATCCAATGGAATTTAAATTAACATTTAATCAGGCGTGACAGCCTAATGTGTTGACTCGATTCTGCAGATATAGGACAAATTAATTATTCAGTGCGATATACTCGGTTTGAGCCGTGGGCCTTTCTTTCAAGACCGCACCATATTGACGTCAAGGGTCAATATTGGAAGTTCAGTGGCCGGCAATATGAACACTGGGCGGTAGCACGGTTCTGCTAATAGCTTCATTGTTTTCAATACTCCAGTCAAGGGCATATGGTCCTGAAAAACACTCCAGTGCTCAATCCAAAAGGAGCTTCCTCAGTTCACAGTTTGCAATTATTGGATCAATTTGTCTCTCATGTTACATCCTCCCAATGATAAGCCTCACGCGGCCAAGTGTTTGTGTAGATGCGCAAATACATAACCAAGGCCTAATAAAGATGAAAGGGGTTGCAGGGAGAATGTAATAGCTGTCATTTTCAGGAGCAGGGCCTGTCAGTGACAAGTGCTCATCCACTTATGCAATAAGGGTCCTCTCACTCTGCGCCTGCTGTCTCTTGTCCCTTCCTCTCATTTTGCCTCTCCTGCTATCGGTTCTGCAAACCACCTGATCTCTGCCTCACCCCCCACCCTCCCACACATACACCCCCACCCCACCTTTCACCGGTGAAAAGAAAGGGGTTCAGTGCCTGGCTGAAATTCTTGTGTTTTGTAGTGAACGGAAAGTTGTGTTCAGAGGAAGATGGACAAGGTTTTCAAGCTTCTCGGCTGTACGTTTGAGGAGTTACAGTCGTTTGAAGTTCCCCCATCAAAATGAATGGGCTTGATTTAGAACAATCAAAAACATCAGCTTGTTTGTTTGCTAAGCCTGAGACAAAGTAAAAACTCCAACCTAACTGATGATAACCCCAAACCTTTACCCCAAAACCTAACCCTTAGAAAAATCAATTGGGGATTGGGGTTATGCTTGGGTATAAGGTAAGTGAGGGAATGGACCCAGGTCCTACCAGGCTCGACTTGGGCCTTTGTTGTTCCTTGAATAGCTCACAGTAATTACTGCCTTTCTCTTCTCCATTGGCATCCCCTCTCCTCTACCTTCCCCGTCTCCCTTCTCACCTCTCTTCATCTCTTTTGCACTGCTATATTTATTTCCTCTAACAGGTTTAAAATTTGCAAAAAAGAAAAAAGCTGATTTACTTCCCTGCTGTGAGTAAAGTGAGAATGGGAAACACCCATCTCACACGTCAGATTAATAAAAGATTAAGATGCAGCTCGCCCAGGTTGTCTTATTCTAAAGACTGGGGGCTTTGGGATGCAGTAAAAATGTGCTTTAAGTAGTCAAAACAATCAAGTGCATGAAAGTATCAGGACTCCCTAATATGAATTGCTTTGAAAACGTCACATGTTGTCTTTGGTGGGTTTTGGCACATCCAGGCTAGTTCACGTTGCTGTTGACACTGGGTCTTTGCTAGCTAGAGCATCTCATTCTCGAGGGACGGAAACATTAATGAGCTCAACCTTGTTTCTCATTTTTACATTCGCACTTTCCTCACCTTTCCGTTGGCAGACACTGTGTTTCATTTTTTGCCAAGAGATTCGGGGGAAAAAAAAAGTCACCAGTTATAATTGGTTTAGTGAATAAAAATAATGATTACTCAGTTAAAATCAGACAACACAAAGATAGTTCTAATATATGGAAAATGTGAAAATGAAAATATACATGAGAGGTAGCTGCATGTTTTAAAGGCATTCTGGAAAATATCTCATGGTCTTTTGTTTGAGGGACCCCTTGTAAAATCTTTGTTTCAGTGACAATTTACCCTCAAGCTTCGTCCTATCTCTTCATCAGTTTAGAATAAAGCTAAATTGTATGAGCCACTGTGAAGACAAGTTTGATCTCGTGGCTTGAACATAAAACTCTTTAAATGTTAAATATTATTATTGAATTTTGTGCATAGTTTCCAGGTTAAACCTTGCATTAGACCAAAAAAAATGCTTTGTGAGCTGCTTCTTTCTCTTTTTCTTTTTTTTTCTTTTTTTTTACCCTCTGGAGACAAAGCTTGCAGGCCCAGCTGCACCACTCCTCCTGGGATGAAGAGAGCTCAGGGCTTAGCACAGCTGGGACCAGGTCCACAGAGGAAAGAATGCGGCAGCGTTGGTCTTATACTTCTAAAGGGAAGGAATGCGAGGAATCAAGCTTTTTTTGTAAATGCCGAGCTGAGAGGTGGAAACCAAGGTTTGGTCAGAACGCCACGACGGGATGAACGTGATCTCGAGCCCGTTGGATCTGTCCCACCCTGCCTGCCTGCAGGATTCCAGAGTCTTCTCTTCACAGCATGGAGCCTGGTGCCCCTCGCAGCCAAACAAGAGGGTTCGCGGAGAGAGAGGCGCCACGTTTACGAGAGGTAGGAATCATCCAGCATTCCTCCCCTTTTTCAGGAATCCCTACGCATCCTCCAAACACTAGATGACTGGTTTCATGCTTCCCTCCCTAGACACGGGCTCAACCTCATCATTCCAAAGAATACTTCCCCTTCTGCTGATCGTTGGGTGGATTGTTGCCTGCATTACAGTGGTCTACGTCGTCTTCATACTGGCTACGGTACTTGACGCTACTTGGGGGCAAAGATACTCGTGAATGCCAAAAATCCTGCATATGACCACAAGTTTTAAATGTGTCTCATGTTCAGGAGATCTAACCATCACGTGAATTCATTTTACCCAGACATTAGAATGGGTCTTCATGTGTGGTCCAATTCAGTAGTTGGCCGTACAAAAATCTTAATGTTTAATTCAATCCCTGTTCATAAACGTAATCCAACTACATTTAACTTGAAACAGACCAAGAATGAAATGATGCCATGTTTTTAAGTGATCTTATGCAAGAATGCAATGCCCATATACTTGTACACTCAACCATCCACTTTCTGAATAAAGTGGTCAATGATTGAAGCCTCTCTGAAGAATCAGAGAGGCTATTCTGCAGACCTTTATTGTTGCCAGCAGTTATCGCGTTGCTGTTGCCATTCTATGGTCTCCAACCGATCTGACCTCTGACCCCTGACATCAACGAGGTATTTTCCCTCCACGCAACCACCGCTAATTGGCTATTTTCTCTTTTTTTGGACTATCCTCTGTGAACCACAGAAATGGTTGTGATGTTGTGTAAACCCCACTAGATCAGCGTTCTGCGACACTCAGACCTGCAGCCCCGTCTGGCACCAGCAACAGTGTTCGCCACGTTCAAAGTGACTGAGATCCCCCCTTCCTACCCATGGCTGACGCTGGCTTTGAACGCGGCCATATGCCTGAATGCGCTGTTGTTGCAGTGCAATTAGCACAATACCAATATTTGTTCACATATAGCTGAACACTTTGAGTGTAGATTTATATGGAGAAAAGCAACATTATTTCCAAGGGAAAACTGACATGCTATCAAAGTTATCTGATTAAACGGGAGACAGTACAATGTCTTTACAGTGAGAAATGTCCAGCAACAATACACAAAACTCTTTTTTTCTACCGGATTAGAGCCAAGAGGTCGAAAATGCAAAGAAAAAAAAACAACGCTTTCTGCAAGGCATTGTAAATCACACTGTATTGGCTTTGATGGGGGTAACTGTATAAGTGTTTATCTGATATTGGACCATTCTTTAAAAAACAAAAAGAGGTAGAGATACAGTCTCCGTGTTTGCACTTGCGTCAGCAGTGTTGTCAGTAGTCGGTGTGTAGTTGCGCACAACACAATCCTCTATGAGCTAAACAGCTCATTTTTCACACTCATCATCAACACTCCTTGGACCCTTGCCAGTTTGTTTGCCCGTTCAGCCACTAGATCTTTCTTTTCTCCCTCTCGTTTTTTGGGCAGAAAAGAGGCGCGCACGGCAGAAACTGAACCCCGCACCGGTGCAAACATCTTCCTCCAGAAGACAAAAGGGAAGCAAGGATCCAGACGATGATGAAATGCCGCCGCGTGACTCAAGCCCGCTCTCTGATGTTTGCCGTTACCGGTTTCGCAAACGTTCAGACGCTGGTGGGAGACCGGAAAACGGTGACGCTCGTGATGTCACGGCGTGTCCTCCTGTGAATTCATCTAAATAAACACGTTTGCCCCTTTTTTTCTCTCTCTCTCCTCTCTAATTCATGTAATACATCATGTCGTCTCCATTTTGTTAAAAATAACCCATCCGGCTGCCGTGTATTGCAACCCATTATCCTCAATTGGATATCCTAATGAGAACACTGGGTTTTCTGAACGCACCCTGGCGGATGAGATGCATTTCTATTTTTCTTTTTTCTTTTTTTTTGTTGTTATCAGACTGTTACACTTCACTTCACAAAGGGAGTGAGTGCATCGTCCTCTGTTTTCCGGGCCGTGTCTGCGCCGTATATGCCCTCAAACACCATTGGGCATCAAAACTATTGGGTGTTAAGGCTGACAGTGTCGTTGCCATGGCTACATGCACCGTCTCTTTTGTTGCACCCTTATCGGATGCGGAGACAAATGAGAAGACTCGGGTGGGTTATTATACTTTTACTAAACGTTCGGCGCTGCAGGCTGACCAATTAACTGCAAGCGCTTAATGAGCAGAGTTTTTCTCGTGGCAATGCACTGAACTTCAGATTAAGAGCTGAATTAAGCGCGTCCTGGGCCATTCCAGCCAAACAGGGTTTGAATTTTCACGCCGCAGGCAATGAAACAACTCATCTTCGCCTGACGCGTCTCAACAACGGGCCATCGCCGCCGAGCCTCTAAATCTGTAATAGTGGCGCCGCTGTCAGCTTTAAAGAGCATTTTTGAAGTCCACATTTAATAACGGGGGATTAGATTGTCTGTTTGTCGCGGCGCAATCTGCTCCGTCGGCTTTCATGTTCGCGGGAGGCGCGCGGCGCAAGTAGGCCCGCGCAGCTCCTGTCATGTCGTCACCGGCTTTTGACAGGGCGACGTCGCTCACGTCGAAACCCCCCCGTGGCGACAGGGATCCTTTAAGACGAGGGAGACGCTCTAGCCCTGTCGCATGCGAGATGAGATGCGGAAAACATTCACAACCTGGGGGGGAAAAAAAGATAACAGCCACCTGTGCATTTGTCGCATCAGCAGTAAGTGGAGCGGCTGCTATTGTTTGCAGATGCATCGGTGTTCGTACACACAGCTCTTTTTTTTTTTTTGCCAAGGCCATCATAAAGCCCACCAGCACTGTCAGTGTTGCTCTTCTGCACCCTGTCACTTATTAACCCCCTCTGTGTCCAACCCGGCGAAGGACGCGGCGAGAGAAACTTCCCAGGTTCCCCTAAAAGCCGGCGTTGGCGCATGTCGTTGCTGGAGAGAGAGAGAGAGAGAGAGAGGGTCACGATAATGGAGCCTGGCGTTTCATCTCGCGCATGCCTCACGGAGCACCTGAGCTGCAGGGGGGAAATAAAAAGCCTCCTGCCAGCTCAGTTGTAAAGCAGGCGCTGTCGCCGTCCAAGGTTGGGCGACCAACATGCAAGTCCTCTCCTACACCGCAGACCTGGATTCTCTGGCACAAACAGATCCTGGAAGACCCACCGCTCTGCCCGCAAGTAGTGGAATATAGATTTCACGCTAAAGGATGAAAAGCTGATGAGTCAGAAGAATTGAGCAGTCTGGAAATGAATTTCTTTAAATTTATCTCGATCATCTGTAATAGCAGTATAAAAGCTGAAGGACCAATACGCATTACATTATGTATACAATATAATGTAAAATATTTACAAGCATGTTTTTTTTTTTGTTGTTGTTTTTTTAAGATTTCTAACTTTTTTGACGATACTTTATTGTGAAAAACTACTCTATTGGGAATAAAAAAAAAAAAAACGATGGGCATAACGTGGTGCCTTGGCAATCTAATGGACAGAAAAATTGCATAGGTATGCAAGAAGCAGCTGCTAATGTGTTCAGGAGTTACAGCGTTAATAAAGAATTCCTCGATGGAAGGAGTGGCATTTCCCATTTTCCACGAGAGCGTGACGTTGCCCGAGAACTCGTCAAAGTGTTTTGACCTTCATGCCATTCAGAAACTAGCGGCAGTTCATTTGAATAAGAGTCGTCCACATTGCCCGTGACAGCCCGAAGATGTAAAATTAATGAGGCTGCTCTTTCACCTGTCCACCGCTTAAAGAGGATCAACCGGCTATTTGATGGTGGCACGTACTGCGGTACTGTTATCTCGAATAATTAAAGATGGGCGGGTTTTTTTTTTGTGTGTGTGCTCAGAAGTGTCTTCTGAAGTGATGAGATTGAAACTAGAACTAGAATTTGGGGGGATTTTGGTGGGCTCACTTTTTATTTCCAGGACAGGGTTTTCCAAGATACAAAGATGAAAGACAAGGCTAATTACACAGCAGCAGTAAGATGAGAGAGGGAGAGAGAGACTCACGAGAGGGTTAATAATTAATGTTGGGGGGGTTATTATTTTAAATGCAACGGTTATTTTACATCAATTATCTCCGGAGCAACCACAGGGTGTCACTGTTTTACATCAATTATGGATTGACCGCTTCTGTCGGGGTGAAGGCTTCAGCCCGACATGTGAAGAGAATGACCAATCCAGAGATACTCTCCTAGCTGTCTATGAAACAGCATTTAAAAAAAAAAAAAAGAATTCTGTCAAGTTAACTGTCACCGGCTTCCATTTAAATGTGTTAAAATAAAGGTCAAGTTCGCTTTTTTTTCCAGATCTCTATTTTTTCTCCATGGACTCCAGTGGATCATTTACCAACACGTTTAGGCTACAATTCAAAATGAAACATGTAGATGTCAAAACAGCACATTTAACTCTGTGTGTATAGCCTCCTGTGAAGACAGCATTGCCTTCCTGCTAAAACTAATGCTTTTTTCTTTTGGCCCTGAAACCTTTTTATTTAGCTGTTTGTTTGTTTGTTTGTTTGTTTGTTATAATTTACGTGATCAAAATAAAGTATTCAATTCAAAACCTGTTTGGAATGGGACAGTAAGAAGCCTGGCACACTGACACATTTGACTGTTAGAACACATTTGTAAAGACAGTTGTCACGACACCGGGTCTTTAAAATGCCCTAAGCCCACATTGTCAATCATTCAAACTATTGTGATGAGTCTAAATGGTGCAAATGTGGGCATTTTAATATGACAAGCGAAGCCAGTCTCAGGCCATGGCACGCAGAAGGTGGTTCAGCGTGGTGTTTTTCTTCACTCCCGCGTGTTCCCGGGCCCAGTTGGCATTGAGGAAACCATCAACCCCTTGTGGGAGCGCAAGTACTTATCCATGGCCTTATAACAATAAGAGCACAGAAAGAATAACTTCACAATCAAGAGCTCCTTCAAGACCAGCTGTGCAATAACACGCAGCTTATGGAACACTTATTTATGATCCTTATACGTCCACTGGGGGTGTGCTTATTTATGGTGCACATGGGTTTTTTTTGTGTGTATGTGTTATGCACACGGCACGTGTGTTGTGTGTGTGTGTGTGTGTGTGTGTGTGTGCACGCCCTTGTTTATTTACACCTCAGCCACTAAACATTGCCCAAGTGTTGACACACGCACACTGACAGACATTCCAGAGGCTGAGGCCACCCGCCAACCCCCCCAATACCCCACTCCCCTCCCTCCCCCCTCTGCAACCCCAACTGCCCATAAACACACACACACACACATAAACCACAAAACACACACATGCCACTGGACCCACTGTTAGGGTCGCCCAAAGGGCGCACGGAGGAAAGCTGAGTCGTTTTATGACTAGAGGGTAGCGGAGGGGGGCATAACTTTGTAGTGAGGGCAAAAACAAAGAAACGTCTTGCTTGAGTGACTTTGTGAAAAACACCTTGACGGCAAGAGAATTTATTTTCAGAAGTGCTCCATTTGCTGCAGTCTACTGACATATATATGTATATGTACATATACACATATATATATATATACATTATATATGTACAGTATATACTGTATGTATATCGTTTGTGTGTGTGTGTGTGTTTTCTGATCAAGCTCACTTACATACATATATACTCATTAAACTAAGGTCTGAACATCTCCCGTGGCCCCAGAATAACCCCCCACCCCCTCGCCTCCCCTGGCCATCTATAGTGTGCAAAGTGCAAAGCAGCACCCAGAGACATGCTGAGGTGCTGTAATGTTAGCTGCCAAGTGCGAGAGAGTAGCTGCTAATAACGGGGAGGCTGAGAGCACGAGGGAAGTGGGTGGTGTGAACCAGTGATCTGCCAGAGTGCAACAAGAGCGAGCGGGGAAGCCAGGCAGCGAAGCAGCAATTGTAACTAAAGACAGCACTTGAATGGGATGTGGGTACGGCATTCCCACGCAATCGCGCAGGAACATTTTCTTTTCTTTTTTTTTTTTTTTCCGTGTGCCTAAATAACGCGGGTTAAAAAGGGCGACACGTGAAAGGTAAAGGTTTGCCGGCTTGGTGCCAGGGCTTTTAAATCCGACCTAATTGACTCTCCAGGAATAATGGCGATTCGTGAAATGAGGTTTAACTGGTTGATTGTCTGCAGCATCTGTATTCATGTTAATAAGTGCTCTGCACTTGAAATGACAATCTAACGCACTAAGCTGTGCATGCACGTCGCGGAAATATATATGCACACGGTTGCTCAACCTCTAGTGCAATTTGGCACGTTTCCTGAATCATTACTTTTCATCTTATGTGTCCATCTGGTACAGAACCCATCGAAAGCTTTCGGGAAAAGGGGACGCAAAACATGAAATGTGATTGGACAAACCGGTCTTGTTTATGCATGACGTTTTTAGCTACCAGGATGAGCCTGGTGGCTAAAGCCTAAAGGCTCCCTACAGCTGTGGGCGAAAGGTGACGTTAGCCACAGGCTTCGTCGCAGCTAAGAGGACTGAAATCCTGCCAAAAAAAAAGTTTCATACAAAATATGAAAACAAGTCTTCGGAAAAAGAAACCCCCTTCGGAACTTCCTTTTTTTTTGCGGTCATTTGTAATGAAAACAGACACTACCGCCACAACTACGCTAGTCTCTTTGGTGGCAGCGAGATTTGCAGTTGCTCCCTGCATTCCTTCATAATTCACAGAGGCTTTTAAATGCAGCTACAGCGGTTGCTTCACTAGAACTTTTAAATCAAAAAGAATGTGAGCGGTGATGAGGCCAAAGATGATCTTAATAGAAAATGCTTAGCACTGGGCTGGCGAGGGGGAGGAGCGAGATCTCAGTATTGACATCTTGGCGATGCGGCTGCCGGGCAAGCTTCATGCTGTATTTGTTGAACTATTTATTGGTACTGGCAGTTCCAGGCTAAATCATATCAGTGTTTTGACATTGACTTTTAAGCCCGGCTGTAATTCTGCCGGTCTTACTCGCACCCCTGCCTTGTGTCGTAATTCCTCTTGGCACCGTACTTTTCCCCGTGAAGTGTGTTTTCGTATTCTGCGTGTCTGTCCAGCGTCGGCTTGCTCACATTGCCAAAAAGTGTGCCTCTTTGTTCTTTTACGATCAAAGATGCATTTAGTGCCAGGCAACATGGGAGAGAACTGTAAATATGTTATGCATTCAGTGGTTTGCATTTTTTGCCGATGAATTTCCTCACTCATTGCTCCCCCAGTGCCTATTGGTTTAATGAGCCAACGTGGCATTTTATATTGAACTGTATTTGTATAACACGCAGTGTAAAAGGCAGCCCGCCAAATTATGCATATGTTCACCCTAATTATGTATGAGCTGAAGATTTTTTTTTTTTTTTTCCTATTGCAAATTTTGTTCAGACTTTGACAGCAGAAAAATACCTCATTAAGAAAAAATGAGATGCGATAAAAAAAACAAACAAAAAAAAAAACACCTATCTGCCTCACTGTATTTTTAAATACCACCATTAAACACTGCTTTTCATTTTGGGGACCTGGCCAGGAGTAGCTGCTAATGTATGAGTACATCATATATATTTTCTTTTTATGGCATCACCAAACTTGCATTTATGCAAAGAGCCTGACTCAGACGTACAACGCAAACACACAAATACACAAACCCTGCTGGATGACTCTCCTGCAGGCTCAACGTGTTATTTCAAGATTTATTTTCAAAGAAGGGGAAAAAAAATGCTTCTCAAGATGATTATTCCTATTTTTCATAAAGTATCTAAATACAGGCAACTGAGGTTCTGTATCTTCCAATCATACAGAGTTGTGTGTGTGTGTGTGTGTGTGTGTGTGTGTGGGTCAGAGTCACAGAGAGATGAATGCCTGAGGGAGTTAAGCAGCATGACAACAGAACGGTAGCACAATCAACGCGAACAAAGTCATGGGGAAAAGTAGGACGTAATACAATCTGATGCATGGTCTAAACACTCAAAGCCCATTGTTCGTTGCATTCCTCTGGATTAAGTGAAAGCAGAATCTGCACCGTGAAACACCATGTTTCATAGCTCAGCACATCACATTCACAACCCAAAAATCGGTACATAGATTACATACATTTTGGACAACAGTTTTTTTTTAAGAACTCAAGAACGCAAAAAAAAATGGATCACAAACCATGAGCTTTTGCCCTCTGCCCCTCTTGCAGTGACTTTGGCAAGCATTCTGAGGGAAGTGCTAAGCACTTTACCGTGCTACGTCATCCAGCACTAAGTACTTTGCCAAAACCGAATTAAATGAGAAACAAGTCTTTACCTTTGATCTCCTTTGCCTCAACTCCCTTTGATTAGCACTTTCCTAATCCACTGACAGATTTGTTGGTTGCTTAATCATGCTAACTTTGACTAGAAAGCTAATTTTCCCAGCTTAGCTGTGTTGGTAAACTCCACTTGGGTTGCACAAGTGGACTGCTGGTTTGTGAACATTCGTTTGTAACACTTTTTCAGAAGCCTAACCCAACCTGAATTACAACAAATTGAGGCCGAGCGAAAATAACTGCTCTTTAGTTTGCAAACATCAGTTGATTTCCCTGATAGTTTAGCAAGTTTTGGAAATTTACTGCACTCAAATTGGGTAAGTCCAAACAAACAAACAAACAAAAAAAAAAGGAAATTGTTCGGCAAACAGGTGTACTCTATTGCTTATTCCCCCCTTTTTTATTTGAACACTTACAGATACAAAACCGGTCATGTAAGGCATACCAGTTTGCTTGACAAACGATTGATAGAACCCAATTGGGGGGGGAGAAAGGGAAATGGCAGCATACAGTACATGAACATAACGTGTAGAAGGCTCATTGAACATACAGAGTGTGTCATGTGACGATTTCTTGCCACCTGAAATCAAAGGTGATCTCAAAGTGGGTTTTCTGACATTCCACAAAAAAGAGCCTCAGCAAATCTCCGCTGGCCGAGTGGTTAAAATCAGATACTGGACAGTTCCAGAACACATTTCAATTATTGTTAAACACCAGCTCCTCTATTTAACAAAATAAATTCTGCTTTCCTAATAATTTATAATTTTTCTATGTATCAACAAATTACATTGCGAGTATGCTGTAGATGAAGGCTGAAACTGTCCAGAGTTACAAAGGAGAGGTTTTATAAGAGGCATACAGTTCAATCCCACATAGAGGACAGTGGTTCAGCCCTGTTACATGAATATAAGTGTGAGTGGGTGTCTGGTTTATTCATATGCCAGTGGGTTCGGACACATTTGTCTGTCTGCCCCTCTCTTTTCCAGCTACTTGTGCAGCAGTATTTTGACTGAAACACATTCATACGTGACGAGTAAAGACGGGATGAAACTGGATGGGTTGAAAAAAAAAAATACTGTATAAAGAGACCCGCCGTGATGGTATCCAGTGGGCAGTGAGGAGAAGAGGAATCAGGCGGATTAGATGAACTGACGGCGCTCCGTCTGTCCGTGAGGATGCAATCCACTGCGCTTTCCTCAGGAGGTGGTGTGCAAAGCAGCACCAGTCCACCAATCTTGGTCCATCCAGTTTAATCATGATAATAATAAAAAAAAACGCTGAGAGGAGCCTTCACTTCCCTCTAGCCTCCCACCCCCAGCGAGTGCTCCAACAGTCAAGTGTGCGGGAACGTCGAGGTTCCACCTTCAGGACAAATCCCCGATCCTGGTCCTTCTGCTGATCACCACACACGGCACACGTTCTTTGGGACCATGTAGCTGCCCTTGGTGCATTGGAACGCCTCCGCAAATTCTGGGAAATTCTGGAGGGAGCCGAGGACCCTGCGACACAAAGGAGGCGAACGTCAACTGCACAGCAGGGCACAAAACACGGCGCTACGGCAGCAGGATTTAAAAATAACTGCTACGAGTTCATCCCGATCGTTTTCAAGAGTCAAAGTCATTGCAAGGAAGCTCACCTGAATTTCCCCGGACTGTGTACATTCACTTTGATTGAGTTGACGGCTTGCTCTGGTCGAACCTTCCCACACCATATCTGAAACAACACACCAGTTAGACGCACCGTTGGCGATCGTAACTCGTCAATCCAGCCGTTGGTCCGTTACCTGAGCAAAGTTTAAGAAGAAGAGCTGATCGTGGGAAAGGTCAATTCCAGGCAGCAGCTTCTCCTCTCCGTGCACCTTCACGTAGTTCCTGTAGGCCTGTTGCATGAACAAGAGACAAGCGCTCTAAATAACATGGTCACCGTTTGGTGGAGTGACACGAAATGGTACAAAATGACTTGATTGCGCTGACAACCGTGTACAAACATGACAAAAAAAGCCACACACTGGCCATTACAGCGTCAGGTTACTATTATTTTACCTACCCATAATTAACAAGCGGCTACATTCAACAGTGACACCAGCGCAGCCAGATTCTACCTGATGAGCGGTTGGCGTATGTTTTGCTGTTGGATGTTTATTTTTTTTTAAGAAAAAAAAAAGGGCAAAAATTCTCCTGGTGGACTCTCAGCAGCGACTTCTAATTGCTTTGTGCCTGTTCTGCCATCTGCCTTTTATTGAGCTGTGTGAAGGCATTCCACTCTTTCTATTTCTGTCAAAGTCGTGACAGCGGCGCCTCTTTCCGATGAACACAAGCACCACCAAAAAAAAAAAAAAAAAAAGGACTCTAAAGACCTCGGTGGGACTATCACATGGATTGGAGGTAGTGGAATCAAGGTCTGAAGCATGAATACGACGGGCAGGAGCATGATAGGGTTGCAGGAGGGAAACCGACTGAGAGACGAGTCAGGGCATCGGCCATCAGTTTTGCTAGCGCTCCTGCACGATGCTTCTGCAACTGCTGCTGCTGGAGTCCACAGATGGTTTTATTTATCGTCGGACATGTGTTTAATTGCCTCTGCAGTGCACTCTTGCTGGGTTAACTGTAATGAACCTCTGCCGAAGAAGGCTGTTGTATATTTATGGTTGTTAATCAGTGGTGTGGACAATCAGGGGGCAACCGAATCTGTCCAAACAAATTAAATTCTTCTTCATTTTCTTTAATGTGGAAGAGCTTTGTGGCTGGACGTTGTTGGACAAGTGGAGTTTGTTTTTAAGCTATGACAGAATTTCATAGTTTACCTGTTTATAAAAGTGCCAAAAACATTTCCAATTGCAATGAAGTCAGAGATCATTTTAACAGACCTAACATTATGTACTTCTCAGCACTTTTACTTTGAGAAAACTGTTCTCAATTGACCATCTTCCTCAGTAAAACAAACAATTCTCCCTCCCTGCGTCAGTAGCAGGTTTCTGTTTGTGTTTACCCAACAATCAAACATGTATCCTAGGGTTAAAATCCAGTCAGCGTTCTCGACCAAATGCATTGCTGAAGCTCTGGATGTCGTCGCCGGGCGCTGCACGAAGGCTGCCCACTGCCCGTCAGGGAGTACGGTGGGAATGCAGAGAGCTAATTCAACTGCATATCGAGATGCACGCGTGGGACGAAACGGGAACGTTTTTTAGACCCCACATGCACCTCGAGCCCTCGAGTTATCCGAGGATGGACAGGCTCTTTGTTCCTGCCTCGACTTCCACTTCACTGGCAGCCGCTTGAACTGCCCGGTGTCACCCCAGAAGTCTGTTCTAATTTCCTCTATCAGCCCGGTAACTAGGCTACCCAAAGCATCCATTAGAACTGTTGCAAGATTCACAGAAACACATGCAGCCGCTTGGACAGATGGAACCCAAAAACCCTTCTGTCCCTGTAAAGATCGTTTAACTGGAACGCTCAGTCTGGGTAAATTTGTGCATCCTGAAAGCACACATTAAAATAATTAAAGTGGTGGAAGTGGGGGGAAGAAAAAAGTTGGTTATACTGTACACTATATACGTTTTCTCATATAATAATTTATTTTCCATTAGTGCTTAATTTTCATCAGGTTTGGAGTCTGGTCATTACGTCATCTGTAAATTAATCAGATTTTAATTACCGCAGTGAATTTATTGCATCTCCACCACAACATATTTCTGAGGCTTCCTCCCCGTTACACAGAGCAGAAATTCCCAGGTTCTGTGTATCTGGCTCGGAAATTAAAGATTCATTTTTTGGCAGCTTAAAGAATATCACATTTGCAGAAGAAGTGCTCCTGCACCGACTACGGCCTTGATTTTCCTCGCGAAACTCTCATGCCCGTCGGCCACTTGGTACAGGGCGCCGTCTTTCTGCCCTTCGTTATCAAGGCCAAATAATCAGGCCTTCAACAAATGGCCCAGAGTATTCCAGTAAAGAGACCTGACATTCAGTGCAAAAGATTTTAAAGTCTTATTATACTCTGACTAGTTTTTGTGTCATCAACTCATCTGAGATTATAAAGACGAGGAATCTTAATGATGCTAATCTAAAGTGATCCGCGCATTAAAAAAAAAATAATGAACTTGTATGATTTAATAAATCTGAATGCGAAGCAACATGTACACATCTCTACAGCTCCAGCAGCGAGGGCAATTTTATACACCAAGCAAGGCTCTAATTGGCCGACACGGTGCCTACAGCAAAGAAATCACTCGATAAGACATTTGTGCCCTACGCAAATCAATCAATAAGTAAAGAAAGGCTTGTGTTTTTCCATTATCACTGCATTCCTTCATGGAGTCGGCGAAAATCGTCATGCAGTTATGGGCTAAATAACTTTCTTCAAGTGATTTCATCCAGTGCAACCAGTTCAGCAGCAGCCATCTCAGGAGAAGAAGTAAGCTGCACTTTCACAGATATCAACAGTGGCCTTGGATTATATTCCAGCTCTGTGTATACAACTGCAACAATGACATCAGGACATTTTTTTTATCTAGCTGGAATAGACTGGATTTAGAGGGCAACAAAAGATTTGCTTGTTCCTTTTAAATAATCACATTTTTATCCTAAACTTTAAGATAGCTTGTACAAAGACGCCTTTTACCGTGGCGCTTCCGTATTCTTAGATACCCATGTTTACAGTGGCTAATGAGCAACTCTGACATGGTAAAACAGCCCATCCATCGCCGCGAGTCAGCGAGTGACAGTGATAAACCGCAGAGTAAATACCATCTTCTGTCATCTTTACACCAGATTCTCCACCCCAGTTTTCAGGCTCATTACCTGGTAGGCCTGCCGTATGCCTCCATTGTCAGCGATGTTTTCCCCAAGAGTGTTGTTACCATTTAACTAGATGGGGTGGGGGGGACATAAGAGGAGAAAAACACAAAGGTTGGCAAAGACATACAATAGCGGAAGAATTCAGATATCAGTCTTCAGGATGGGTGGGAGATAACAAACACTGTTCAACCTGACACCATCGCAAATTGCCCACGCAGCAATGACGGGTGAGGGGGAAAGAAAACCCAAAAACAAAACGAAGAGGGGAGAAATCGTGTCAGGAGCAGCGAGGAGATGGATGTGCAATATCAGTGGGCAGAGGTGTAAAATAAGCTGGCAGAGGCAAATTGGGACATTGCGCTGGATTTGGTTTGATCATGGCCTGGAGGCAGCTGAAGCACACGGGGAACATACGTGAAACCCGTTGGCCAGGTCCCAGGAAAAGTTGCCGTACTGATCGACGATGCACTTGGACAGCTCCAGGAACTTGTGGGTGGAGTCCGGCGTCCACCATTCCTTCAAGTCGCCATCCTTGTCGTAGTTCCGGCCTGAATTAGAGAGAAAACCAAAAAAAGATGAAAAACGTTCGACATGCTATCGCTTTTCTCTTCTACCGTGTTATCCTATTCCAATGACAGGTGATAACATACAGAGGGGAAACAATCGTTGAGATTTGACATTTTACTTTCTGTGAAACTACAGAATAAAAAGAGTGCTGTGTGAAATGATCAGAGGCGTTTGGCATTTCAAAACCTTTTCCTTTCCTCTCCACTTCTTCGCCTATGGTGCTAGCTACAGGACGGGAAATATTTCAATCCAATTACTGACATAATCTGCCCAAGCTGCCCCCGGTAAGGAACAGAGGGCGCCGGTGCGGAAAGCCATACCATTGTCATCGAAGCCGTGCGTGATCTCGTGACCGATTACCATGCCGATGCCCCCGTAGTTGAGAGATTTGGCTTGGCCTTTGCTGAAGAAAGGCGGCTGCAGGATCCCTGCTGGGAACACTGAAAGGAGATGGGAGTGCGACGCCAAACATTAAATAACTAGGCGTGCTTTTGTAAGCTCTTCAGCGGCATTTGAGTGCACGGCAGCTGAAGTACCTATTTGGTTTTTGCTGGAGGAGTAGAAGGCGTTGACGACGGCAGCTCCGGTTACCCACCTGGAGAAGACAAGCGGGGTGGGGATTGAAGATTACAGTAAACAGCTCCCCTGCGACCCACAATTTACGGGGTTAACAACAACATTCCGGCCTCGGATATTGTAGGCCTTCGGGATTGCTTTGCGGCGGGGAGGAAAAAGGAACTCGGAACTTAGGGGAGGGGGGGGGGGGGGGGGGGGGCGGAGAGAGAGAAGCGTTTCGGTAAATTTAGTCGCAATTTGAGTCATGCAGCAGTGCACAGAACTGTCGTGACCCCACAAGCTTGAGTACTTTTGACAACATTGGTCTGTCTGAAAATGATCGAAAGTGGCCGTGGGCATGCAAAACACATGCAAACCCATTCAAATACAAATTAAAATTTTGTAACCTGCCACACCAAGTCATTTGTTTAAATTGCGCAGGGTAAATACAAAGAGTCCAACAGTGCCAAATTTGTACTGACAGCTGTAACATACTTGACAAGGCGGTAGCAAAGGTGTGCACTCTGAAATGCACTATTTGGATCATAAACACACCGTGCAACAGTGCGTGTTCCATCACAGTCCCATAGGGAGAGAAGCCGGAAAATAATGAGCCTCAATAAACACGCTTGCTTTAAACAAAAAAAAAAAAAAAGGAACCAAAAAACTGTTTGTTAAGCAATTATTTAGACGGCCCACAGGGGATCTTACTCCTCTTTGTTGACTTTGACTCTGAGTTTCCGCAGGCGTTTCTTCTGCATATATTCCAGGTTCTGCAAGATGTTTTCAAAGTGCTCCTCTGCACTGTAAGCCAGCTGCACACCAACACAAAGCAGGAGAAAACAGAGTGATGAGCAGAGATGGGAGATTTCAACTCGCTTTACAGTCAACGTCCCCCTTTTCCCCGAGAGAGACGTTTCCTCGAAAATGACTAATTAGCTTGGGAAGACCCAGTTTGGACAGCGGCGTATTAGGATCAGACTGGGAAGAAAAGAGAGCGTCTCACGTCTTTATACTCATTGTTCAGGTAATCATCGTTCATGATGTTTTCGGAGTAGCCGATTCTTTCCCGAATAGCCCTGGCCTGAAGGGGAGAAATGACATCTTTAGTCATCTTTTGTTTTGTTTAAGAACAATATAGTAAAATACAAACGCGCAACAGCGTCATACAGCCTGCGCACCTTTTCTTCAGCAGCTCTTCTCGTCTGTTCATCCATCCAGGTCAGGTCCTCCACGTTACTCAAGAACACCTCCCGAATGTCTTTAATCATCTCCAGAATCTGACGGCAGAGACAGAGGACCACATTAATGCCACCTTACAAAAAGCATCCAAGCCAATTAAATTCACGCAACGCTGGCTATAATTAAACGCTGGGAAGTTTCCCTACATGGAACCCAGTGGAAAAGCACAACAAAAAAAAATGATGCAAAAATATTCTGCCACACACTTTGTAGAGCACAATGCCCTGACTCATACTTCCTCAATAGAGGCTTTGTTACACTCCCTGTGTAGGAGTCTGCTTTTTGCCCAATATCACTTAAAACCGTTGCATGATTAATGGGACTGGTGAAACGATGACGAAGACCAATTATTTGCATGCATGAGCAAGCAAATGTAATTGTCATGGCGTTGTACTTTTAATAAACGCTTAAAAGTTTTAAATGAGCACGGTAAACTGGAATGGTGCTGCCGCAACTTCGCTAAAATCTCCTGCACACAAATTCTGGTCTGATGAATATTTGCATGTTTAAATTATTGATCACGCTGCTGATTTACATTCTGCACCATAACACCTTTAAATATTTATTTTTTTTACCCACGGCAGAAAACGTGGTCATTTTCGGTGTTGCCGTTTGTCCCCACGCAACATGTTGCATTTTGTCAGATGGAGGACTGTTTTTTTTTTCCAAAGAAAATTAATTCATTTTACCCAGTGAGGGAAACAGAGAACGAAGACAAGCGGCGCTGCAGAAATTACAGCCAGTTAGGTTTTGGACCAAGTATTTGCCTCAGCTGCTTGAAGATAGAAGTTTGCTATTTTTAAAATAAAGGGGGGGGGGAACGCATAAAAGTGGGGGAAAAAAACAGCTATTTACCTATTTATTCATATAAAACATTCCTCTGCCTCAGCCACTATGCCAGAGGTCCTAATCCCTGCTGCTGCATGCTTGTTTTGGGCCTCTGCAGGACACGCAACTGATATGATTACCCTCAACAGGTGGCAAAGGACACAGAGAAACAGGACAATGGCGAGGCAGAGGAAAACAGACGCCTGGTTTGGTTGGAACATAGACAGCCAGTACCTACTGACGGAACACATCGTAGTCTTTCCAACACCAGTCAAATGAATTAAAACAGTTTCCTTTATTCTGGGATGCTGCCGCATAGGATGAGCAGCATACGTCACTGTAGTAATCCACCATTCAAATTTTAGTTAGAATTACTATTAGATAGTGATAGCTGGGAGGGAAATAGTCTGGGAAATGTTGCAGGTAAAAACAGGCCCGCAGTACAATGGAGTGAGATAATCTAAAATGCGACGCAAGCCGACTATTGATTGTTCGTGTACACAATAGATGAGCAAACCAGGGTTTCTTCTGGCGCTAGTAATGTCCTCGATCGGCGTTGAGCTCTACACATTGATCCTGTTTAATAGATTCCTTTTGGGAAGCCGGGCTTAATTTCTCCGACAGTGGCTTTCTGTCCTCCGCTCGCCAACCTCGCACAGGAGACAAAGTGCTGAAGTCTCGACTCTGTCGACCTGAATCTTCCTCAGCTGCAAGTGAATGCGTTATATTTCAGTCGGGGGTGAAACAAAAAAAAAAGAAAGGCCAAAACAAAACACTGACGCTAATCGTACAGATGACTCCTGGTTCCCTTTTAACCACAGTGGGGCTCGGAGACCGCAGCGTGCTGACAGAAGCATTCCCATGTCTCCTCATATCTGCAGACCCCCCCCTTTAACACTCTGCATTAGACCTCGCGCAGACGAGGCGGTTCGCCGCAAACCAGCAGGGACCCCTGCTAATGAGGGTCTTTCCAGAAACCTTAAAGCATGTAGGGCAATTTCCGTGGGAGCTTGCGTTGTATGCAAGTATAGAGATGTGTGGCCTTCAATACCTTTTGTTTTGAATGCAGGATTTGTGGATAGTTCGTGAAAAATTACCTTCTATTGAAAGAAGAAAAGTCGCATTTAGATATCCAGCAAAGAAAGACAGCTTTGGATCATTTTCTGAGCATCCAGAGCTCAGTACTTTCCGAGCTCATTATAAAACAAGATTTTAGATTTGTGATTTCAGGAGTCCTACAAAAAAAAAGTGCAAAATGAATGAACAGAACTGACAAAAATGGAATTTTATACGAAGACGGCGGTTTCGCCTTTATGAACACGTGCGCTTTACAGAGTGGGTAGTGCGGCATGAAAAGAACTGGTTCTACTGCTCTTAATGGACAAACAAAAATACCATAACTGCCGGCACAAAACAGATGGGACGCGATTGTTTAATCGGTCCCCATGTCCTTGTGTCATTACGTTCCACCGCTGGGCTCCAAGTGCAGGAAGCTGCATTACATTTTTCTCACGACGCTCCAAGAATTCACCGGCCGCCACAAAATCCCAACCGAACTGGAGTCAATTCGACTCCGACATCATCAACTGACCAGCTCTTTGCTCTTCTCGGAGAAGGCCTCCTGCACGTACAGCCGTCCCACCGCGTTTTCCATGTTGTTGTTGACGTAAAGCGCGCACTGTCGCCACACGGCCGCCTCTGATGTTGTGCCAGAGAGAGCCTGCAGGGAGAGTGGGCAAGGCGCGCCATGAAATAGCCTTTCGAAAATAAATAAATAAACGGGGGAAAGATGATGAGATGATATTGGAGGAAGGCTTTGGGAAAATCTCAGAAGATTAAAGGACCTTGTTTGGGTTAAGGAACAGCCACACTTTGGGGAAAGGTGACCATGAATGCCATTTAAACCTTATTTTCAATTTACATTAGTCATGCACTGTAGGTATAGCTTCCAGTTAAATAAAATAAAAAAAATAAGTAAAGCGTCTGATGTCTTGTGTGTAGTCATGCGCCTTACCTTGCGCAAGGGTTTCCTGGTGGCTCTGTACGGTTTGCTCAGGCCCACCACCATGTTCATGGAAAAGCGCCACACCATGTAGTTCTGCAGGTCCCTGCGAGAGGAGCGCGGATGTTCAGAGACGCTCTCAGGCACGCAAGCCGTTTCTGTCGATGCAGCACACTTCCGCCCACGCACGGAAGCCGGCAAAAAACCACAGAAAACATACAAAACAGACCTCTTTGTGTGGTTGCCCAATATCTCGTTGAGTCTCCGGAAATAGTTGGGGGCGTAGTTTATGACTTTCTCCGTGTCGGGAACGCTGATGTTGACTGTGTTCATTATCTTGGCAGCGAAGTAGCTCCAGTTGAACGGCTTCGGGACAGGTCACAAAGAAACAACGCAGAGGAATACAAATGAGCAGGAGGAACGACGGCGAGAGGGAAGACAGACAAAGGGCGCGTGCACGCTTCACGGCGAGTACCTTCGACTCGATCTCAAGGCTGAAGTTGGCATTGAGATCGCCCAGCTCCATCTTGTTGTACAGCAACACCGGGTTGTTGCGGTCCTCCGGCGTGTCCGTAGCCTTGGGAAAGCGCAAGACAAAGAAGCCGGGAATCAACAGTGTCTTTCGTAACACAACCCTGCCGTCCACCAATTCAGATCCCGGGAGGTTTCCGGTCTGTAAATGTCAGAATTTGGATGGCGGTGACCTTGTAAATCCAGCGGTCGGGCAAAAACAGAGAGAGAAAAGAGCGGGCGGAATGACAAAGAGGGAAACCTGGTGATCGGGGAGGCGAAGTGCTTGTTTTACACAGCAGCTGCTCCCCAACTGGAAGCGCAGGCTCTCTGATAAATCGTTTGCACAAATAATCTTCCTGTACGAGGCTCTGATAAAACACTCGGCGACAAAAAAAAAGAAAAAAGGAGGGGGTGCTTTTGTGCCAAAAATCCAAAGTGTCCAAAGTGCTTACGTTGGCAATTTCCGCTTCCAGCTCTATGATCCGCTTCACCTCTTCCCTGATGAGGGCCTCGTTGACGGACAGCCCACGGTCGGTGCGGATCAGCTTCGCCAAGTCAATCATGAACTGCTCGTAGGCCCGACATGCCTGTAGGAACACAGAGGTTCTTATTGTCTGTTTCTTGGCGCCGTTTCAGCGGGACAGAGGGGAAGGAGGAAGGTCATTTAATCAAGACTCGGGCACTGACGAACACACACGCAAACACCGGCTACATGCAATCGACGGCCGCGTTCCCACATGTTAATCAAGACTCTCCGCTGAGCCGTAAACTCAAACAAAAGCAAGGGGGATGCCACACGCACACATCTGGTCTCCATCGAGGGAAATTTGCGCCGTCTTGCCTCTTTGGGTTTGCATCAGAACATTGTTAGTTTCACTCACTCTTTTCAACGCGTGTTTATCTGCAAGCACGCGGATGAACACGCGCTCTCCACTGACGGAGGCATCACCATCGCTATCCGTCAGGCAGAGAAAGATTCCCGGAACGAGCTCCCCAAGGATGCACATTCCCAAACCCTCTCTGGTTAGAGGTTAGAGTCCACATCCAGCGTTGCTTTTGATGCTGCCGTTTGGATGTCTGCACTCGAGTGCTGTGAGCCTACCTCTGCATAGATTCCCGTGCACGCGTAGTTATCCCTGGACAGGAGGCCGAGGCTCGTCTGCTGGTCAAACTGCCAAAGAAATTACAGTTTGGAGACATTGGCGGGCGATTCCCTGTCGGGCTGAATTGATTTGATGCGTGTGCGTTTGTGAGAGACAGGTGGGGTGAAGAAGAACAAGAACAAAAAAAAGCACAAAAGAACAAGGCTTTCCAACTGCAGTCCCACACCTACATGAATGATGAACGCACTGGAGTCCTTATCGTCGGTGCCGACGAAAAAGTTCACCAGGAGCTGAGTGCCGTATTTCTCGTTCAGCTTGGCGATGACGTCCTCCAGCCTCCACGTCTTGCCTTGGGGAGGGAGAGGCAACGCATTGAAGTCGAGGAGGAACAGCGCGTCCTCACGCCGCTCCCCGCTGGAGAATACTTTACCAAATTGGGTTTCCCAGTCGTCGACGGCGATGGGCCACTCGAACACGTCCGCCAGCACCGCCAGCAGCGGCTGCCCTCCTCTTTGCTCGATTAAGCCTTTAAAAGACAAGGGTTAACCTTTTTATTAGCGCGCGTATGTTATCCGCCGATCCTCATCAGCGCTCATTACGGTCAAAGCTTGCAGAAACGTTTGACGTTGCTTCAAAGGACCATTTTAATAGCAGTGTGATTTGTATCGCTTTAAAAAAAAAAAAACATGACATGCCAACCTAGGACACGTCGGCTGAAATAAACATTGAGGAAAGTAAAGTGCTTTGAAGGCCGGTGGTGTGCAAGGGCAACACTTGCAAGGGCCCGCTGACTTACGCTCATTTGTGCAGGACTTGTAAAGGGTCTTGGCTTGGGTGAGTGCAGCGGCTTCTCCTTCCACCGTTTTTTCAAGGACGTCTAAAAATAGAGCGGAGAAGCAGAGAAGGCGTTTAGCGCCCAAAGAACACGACAACTAGTGGGTGGACGTGTACGCGCAGGGAAGCAGGTGAGAGACTCTGATACAAAGTTAGAAAGGGTCTGCTCGATCAGATTGTTTCTATTTAGAACCCAGATGCTGTCCAGATGCACTTCCTGCTGGTGTTTGGAAAGAAAGGCCTTCTGTGGCGCCAGAGAGCTCCTGCCTTAAAGCACACAACAGGTGCCAACACAGATGACGGGACATTGTTGCAGTTGTTTAACGGCATTTGATGTGGGGCTAAAAAAAAAAAAAAAAAAAAAAAGTAGCAGTGGCAGTTCGAGACGACAGGTTTGACATTTATTTCACGTCATATACAAAATCGCGGCGTCTCATCTGCCAAAACCTCCAATGTGCCGCAGACCACGTCACACTGCATACAAACTTGCCGTGTAAACAGAAGGGAACAATGTTTGTTTATGAATTGCTTGCTTACTCACTTATGGGTGAAATCGGCCATAAACTCCTCAAAATGCAAACGTTCAAAACAAAACGCGCTCCCCGTCCGTCGCCTCATTTGGAAGCGCCGGCGTCGCCTTGTTTCTTTTCCTCTATTTAAAAGGAGCTCAAAGCCTCAGTGCTGCACGATGCGGCGCATTAACATTTTGTTTTTACGACCAAGCTGATTAGGGCCGGCTCCGCACTGTAATACACACCGGTGGCTGCGCAGGACAACATGGATCTAGCTAACGATCTGATGCCGCAGGCTTCCTTGAACAACAGATGCCATCCTTGAACCTCTCGCTGGGCTTCAGGACCAAAGACGGACACGTTTCTCTCCCGACACTTGGCTTTTCTTGCCGCAGCCAAAAACGACTAATTGTTTAGCTTGAGACAGACTCAAGCTAAACAGTTCTTTGGAAGAACAGCATCTGGTCCTCAGCGTCGCTGCAGACGCCGCTAAGGAGCAGTTATTTGAAAAATCTAATTAATGGTCTTGTAGCCGTGGAAAAGTTTCCTGCAACTTCCTGAAACAGAGCTTGTTAGAGAAATTTTATTAAAGTAGGTGCAGTCTTTTTTTCTTTTTGCCTTTCCAAAAACATTGAGATGGAGTCTCAGTGCTGCAGCAGACAACCACTTTCACTTCTCAATTCAAGGTTTTTCTTCATATTTGTGGTCAGAGACTCCTGTTGCACTTCAGATACAGCAGTTTCCTTCACCAGAGGAAAAGTAATCCCAAATAAATTATGCCATGTCTAAACTGGCAAGGATTTTTAGGATTTAGGAAGAACACGGCACATATTGAACCGTAGAACATAATCCACAATATACAATACACTTACGTTGCCTTACTTGAGATATTGGGTAGAAGTCTGGGGACAGACTTAAAACACACCTACAACCTATTTAGAATAGCACAGAAACAGGATTTGAGAACTGTAAATAATGTGGAATACTATCACCATACAAATACACTGTTTTACATTACCGACTTTGGTGGATCTCAAAACTGCACTGATAGTCGACAAAGCTGGAAATAATTTACTCCCCAGTAACCTTCAAAAAACATTCAAGGACTAAGACGGGTGGCTTTTTTCAGGTTTTTGGTTGCTACTTCGTTTTGTTTTTGTGGCAAATGATAAATCTATAAAAATCACACAACGCGTTCACGATGTTGTGGCAGCATCTGAAAAGGTAGGCAAATATAAACTTTGTAGTTTCACCCGTCTCGTTTTCTATCAAACATTGTGTGGTTCTATGTGGACCTGATTGTACATGTGCACATATCAAATAAACTAAAGTGTGTAACCTAAGTTGAGGTGAATTCCCTCAGTGTGATAGTCTTATTCCTAGTTGTCCTTTTTTATTTATTTATTTATTTGAAGTATGGACACTGACTCAACAGTTACAGACCTGTTTTTATGTTTCATATTTTTAGATTGTCCACTCGACGCACAAGTGGACATGTCCTTCAGCTGTGATCAGTCAAGTGTACGCTAAACGATCAATTATTCACTTAGCACACATAAAAATAAACTGTTGGCCATTTGTTCAATGTGATTTTGTACTGTCACATTTTCCTAAGTGTCTGCATTGTTGGAAAGCAGAAAAACCACAAAAAAAAAAAAGGAAATCAATCAATCATGGGATCAGTAGAAAGGTGGAGGCGTCGCAGCAAAGGGTGCCGAGAAAAACAAGAGTGAACACCTGGTTTATTACCTGTGTTCATTGCCTCTCCAACACCTGTTGTTGGCAACAAAGCACAGCCTCGGGGTCCGCTGGTGCTTCTGAGCAGCTACTTGCACAATCACACAGTGCTGAGCGATGGGGGTGGAGGCGGGGCCAAGGGAAGTGACGTGAGAAAGGTGGTGCAAGGGTTACGATAAACTAACTGCCAATTCTCACTGCATCTGTAGCCAAGTGGGCAGAGTTTAGTACTAAAACACCCACTTCCTGTCGCGGCCCTTGCTGAGCTGAGGAGGGGCAGAGCTACCGACGCTTTCTAACCGAGGAAAACGTTTCCTAGACCAGCCTGCCATCCTGGATCCAATGGGCCGTTCATACATTATTGCAGGCGCTCCGACCAACCAGGGCAAACGGCGGCAGCACAGAGCCCAGCATCAGGGAGGAGGGCAGAACGCATCTTGCATGCCGCCAGCCTCCGTCTCCTTCACGGCTTCTTTTTCTGCCTCTTTACATCCTCAAATTTTCTTTTTGCTTTTTAGGAGACAGCGCTGTGTTCTGAGGCCTGGTCACGGTTCCCGCACAAAAACAAAAACAGCCTAGACAAAGGAAAATGTGGCGCGAGACCCAAAGGGAATAATCACAAATGTTTTTAATGTAGGACATTTTTCATTCAGGAATGACAATTTGTTCTTGCCCTGGGACACTGGAAATACATTAAACTGTTTTCCATATGCCTGTTGATAGCTATGATTCATGTTTGTATAGAAATTCAAACCATGAGACATTTTCTTCGCATGCAAATGTGTGTGTGTGTGTGGGGGGGGGGGGGGGGGGTGGAGGGGGGGAATGTTTTTTTGACCTTTTGTTATTATGAGCTTGAAAATTCTAGTAAAAAAAAAAAAATCTAAGTGATTCATAAGATAACATCAATCAGGGGCCTTTATGTATTTCACGATTTAGACTTGTACTGCACATCACTGCGCTGAGCCAAAATACTTGGGTTGGTGACTGGGTTTCCAACAATTATATATTTGGAGGATTTGTTTGTTTGCATAAAATGCATGTGTCTACATTGCATAAGGCGCTCATTATGTTCCTGGGGAGAGAATTAAATTATAGGCCTGTTTTTGTGCAGAGAATACTTGGCCAAACACAAATCTGATACTGTTCTTTTCTGCAATTATTGTGAATTTGCTAAAGCCCCGTATTATAGGCATTTCCAAAATTTGTATTTACCATGTTGGACTTCAGTGACCGAGCCGCACACAATGACCTGAAAATCTAATCTAAAGAACAACAAGCCTTCCTGCATAGCCCTCAGTTTTAGCTTCCTGCTAAGCTAAACTGAGACAAACTGAGGAGATCTTTCTGTGAGGCATCAGCGGCTGCTGTGAGATCACAAAAACCCGAATCCCTCTATTATATGTATGAGTACACACTTTCTGACAAGTGGCGCAAGCAATAGACAACTTGGACTTTTCTCACGCCTGAGAGTTCATAGACAGCCTAGAGACACATTTTTGAAAAGTTTGTTAAAATGAATTTTGCATCAAAGGAGGCTTTTAAAATGGTTAGCGACTCGTGTTCTCATGGGACAAGAGTCCAATGATGCATCCTTGATATCAAATTTCAATATTTACTCACTTTATTTTGTACCCTTTCCTGCCAAGAGATGATTTAGGCTGATGCAGCTCACATCCATCATTAGCCACAGCGGCCTGCACCTCTTAACAACACAAATCTTTTAAGGCCAATTCAATTTGCATGCCAGCTTATCAAAAGTTCACTTAATGACTCACGTCTCGTTCATCCACAAAAAAGGCGCAGGTGCTTTAGTTGTGGGTTCAGTTTTTGAAGAGCATCATTCATCTTTCCTGCCCCCCTCCCAGGAGGAAAGCAAACGCAGCAGGAAACCCTGGAAATTCCGGCTTGACGCCGTCTGAATGACACATCAGCTGGAAATGTATTTCGCATGAATGTTGCATCAGGAGCCACAGACGCACTGTCATTTTGAACATGTCGGGATCAATACAGGGAGGCAGGCAGGTCTTAAATTGCACGGCGGGCTGACGGGAAACTCTCCCCCGAGCCCAACAAGCCATCACTCACATCGCCACGAGTTGGGATCAAAAGATAACGATGAAGAAGAGCGCAACGTTTCTTCTCCTGCTACGTGATGGCCGGGACTGAGCGGCAGCCAGCTCGCAATCAGGGCGGGTTACAGTCGCCATTCCAGACGCGAGCTGTCCCTTTGTGTAATCGGCAATTACTTCAGTTGTCACGCCGTATTACCGTCGCCCCTTCCGCCATTCCATTATTAATGAAAACCCACTTTACCATCAAACCTGGCTCCGTCCAATCCGTTGTTATTTTTCTCCACATGCAACGGCACCGCTCGTCATTTCTAATCAGCCCTCCTCTCCCTCGCGTTCGACATCAGCCTCTCTCTACCCTTTTCACATCTTTAATCCGCCCATTTTCTAATTACCACGTGTGCACTATTTATGTGCTCATGTAATCTTAATGAAGACTAGAAATGGGGACCCTTCAGAGGGCGCCTCCTGCAAAAGGGCACAGATCATGTGTGTGTGATTGGATTACCGACTGCCTGGCGCTAATGTTTAGCCATAGCAGGGGATTAGCCTCAAAACTCCTCTTTGTGTTTTTGCTCTCGAACACATGCATTCCCCCCCTGCCTCCCTCGCTTTTTACATTGCAATGTGCATGACTGGATTTATTTGAAAAACGGACTTGCTGCCACCTGACATTCCTTTGAGACGGCCCGTAAATTTAAACCAAACTGCTCAGCGTGATGCTGGAGGAGAATGTTTTTTAGCCCCCTTCCCTCCTTTGCATCGCTGGAGGCTGGCGTGGTTTTTAATGAACGCTTACGAGCAGACACTCATTTAGAGTCACGTTGAAGCACACCGTCAATATAAGCCCATAGTCAGCCGCAGCGATTGCAGGGATCAGTTGGAACTACTTTTTTTTAAAACAATTGTTAGTAATTAAAGAAATTATTCAGATTTCCCTTTCAATTATAAGAATTACCAGACTGTAATAATTTTCCCGCATAATTATTTTTTACCCCAAGGTGAAAAACCCATTCATCACTCTCCACTAATTTTATATTCCCTTCGGTACCCTCTTGTCATTTGTGTGTTCTTGGAAACTTTGAAGCCTCAAGAATACACAGGCGCCACTACGCTGCCCGTGGGACCAGCGCCAAGATCATTTCTTTGTCCCTCCCTGATGGCACTTGTACCACTTTGTTAAAGTTTACTCTCCCAAATATTTTTGTTTTGGTTTGTTTTTATCAAGTGCATATTAGTAGCGCTGACTTAAAGCAGAAATAATTACCCTGGAGGTCCGCAGTCAACCCTCTTATTCACGAGCATCCCGGCTCGGGCAACATGCTTGAGTTTTTGTTGGCTCGCGATTGCTGCATTAATATTAATATCATTTTACTTGGCTGCCAACCTTTGGACTGTTATCTTTATTTGATATGTTTATACAAAACGTGCCATTTATGGTGTTGCGCAACGGTTCTCATGGGAATAGTGATATCAGAGGGGTCGTATGAATAAACCATTCCATTCGGCATCAGCTGACCGACAGCATGTTTGCTTTGTTTATCGCAGGAAGGGAAAGAGTCCGACGTACAGATATGTTTTTCTTGGAGGAGGAATGCCAGCCATTACTCCTCGAAGGATAAGAACCAAAACCGCTTGCTAAAGCACTATAACCTGCATCTATTACCCAAAAGGCCAGGTGGAAAGTTTCCAACTTTGCAGGATTTATTTGACCGATGCATCTGCTGAGAAACATTCGGCAAGGCGGTTGGTTGGGCAAACATTTTCCATCACGTTCAGTCGGAC
The DNA here is from genome assembly GCF_046127955.1 of Nelusetta ayraudi. NCBI lineage: Eukaryota > Metazoa > Chordata > Actinopteri > Tetraodontiformes > Monacanthidae > Nelusetta > Nelusetta ayraudi. The sequence goes on along the minus strand of NW_027466098.1, from coordinate 10,613,503 downwards.
CAATCGCGTTTTTCTTCACTACAAGTCGAATCAGTCAACAGCACTTGGTTGCAAGAGTGGACAGATTTGACATCACTGCACAAAAGCGGAGCCGCGATGTGCCGCAGCTAGCGTTTCACTGAACACTTGCCAAAGTCGGCAGGGAGTAAAGTGAAAAACATCTTTTCCACCCAGAAAGCCCTCAGAGTTCCACAGTGTTCTCATTAATGTGAAAACGCCATTAAGTTCTGAATAAAAAAGTGCTGCTGCCGCTGCAACATCCATCCAAATCTCTGTGGCAACATCTGGGCTTGCTGCTACTTCCTGTATTTTTTTTTTTTTTTTTTCTTCACGGTTTGCAAGGATAGCCTGCAGCAGTACCCGCCTGTTCATAGCAGCAAAACAGAAGTTGAGTGGTTCTGGGTTGCAATACATACAGCTACAGAGAGAGAGAGAGAGAGAGAGAGAGAGAGAGAGAGAGCGCTCAAAGTATTGAAAAAAAAAATCATTTCATTTTCTCTCAGTTACCTTTGCTATCTCCACACTATAAGGCAATTCATCGGGTGTACAGTACTACATGTACACGCTACCATAAGGTACAACCTGTACGGAGCCAGGTATCCAAACTGCCTTGAATCATGTTTCTGGCCGCCATGCTCAAAGTAAAATGGAATACTCGTAGAGCATTTCTTACTCATAAATAAAACATTGATTCAAGCGTAAACCGCGCCAATTTTCGCTCGCTCTCCTTCGCTCTCTAAAGCCCATTTCAGTCTTTAGTCAGAAACATCTGGTTTGCCAAATGGAAGCCGATACCGGGGCCCACACTGGGCAGCCCCCGTCATAAACAGCTCAACATCGTTCATCTCAGCATTTCTCTGACGTCACGGACGCGCTCTGGCCCTGTGGGCCGTCATAAATTCTGCAAGAAACATAAGCCGCCTCACAGGTTGCGCGCCTCCCGCGAGCGTCGTCTCCGCGCAGCGATACGTGGACCCGGAGTCACCTCACGTAAAGAAGCGTC